>NW_026054772.1:1800000-2240419 GCF_022836535.1 Colletotrichum spaethianum | reverse complement strand
GCCGACGGCGGTCACGTCGACGTCCGTGTAAAGGCAGGGAAGGAAGCGCCAGCAGTTGAAGACGCTGAAAGTGCTGTGGTGCGCCGGCTGCACCGGGTGCCAGAACGGCCGCCCGAGTTCGTCATAGTAGCCGGTTCCAGCGCATATCATCCCAGGAGACCCGGGACCAGGACGGTACCAGCAGAATCCCTCGGCGGGGCTAACAACCCCGTCGCGGTACCGCCACACCCGGCCGGCCGTCTCCTGGCCATAGCCCCCGGCGGAGCTTGGCGGAGGGGTTGCCGAACCGGTCGGCGACGGGGGGACGCCGTCGTCTTCGACGATCTGGAGCTCGTTGACGACAAAGAGGAAGCTGAAGTAGGATGCGGGCAGGGTTCTCTCCTGCTTGCTGTGTGTTTCTTTGGGCCTGTGGTCTTTGTCCCTCTTGTCGCTCTTCTTCGAGTGCTTGTGGCCACCGCTCCGCTAGTCGGCCTTGTCAGCTATTTCTTTTCGATTCAGAACATGACGACCTTGGACTTACATTCGCGTGGATCGGAAACATTCCTGTTTCCTTCTAGCAACAAGGAATTCTAGTGCTGGACTTTTGAAAATTGAACCGAATTCTGGTTCAAGCTGGCAGAGTTTCGCGACTGTTTCGCAAGATTCAAGTAATCTCGTCAGAAATGACAGAGATGGAAAACTGCCAGGTATTATGCAGCCACCGCGAAAAGGCGTGACGGGATGCCGCCGCAGCCCAAACAGGTGATTGCATGTTCTTCAGCACGGCAGGAAGACTCGGGGCATGCGGCCGTAACCGTCCTCGCGGTATCCAGTCCGATTCGGGCTCGTCACTTGTCGGGAGATCATCTCAGCCCAACCTGGCATCGTTGACGCCTTGTGACTGCCATGCCTCTGGCAAAAAGACGAGAGAAGTCCTGATCTACCTTCCAATTCCTGATGACAGCGACGGCCCAGGGCCCAGTGGTCACATGCCGTCTGGCTTGCATTGAGCCACGTTTTTTTTCGGTGAAGAATGACTGCATGTCAACCCCCCCCGGACGAGCGATGAAGGAATTCCAAGATCCAAGGCGCGGACTTTTGCGGTGATGGTGGACTTGTTGTTTCTCGGCTCTGCGCGCTCTTGTGCCGCTGTTGTGCCGCTGCAACCCAGCGAATCGAACGCAGACGGAGCCGTCGATGCTGGCGTCTTAACGCGACGAGGTCAGCCAGTGCGGTATGCGAGGCTGTTATCGGGTGAGAAGTGGGTAGATGACCTCCACGTCTTTCTGCAAATCACTGCAAGAACCCCGTCATTGCCGGTGTCGTTTGCAGAAGCTCGAGCTGTCCGCATGGGTGTGGTTGACACCCTCGAACCTGAGTTCAGAATGACTTGCATGACGGCAGGCCAACGACGACTAGCGCCTAGTTAGTGACGCCGACACCCCCGTGGATAACCAATTGAGAAGCCGGATGGAGTTGAAACGTTGGCCCATGCGGCTTCTCGGAGTCTGACACTGTTCGAGCTGTCAGAGCTCGGCAAAGGGACCGCTCGGTGTCAGTGGGGGATTCAGAGGAGGCCTGGTTGGTTACCGAACGGAGCAAGTCGACCTTAAAACCGTGGCCAATGGCGGCCGTATCGATGCCGGTGTGCTTGAGCGGCCATATCTACTCGAGTAGGAACAAAGACGCCGCGAGGACACCCGCGTATCTGTCATGATGATCGCTCGCGTTGATGGCCCGGACGAGCGGTTGACGATTAGGCTTCTGCCGTCAGGTCATGGAGCCTAACGAGCGCCGAGTCGAATACTGTACCGAACGATACCCCGCAGCGACAACTGGATCAGCTTGGCTCGACGGAGAAATTGGTTAGACGTGGCATGTTCTGCAGGGCTGTTGGAGAATTGTGCTGTGCCCAAACAAGGCGGCAGCCTGAAGGGCGGTGGGGAGCAGTAATGAGCACGCAATTGAAGGCCCCAAGTCGTCGAGTTCGGTGCACGATTCCTCGCCAAATTCATAGTAACACTGTCGGCATTCAGCGAGCCATAACGAGGACGCACGAAAAGGCCCCAAAGTGCGGCTTGAACAGTAAGAGGGAATGCGCCATATATATCAAGACCCACGCCCCTGAACACCGGATAACACTTTGAAGAAGCATTCGATCCTCCAATTCCGCCGCCAGATATCTGTCCCTCGCCGTTTTTGTTGGGAAGAGACGTCAGAAAGCCAGGGTCGCGGACCCGCGTTGTGCGTGATACAGGGCGAGGATACCGGTGGCGATGGAGCCCAATGACGCGCGAATGTTGGGAACGTTGACCGGTTGATCTCAATGACAGCAGTCAAGGCCGTCACGATAGATTGCCGCTGCCGTGATCATTCGTTGGTGTCCTCTGAAGGTTAGCCGCCCTGACATACTGAGCCAACAAAGGCCCACAGCGTTGAGCGTTCTCGTATTCGCCCGCCGTGGCCAGTAACCTGCGGGAGCCGGATCGCGAGCACCTATCGGAGAGGCGAGTTGTGGGCAATTGTCGCACCGGTCAGTCACGGTGCGGGGGTATCCCAGAACTGACCCTTTGCCGGTGTTGGTTTGCCAGCCAACAACCTGTTGGTGCGGCCTGATACGAGGGAGGGAATCTGTCGCACACGCTCCTGGAAGCTGCAGCGACCTGCAGCCGAAAACATAAGCTTCTGCTCTTCTTGTTCGAAACGACCGACGAAAGACAGTGTTGTAGGCAAAGACAAGAAACAGTTGCCGGTGCTGCGGCGCGGGAACGAAGCAATGTGCAGTGTAAGTGATGCGGTTCGTATGACGTTGGATTTAGCAGCGTTTAGCGCATTTTGGGCTCAAGGGAACAATGTGGTCCGTTCTCATTGTCCATGATTAATCTGATTCCTCCCACTTCTTGGCCCCGACCGCCTGAAATCTTCCAGGTATCGCAGCTCACCATTGGGATCTTCCTTGCCTTCTTGTATCACAGAAACACTTCCTTCGCTTCCCTTCTCCAATCAGACGCAATCACTGCGCCGTGCGCGCCCTCTTGGACGACCTCTCCTGCCCCTCGTCCGCAGCAACTTCTTCGGCGGCGCCGCTGTCGCCAAGACCCGCCACCTGGAGCGCTTCCTTGATGAGGCGCTTCTCGCCGAGCCTAACCTCAACGGCCATCTTCTGCCGCGACGTCAAATTCCCAGACGCTAACAAAGCCTCGTCTTCTTCGGGCGTTGTCGGGTACTGCGTCAGCAGCTTCTGCAGCGTGGACACCACGACGTGCTGGTAAACCTCGTCGCGCTTCCTCTTGTCGGGGATGAGATCGCCCCGGACCTTCTTGATCGCCTTCAAGACACCCTTCAATTGCTCTTCAAGCTCGGCAGATACCTCCTGCACCTTTGCGGGCGTCGTAAGACGGCCCTCCGAGTCCGGCTCGCCGGATTCACGCTCCAGGACAAAGACGTCCTCGAGGTCTTCGGGGTCCACCTGCTCTGCCTATGTTCTTGTTAACACCCTTGTCGTCTGGATCAGTTTCGGTTCAGAACATACCACCTGCTTCCAAACATCGTCGGTAAGCTTTAGTTGCTCGTTCAGAATAGACTGGATGAGGTCCCACGGGATCTCAACCACGTCGTAGCGAGAGTGCTTGGGGGTCACGTAGCCGTATCTTCTAAGCAGCTCGGAGTTGGGGTGGGGCCCGTAGTAGTTCAGAATCTCCTCTCCGGCCTTGATGGTTCGGAGCGCGGTGACACTAAGGTCGTCCTCTCCGTGGTTGACATGCGCCTAGTTTCTGTCAGCAAATGCTTGGCTGGAGCGACTGAGAGCGGCTACGAACATTAAACTCGGCGTCAGCGTTCAAAATGTCGGCCATCGGCACCATGCCCAGCATCGTCTTGCCCTCACGGTCCTCGACCCATTCCTCATCTTCCTGCTCGGGTTCCTCCTCGTTCTCCAGATCGAAAGCATACGCCATGATGATGCTTCCCATACGGTGAGCCAGCTGCAGCAGCTCTGCCTCGCCAAGCGGCGAAACACCTTGAGGAAAGAAAATGGTCGGGTTGGCTGAGATGACGGACAAAATCCGCGACCGGAACATCTCATCCGCCTCATCCTTGCCAATCTTGGACAGCACCGCGCTTCCTTTTAGATACTCGAGATCTGAAGTCTCCCAGAACATGAGCGTGTCAAACTTCTCAGGCAGAACCTCAAAATACGGCTTCCAAGGGGAGGCATCGCCTTGAAGGTACTCATAGAGCATCACCAAGATGAGAGAACCCCATGAGTCTAGGGGCTCGTTCTCCATGTCCTCATCATCTCCATCGTTTCCGGTGAAAACCTGGGGGATCTTCTTCGGGAGCTCCGAAGTCTCGATGTTGATGATGCTTTTTCTGGGAATGGTGAAAAGGACTGTCTCGGGTGCAATGTCTTTGGTTGCGACTTTGCATTTATTAGCTTTTGAACGGGCTGGGGTGTACGCAAGTAAGTCTCACCAATTCCTCGTCCGGCGTTCTGGCCTCTCAAGTCAACGATCTGAATGTCATTGTGGAATGTGGCGCCCTGCAAGGACTTGAACCACGACAAAAACCTTTGGGATGCCGCCTGAAACTCATCGGCTGCCGCCATCTTGTGCTTGAGATGATAACGAATCTGATTAAGAACGAGACTTCTTGGTATTGTAAGCAGTATTTACCTGTGTGTATCTGCTTATGAGGATGATGTGGATCGGGCTGTTGTGAGTCGTCTTACGCTTCACGTGGTTGAAGATCTGGAGACCAAAATTTTCAATGTGGTGTATGTACCGTGCGCAACATCCTTTAGCGCACGCACACCGTGTTCGCCAGGCCGACCCACTTTCTTGGTCAAAACAAAGTCGGGAACTGAACTCATTCAGCTTATCCACTTCAAGCTCTAGATTGAAAGTCTCTCATCGCCCAAATGTAACACAAATAAGTTGAGACCCATCTTTTTTACGTAGTTACCTAACTGTAACTTCAGATTCAAGACTCTAAGAGACGAACGCCGAGTTTAGCTAGCCACTCCCTGCTTCTTTGCACTGGTCGAAGGGCTCGTTTCCATGTCCTCGTCATCTCCGATCTCTCCACAGATACACGTCTCAAAGACTCTTAAAGAAGAGCGCTGAATCATTTACAACCTCTTCTGGCTTTGATGAAGATTATGAGATTATGTATGGCGATAAACACTATGTCTATAGCCTCGGCGAAGAATGATTATCTCGTCTGCCCTCTCGTGGGTGTTGGGTTCGAGTAATAACTTTACTCTCCCGGATAGCAGCCATAAAGTAATATAATTGATATCATCCCCAACAGACGCAGTTGACCACTGGGGTTCCTCCGTTCAGTGCTGTTACTATGAAGCACCGTCGAATTATGAACCTGTTGGTTTTTTACTATTTTTCTATCTTTACAAACATTCTTCTTTTCCTGTCTTGATGTAAAGGTCTTGGAGGGTGTAATAAAATGGTCCTATGGATGGGCGGATCAGTCTTTAGTCTTGGAAACCTCGGTTTTACATGGCACCTGAATGTTGCCAACACCCAACTTGTCGGCTGAGATGCAGGAAGGCATCAGTCACACTAGAATCTCGACAACCAGACTTTGATTTGTTTCACAGACATAAAAGTCTGAGCAGAGGAGGATGCCACATACATAAAACTATCCCAGCGGTGCCCAAGAGTAGAAACTAGGTCGAAAGACTTTAGACAAAACGCGAGTTCTGTTTGAACCAAGACCAGAATCAAACGCCAATGGAAGCAGCAAGCATTGCATTTAACAAGTATCCATCAACTATACTCTATGGTATATAACAAGATAGATCAACCATGAGTCTAGACATGTTCCAATATTGGGATACCAAACTTGATATCTTCTAGGCTGATTCCTCAGTCTTCTGCGGCTTCTGGCCTGCAACACTATGATAAAGGACGTATGAGTGGATCGAAGTGTTCAGCAGATCCTTCCGTACGCCAATCAAGAATATCTCAACTTCTTCAGCAGTCCACCCTAAGCCTCGTGTAAGGGGCCCAACAGTGATCGCATGCAGACCATCATAAAGGACAGCCTTACAATAAGCACCGATCTTTCTCAACTCCTGCCGTTTAGGCCATTCACCAACCGGCACCTTTTTTATATCATGAACTTGTCCCACAAAGCCAACATCTTTCAGGCGTTGGGGGTTGACGTCTGCTGGGTTCGCCTTGATACCAAATTTACCAAGCCCCTGCCAAATAAGATCCGTCATCTTCGTCAGGGCATAAGTAGGAGGCATAGTGCCATCATCACAATTGAAGTCCCATTTCATCTCCTGGAGTTCAATCCAGCCACCTGGCTTGAGAACTCTACGACCTTTAGAGAAATTCGAATAGCGTCAGATAGCAACTCACCTGTAAGCCTGATTGAGAAGCTTCGTCCAGTCTTTGATACCCGGGCCCATGTTTCGCAGATGGATGTAGTCGATTGAATCATCCGGATACAGCCACTCTGCTTCGGCATCATCAATAATGAAAGATACGTTTACAGGCACATATGAAGGCTGAATAGGACTGAGGTCAATGCCAGTGACCTCAGCTTCTGGGTACTCGTCGCCCACTACATGTGGAGTTAGTTGCTTTAGAACCTGACTAGTTATTAATATGCAACTTACTGTCAATGGTCCAGATACCAGTACCGGTACCGATATCCAGGATTTTCTGAGGATTATTCAACGGGGCGTTGTGCAGTGCCCCCTCACAAAGGGTGACAATCATGGCATGCTTCATGTCTTCTCGTTCTTGTTCAGGATCATCATTAGGGAATGCATATCGTCCTTCCTTAAACTTATGATAACGCCGCGTATTTTCGAAATTGTAATCGCGAACGCTCGATGCTAGCGAGGAGGTAGAATTAGAGCTTGCGTCGGAGGCAGTTTCATAGCCATCTCCTTCGTATCCCTCGTCATGAGCCTCTATCGTCGATTCGGGAAGTAGGTCTGCAACCGGCAATGTAGTTTCGTGATTTGTAGCTTCTGGTGACTGGGAAGGAGAAGGAGATTTTGGAGCAGCCCGCTGTTCCGCCATATTGGAATTAGATGGGATGGAGACTTCTTGTTGTGGAGGCACAGACCATAGACTTTGGGGGAAATGTTACTCATATACTGTTACCCTGCGTACAACCAGGAAGCGCGACTGTTGAGGGGAAGAGAGAAGGTAGCTAACAAAGGAACCAACGCATCACCCCACCCGGACTAGGCAATACATCCGCGGATGGGTACCTCTCCGGGGTTTGCGTCCTCATCATCCACATTTCATGGCCACCATCGAATGAGAGGCAAAATTTCCAGCTGACCTTGTTTCTTCGTCGTGGGGGCACAGCATCCTACATACTGCTCGCATCGCTCGCCAGTTCCATCAATCGGTCTACCTTTCCCGATCAGTATGCATCTGTGGCAGCACAGCTCCATTTCAGCAAACACCTCCGAGGATTTAGGTACAGACATGGTAAAACAACGCATTCATATTTACAAGGATGCTTATTGGCCAGGGGCGTAGGTTCCAGGTACGGAGGCCATTCAACCGCATCGGCATCGAATGTACCGATTGATCCGCATTGATAGATTCTGAAAGACTGCAAGTAGCTGATTGCTAGCAATGACAACATGGAGTATATCCAATCTTTGGATTTGTTGCCTCGCTAAAACTTTTGCTTCCGACCGATATTTGTCGCAGTATTCCTTCAATGACAAACTGAAGCACGGCCATCGTCTAATCAGTCCATTTCTAACAATAATGGGAATATAAAAGAGCGCCATTCTGCACGAAAATTAAAACGGCACCTCTTATTCAGTCAAAAAATTTGCTCTAGACAGATACACCATGTGGTTTTTGGCCGGCAACACTGTGGTAAAACACGTATGAGTGAATAGATTTGTCGATCAGATGCTTCCGCACGTCCACCAATAGAAGCTCCACTGCTTCAGGACTCCATCCCAAGCCTCTAGTAAGGGGTCCAATAGTAACTGCGTGGAGTCCATCGTAGAGAACTGCTTGACAGTATATCCCAATCATTTTTAGTTCTGGTCTTCTGGGCCATTCGCCGACTGGAACCTTCCGAATTTCATTGACTTGATTCAGGAAGCCAGCATCTCTTAGGCGTTGCGGATTGGCATCTGCAATGTCTGCTTCGATCCCAAACATCGCAAGGCCTTCCCAGACGAGACCCATCATTCTTGTCAACGCATAGTCAGGAGGCATCGTGCCGTCATCACAGTTAAAGTTCCACTTCATCTCCTGAAGCTCGATCCAGCCGCCTGGCTTGAGAACCCTACAGCAGTCAGATATAGAAACTACGCAAGGTCTCTATAGAAGGTATCAGGTGCATCCGGGAATTGAAGCAATGATGGAGAATATAGCTAGAGCAGAGCGACTAGGGGGGACGTAGGTTTTTGAAAAGCGTTAACTGAAAAACAGAACTCACCTGTATGCCTGAGCTAGAAGTTTTGTCCAGTCCTTGATAGCAGCGCCCATGTTCCGTATGTGAATATAGTCAACTGAGTTGTCTGGATATAACCACTCCGCCTCAGCGTCATCAATCACAAAAAAAACGTTGGACGGCACGTATGATGGTTGGATAGGGCTGAGATCAATGCCGGTGATGGTCGCTGCCGGGTACTCGTCACCCACTGAATGAGGCCGGGGCATCTGTTTAGTTTGCTTCAGTCAATAGGCTGCAAAGATGTAACGCACTATCGATAGCCCAGATGCCGGTGCCAGTGCCGATATCCAGGATGCTCTGGGGATTCTCCAGAGGCGCGCTGTGCAGTGCATCTCCGCATAGAGCGAGTACCAAGACGTGTTTCATATCCTCCCGTGCCTGCTCTTCATCGTCATTGGGGAACACATACCGGCCTTCCTTGAATTTGTGGTATCGTCGGTCATTCTCGAAAGTGAAGGCGCGGACAGTAGAGGCCAGTGAGATGATGTTCGACCCTGCATCAGAAGCAGAATAGTAACCATCGTCTTCAGCCTCAATAAATGCTATGTGTGGATGACCCGCAACCTCCGGAGGCCCTGTAGGAGGTACTAATACATCTTGATGTTCTTCCATGGATTGAAAGAAGGCGACGAGCACAGAGTAAATGTGGCGAAGAAGACGATGGAGTTGAATCCTCAGCGCGTAACGGAGGAGTGATGAGGATAAGGGGAAGTGAAATCAATTGACGGACCAATAGACCAACAGTATCACCCCATCCTTGCGAACTTGGCAGGCCAGACGCGGAGAGATATTTCACCGTACTTCCGACCTTACTCGCCCACTTCAACCTTCTCCGACGAATCATACTCGGTCAAGATCACAGGGGGGCGATTAGCCATGTTCGCGATCACATTGTCATCGGATAGAATACACTTCACACAGTTCACACACTCAATGACCATCAAACTTTCTTTGTAATGATTGCTTTTACCTAGTTCGTGATCATTGAGGAATCCGTTATCATTTACACAGGGCCTGGCGCTTCGGGGCCGTTTAATTGGATCTCCAAAGCAACGATGCACAGGAAATGGAAAGAGTAGCTTAGTTATGACTTTCGAGAATGGCTACCCCGCATATCATATAGAGTAGAGATTGAAAAATGTCGATATAAGATATTTCCATTATTTTGTGTCCCTTGTCGCTGACTTACTTAGACAATTTCGACTTCGAATATTCGAATGTCTTATCAAACCGTAGTTTACACCACTACGACAAAGTCAGCGTTTTGGAATATTTGTACCCAAGACAAGATTGTAACCTACTTCGCCGCAGCTAATCGGTTCATACTTCGGTGGGTTCTTTTCATCCGTACAAGTCGGCAAGACGGAGCACTGCTCGTTGTGGTTGAACCCAAAGAAAAAAGGCATTGAGTACCGATCCTCGGGCGCGTGGTTAAAGACCCGGTGCACCGTCGATTGAAAACGATCGTTGGACAGCCTCTGGAAAAAGTCGCCAATGTTGATGACGAAGGTGTCGGGGACCGGCGGCACTTTGATCCATTGGCCGTCTTTTGTGAGAACCTGGAGTCCACCAACGGTGTCTTGCCAAAGGAGGGTGAAGCACTGCAGGTCGGTGTGTGCACCAATACCGACATCGATGATAGCATCTTGCGCTTCAGTGTTCTTGGGGTAGTAGTTGACAACACTGTCGCTGTGGAGAGCGTAAACTGGGTGAGTATCGACATGTTAAAGGGCTAGCAAAACAACATACCTTCCGGGATATGTGATGACGTTATCAAAGTAGTTCTCCGGTACATCCAACGCCAAAGCGAATATCCTGATGAGACTTCTCGCAAGAGTTAGACAACTTTGCCAATAGGTGACCATGTCGTCTTTGAAGCCGGGCAAATGGCTCGTTCCCTCCCACACAAAGTCCTCATGCTTCATCCATGGCTTCACTGCCTCGGGCACGGCATTCGGGTCCTTGGTCTCTGGATCATGCCGGGGATCATAACGAAAGCTGAAACCCTCTCGGTGGTCCTTGGTTTCCGTTGGCGAGATCTGCGCAGCGCGCTTTTCTGTCCACCCGTTGAAAAACTTGGATTTCTTCTGTGCAACGAGCGCCTTCTTCTCATTGGGCTGCGAGAAAAAGGTTTGTGCCTGCTTGAATGCGGCGTCAATTGTCGCTTTTGGGATGCCATGATTCTTGATGTAGAAAAAGCCCGTATTTTCAGCCGCGTTACGAATGGTGGCGGCGAGGGCCTTGCGTTCTGACTCGCTGCCACGGATGTTGGAGAGGTCGATGACAGGGACCTCAGAGGCGTCGCAGTCTCGGGGCGGAGTCCTCAAAACGTCGCGATATACGGTGCCATAGGCAGACATGAGCTCGAGCTTGTAGCTCTCTGGAGCTGTAGTGGTCACCGTGGTGGACATTGTGGCGCCTGTTCTCTTCGCGAACTTGAGTCCAGGTAGCTTTTTCGGGGCAAGGAATTTGCGCTCGCAACTGTGTCTTTTGAGAGGTGAAGTTCTCGTGAGAATGTTTCGACACAGTGGCGATATTAATCTTCTGGTGTTCGTCCTAAGTCACGCCGATAAGCTGGCTTAGAAGGCAGTGCACACGATCGTTATTTGCTTTAAGCCGTCTAGTGTAGAGGGCTGCAGACTGAGTGAGTCTGAGGCTCAGTAAACAACGTCTCCGCTTTCCGCCGTAGTTAGCCGGAGATCGCCTAGTTATGGTTGAAAAGAGATTGCACGATAGCTGAAGATAATGGCGTGCGATGTGGTTCGTTGGGGGCAGGTCAGTTCTTATCGGTCGGGACCCTGGGCCGACAACGGACCGTGTGGAGTACGGGGCTCATCCCGGTTCTCGGAGAGAGGCAGGATCTCTTTCCGGAGACTCTTTTCCTGCGGGTTTCCCATTGCCTAGAAACTTGGCAGAACAAGCTTCTTGATCTGTCCGACTTTCGAACACGGAGTTCCCCGAGTTCAAGTACAAGTCTCATGTAGGCCATCACTACTTCCATCCTTCGTCGAGTTAGTCGTAGTGTCTTATCTGAGAGTATGCTTTTTACGGCTTCCACAGCGGTCGTTCTAACTCAACTGCCAAATAACCCCTGCAGTGCTTATCTCCCCCACAACACCCGCTCGCCTCCGGTATCTTGAGTTGATCACTATCGCAGGTGATCATGACTCCGTAGCCAATATGATTACGAATAATATTAGACCGAAGTGAGATTTGGTATAAGTCCCTGCCTTTGCCTTTTTATTTTCGTTTAAACGTCCATAGTGAAGCATTTTACACGGGTGGGTGGGCATCGTTTCTTCACCAAGCCGTTCCGCTGGGATTTCCGAAGACTGCCAAAAACCAATTGCTGGATTCAGCAGCCCGGCATGGGCCTTCTAAACCGTCTCCGCGTGCCGCAGGCCTCTGGAACATCCGAAGTCCACGGTCGCGATGCCCTCCTTTCAAACGACGACCTACGGCCTCTGAAACTCGCCGACCGCACCTGGACTCAATGGACCTACTTTACTTTCTGGTTCTCTGCTACCGCCACCGTTTCGAACTGGTACGCCTCTTCGACTGCGCAGGCTCTGGGCCTTTCTATGTGGGAGTCTCTCGCTTGCGCCTTCGGAGGCCAATGTCTCATCGCCCTCATCATCACTCTTAATGGCCGACCCGGAAGTTGTTACCACGTTGGTTACCCTGTCATATGCAGATCTGCTTTCGGCGTTTATGGTGCATGGTGGCCGACTTTCAATCGCGCCGTCATGGCTATCGTTTGGAACGGAGTAAATGCGGTGCAGGGCGGTCAGTGTATCTACGTTATGCTGCATGCCATCATCCCGGGCATCGCGGACATTCCGAACACAATGGGTGAGGGCTCGGCGCTCACCTCAGCGGGAATGATTGGCTTTGTCATTTTCTGGCTTGCTACCTGCGCCTTCCTCGTTATCCCCGTCCCCAAGATGCGTGGACTCGTCTACGCCAAGCTTTGCGTCTTCATTGTTTCGGCTGTGGCCATGCTCGTTTGGACGGCAACGAAAGCTGGCGGTCTCGGGCCTGTCGTGCGTCAAGGTGGTACGGCGACGGGCTCAAAGAGGGCGTGGCTCATTGTCCAGTTTTTCATGCTTGGCGCGGCGAACTGCGCGACCTTTGCCAGCAACGCCGCAGATTTCCAGCGGTACGCGAAGAAGAAGAACGATGTCATCGTCGGAAACCTGTTTTGCTTTCCTGTTGCCAACTTCATCGTCGCGGCGGTGGGCAATTTGGTTTGCGCCTCCAGCGAATTGATTTTTGGGGAGCTCATCTGGAACCCTGTCACGTTACTGGACACTCTTCAGACGACGGAGTATACCGCGGCAAACCGGGCCGGATGTTTCATCATTGCTGGCTGCTTTGCCTATTGCTGCATCTTCAGTTCCATCTTTGAGAACTCTTTGCCTGCGGGTAACGATATTGCGGCTCTGTTTCCCAAATATCTTACTGTCAGAAGGGGTTTCTTCGTCTGTGCAGTCATCTCCTTTGCGATCAACCCCTGGTTCCTATTGGTAAGTCACAAGAAAATGACTCCGTCCTTGTCTCAGCACTAACAGAGAAAAGGGCTCCGCTTCCATCTTCGTATCCTTCCTCTCGTCTTACCAGATCTTTCTCTCTGCCATCACTGGAGTCTTGCTCGTCAACTATTACATCATCGGCCGCGGCCGCATCCACATCCCGGACTGCTTCAGTTCGGCAAAGTCAGGGGCATACCATTACTCCCACGGATGGAACATCCGCGCCTATGTCGCCTACATTATTGGCATAATCCCTAATTTCTATGGCTTCCTCAACAATATGGGAGTCTCGGCCCCTGTAGGCGTTACCAGGTTCTACTTCTTCGCCTACTGGGTCGGTCTGGCTCTGTCTGGCTTGTCGTTTTGGCTCATGTGCAAAATCTGGCCGCCGCCAATCATGGAGGCCAAGTGGGTTGAACCAAAGGATTATGTAAGGCCTGAGGAGTTGGAAGGTGATGGCCAAGTGATTGAGGCTATTGACATACCGCGGGAGGGCTCATTAGCAGATCACGAAAAGGGGGTTAGCGAGAAAACAGTGAGGGTGTAAATTAGAGGAGGGCACATTTACAGCAATGAAATGCTGAGAGATTCACAAGCTGCAGAATGTCCTCCAGTGATCCTTGAAATATTGGAAAACCATTATAAAGATGGATCCATCTTATGCTGTTCTTCTATTGCGGTCTGAGAACCACTTTAGCACACTGGAAGCACCGTCTCTTTCTACGCAATGCTCAGCTCAAAGGTGAAGTCAAACGGCTCAGTGTAGCACCTGTACTGCTCGAAAGGCCTTGGTCCTACGGTGGCCGATCCAATCCCGTTGTTGTCGTAATCGAGATGCAAGACCGTCATGTTCAGAGGTTTAAGATCATGAGGGTGCTCTGCGTCATCCAAGTCGAAGGGCATGTAACGCAATGCCGTAAAGCTGAAAGGCTCAGGCTCAGCTCTTTTCACGTTGAGCGTAACACCATCATTGCCATTGGTGACCTGAAGCCACCGCAGGTCTTCGCGGTTGCCGTTCTCCTGTGGATAGTCGTAATGGGTGAATAGGTCCTCCACTGTGGACTCGTAGCGTCCGATTCGACACCCTTCTTTTGTGTCCTTATAGTTCTCCCCGGGTCCCCGGCCGAACCACGCAACTTCATCGAACTCAACGGGCAAAACAGCCATGAGACCAATGCGGGGAAGGACCTCGGTGACGTTACCAACAAAGTCACCGCGAGCGTGGACGGTGAGGCCATCAGATGAAACGGTGTATGTCAAATCCGCTTCCACGCCCCATTCAAGAGCCTTAGGGGCGACTCGAACCTGGTAGTTGACAATGAAGCCGTCATCGCCTTGTTGCCAGCGAACATCGCGAACCTGTGTGTGCATGCTGCCGACCCGTTCCTCCTCCCAGATAGGGCCATCGCCCCAATATGCAGCATCGTTCTGGGTTAGGGCGCGGTAGAAGTAGAGCTCGGGTCCGCGCTGAAACACGTCGACGTCGTCCACTTTCCAGGTAACGTTTCCTTGAAGAAGGTCAAAGTCAAAAGATGCATCGCCGTTCTTTATCACGAGATGTGTTCTCTCCTGCTTTACCTCGAGATTTTGCGATTGTCGGACTTGTACAGGAGAGTTGTACCGACGTGTTCGGTTAGTCGTTGCTGGAGCGTTGAGATGGAGCTGGTCCCAAGCCACGACGTGACCCTCCGCTGCCCAAACCGTATCATTCTTTAACGTGAACTCGACGGTAATCCATGCCTCATCAGAGAAGCTCGAATTCCCTGTGGGCAGATTGACAGCGCGCTGTTCCCCAGCCGGGATACTTGGCAGCTCCAAGGCACGAGAAGTAGTGGGTTCTTCCCATCCTGGACTATGTGCCACGAAGCATCGAGCTCAGTGACGTCGAGGAAGTCATAGTGATTGGTGACAACCATCTGGCGTCCGTCTTCGGAGAGCTTCACTGTCACTGGCTGAATTGCTTTGGCATAATCAATGAGCGAAGGCATGGGAGTGTGGTCGGAGAGAACGAGCCCGTCCATGATGAAGTCGGCGTCGTTGGGTTCGTCACCGAAATCTCCACCGTAAGCGTAATACTCGAGGTCACCTTCTTTCTTGAGGAGTCCATGGTTGCTCCATTCCCACACGAGTCCGCCCTGAATCAAGGGCTCCGATCGGAAGAGCTCGATGTACTCCTTCAAACCACCTGGACCGTTGCCCATCGCGCTATGACCATCACGTCAATTGACCGTCGGAGAATAGAAAGACAGCAACTTACTGTGCGTATTCACACAAAATGAAGGGTTTGTCCGTATGATTGCTGAGGAACTTGACAATGCTTTCCGGTGTTGAATACATCTGGCTGTAAATATCAACCGACTCGGCTTCACGGTCGGGCTCATAATGAGTGATGCGACTCGGATCCCGCTGCTTGATCCACTTCGCCATGGCATCTAGGTTCTTGCCATAGAAGCACTCGTTGCCAAGCGACCAGATGATGACCGACGCATGGTTCTTGTATCTTTCGACAACGGCGTGGGCTCTGTCAACGTATGCATCCTCCCAATCGGGATTCTGCGAAGTCCACTCTGCCATCGCCTCCTTGGTCTCCTCGACCTTGTCAAACCCATGGCACTCGAGATCCGCCTCGGAGATAACATAGAAGCCGATCTCATCCGCAACGTCGAAGAAATCCGGATGTGGGGGCTGGTGGGCGGTGCGGATGGCGTTGATGTTGGAGCGCTTCATCGTGATGAGATCGGCTCTCATATTCTCATAAGGAACGGTCCTGCCAGAGATATGGTGGTGCTCGTGCCTGTTGACGCCATAGATGGTAATAGCCTTTCCGTTGACGAGGAAGTTGGAACCACTAATCTCGACGCGACGAAGTCCAACTCGTTGGCTGATGGTTCGGCCGTTGAATGTGACGAGAAGGGTGTAGAGCGTGGGCGTTTCAGCGGACCATAGATGGAGATTCTCGCCTTCGATCTTGTGTTCGTATATTTCAGAAGATGTACCAGACCACTCGTCAAGTGTGGTACCGTCAGGAGAGAGTAGTTTAACCGTCATGGTTCCTGGTTGGCCTTGGATCGTCGCGTTGAGCTTGAGAGTACCACTCTCGAAGGAGTCATCAACCTCAGTATTGACAAAATAGTCGACAATCGAAGAGCGAGGGAAAGGAACAAGGTAAACATCTCGAAAGATACCCGACATCCACCACTGGTCTTGATCCTCAATGTATGAGCCATCAGACCACTGATAGACACGAGCAGCCAGCGAGTTGGCCTCGCCAGGAGTGAGATAGTCAGTAATGTCGAACTCGTGGGAATTACGGCTTCCTTGGCTGTAACCGACCTCCTCGCCGTTCACCCAAACGTGAAAAGCGCTGTCGACGCCTTCGAAACGTAAGCGGATCTGCTGGTCCTCGTCCCAGTCTCCCGGCACTTCAAACTCCCGCCAATACGATCCAGTCGGGTTGATGTAGGAGACATTAGGCGGTGTGACAGGAAAAGGGTAGTCAATGTTGGTGTAGTGAGGTATACCGTAGCCCTGACGCTGCCACATGCTAGGGACCTCGATGTCGTCCCACGAGGTTACGTTTGCCGTCTCCCAAACGGGAGCTTCAAATGGGCTCGGGTCATAGTGGAATTTCCAAGTCCCATTGAGACTGAGAAACTCGCTCTGCTCGCGATTGAATGACAGGGCAGACTCTTCGCTGGCGTACGAGTAGAAGTGTGCGCGGGGAGCTAGAGTGTTTCGGTGCAGGACGTTCAGATTTGTCCAATCCGGCACAGACGTCGGGAACACCCCCAAACTGGAAATGAGGTCCATGATATCCGCAAGAGAGTCAAATTTGCGACGACGCTCATTTCAATAACCTCCTCATTAATGGCAAACATAATGGCTCTTATATCTGCTTATAATGTCACCAAGCGGAGTCTCATCGGTGTTTTCTTTACATCCGGCTTGGCCTATGTCACGATCATGCCCGCTGCGCCAAGAGACATGCTTCCCTCTGACCTCCTTTGTGCGCCTAAGTCCAAGCTCACCGATCGCCGGCTCTCCTACCGCGGGGCTCATGTTAGCAGTTATAACAACCCAGAGTAACATCGGGGATGGGAGAGTCTCGTTCACGCGGTCTTGCTGTTCGAGTTGCAGCTCGAAAGGCTGGGCAGCGGGGGGGACGTCCAAGAACTGGAGTAAATATGCATATTTTGTGGTTTCCCCACCATGACGGTTGTACGTCGTTGGGTCCGGGTCCGACACCCCCGCGATCCATTGACGGAGCGGGGAATGAAGTAACGTTGGGTGTGGTCTGATGGCCACCGGCTCATCTTGACCCCTGGTCTGTAAGCTTGATTCACTTGAGGGGTGGGTTTTTGATGGTCGATCGAGGACCGGCTAATTTTAGCCTTGTCGGGGTATTTACTCCCGAACAATCACCCGGCTAACCTTATCCTTACACCATCTAGGCATAGCTCAGACTTTGGAAGTGCTCAACATAATGATAGATGACAGTAGTAATTGCGGTCAGAGTATGCTGCTAACACATCTTCGTAACACTTCAGGCTCAGATACCGGGCTGCAAATTGTTCGTCATGAAAAACACTGTCATTCAGATGCAATTCGCAAAAAAAGAATGAACTGGTGACTCGAGTTTTGGGAACACTAATGGCACCGGTCCATTGCAATCAGAAGACACATGCTTAATACATCTTATTCTGTTACTGCCGCGTCTACGATGCTAGCTACAACATCTATGATTTCTTCCCCTGAGAAAATCAGCTACCGCGCACTCTGTCCTGACATAGTTCTTGACCTGATGTGGCAAAATAAATCAACTGCCCCTGTGGAGATGGTAACGATCCTATCAACCGTCTTACATGGGGCTACACTTCTTCATGTAAATGTCGTAGCAACTGCTGCATGGGTATTGGTCCATCCAATATAACGAGTCGTAACCAGTCTTGTAATATTGTATACCGAGATTTCGTGGCAGAAGCTTGTGCTGCTGTGGTATAAGAACCCAAGTATTGAGCTGTCGTTAAGACCATGTAGTCGCCCCCTCAAAAATAAAAGTGTCCTGCATATTCTCTAGCCTGGAACGCGGAAAGGAAGGATGACATGATTATCTTTATTGACGTCTATGTCTTCTACGTAAGTAGTGAGATGACGGGTCCCTCATGCTATGCAAATGCCTGCAGATCCAGACTCTGCCTGCCACCATTGCATATAATACACACACTTGACGCCTGGCTATTCCTTGTTCTTTGTTCCCCAGAAAGCAACGCGCTAAAACTGCGAAACCGTCGTGACGTGTACTACTGCGTCGACGTATAGTCGATTCTCGACGGTACAGGCAGTGCTGGGCTTCAGCTTGAACATGCCGTTCGGTCCCATTGAAAATGGCTCCGTATTATCGAGTCTGACTTTGAGCTTCCCTGTCGCGAGGGAGCATATGCGAACCTTGTCTGCTTCCGCAGACCACTGGTGCGAATCGCCTGGTTTGATGACGATGACGTTGAAGGATATGTCCTCAGATACTGTGACAGCTTGATTGGTCGTCAGGTATGAGTTGGAAAACGCTACATCTAGTACAAGGTTAGAGAGGTGTAGCGTGCTTGGCAGTGAATGGGCACTTACTAGTGGGTGATGCGCCACGCTCGTCGCGAAGCCTGCCGGGAGCCACTTCCCAATCTTCCATCTCAAGCATGTTGGACGGCATCAAGTTGCCATTGAGGGAGGTGACAGCGAGAGCTGGAGCGTTGGACGGGCTGGGCTCGGTGGCAACCTTTGCTACAGCTAGCGAGTGCCTTGTGACTCGTCGCGAGTGGCCGCCTGGAGGAGAGCTTTTGCTGTTGTGAGCCGGAGGCACATATGATGAGCGACTCTTTGGTGGTGACTGAGGTCCTTGAACAGCAGAGTACGGCAAAGGGTATGTATCCGCGGAAGCATCGGTAGACGGTGGTGGAGAGGGTGCGGCAATAGGTGGTGCGGCGTGAGTGGCTACTGACCGGGACGCATGGACATTGGTGGATAAGGATGAGCAATTGTTCTTCTCTCTCCGGAAGTTCGATCGCCACTGGCAACCGGCACATGCCTTGTTTCCGATCTCCTTCAAGAAGGGGGAGCCGCGTCGGCCAAGACAATGCACGGTTGAAGAAAGTTTTCGAAAGGGTTTGTATCCTGACGACAAACGGAGCACGCCATGGGTGCTTCATCGCCAGTCAGATAGATGAGCAGGGCGACCGTGGCCAGGGGAGCTAGATGGCCGACTCCTGTATACTTGAGCCGCCACGGCTGTGGTAACAGGCGTTTTCGAGGAAGCTTCAACAAAGCCTTGATATCCGGTCTTTCTGTTGGAATCTTGTACGCAGGTGAGAGATGTGCTGACAGGTAAGTCAATAGGTCCATACTGTCTGGGACGGGCCGGGTCGGCTGGCTGCTGGGTGCCGAGTGGGAAGGTTGGCTTTGGCCCAGTAATAAATCATGTGATGGGGACGGTTTGCGTGCTGTCCAACGCTTCGGGAGCGTGACTACGCGGGTTTTGGGAACTGCCGTAGGCGTTGCATTGGGGGCTTGCGAGGCCGCGGCCTTGGCTCCTGCCGTTGCAGGTTCCGGCATAGGAGGCTCGTCGCCTCGAAGAGGGTTCTGCGACACCACAATGGGAGGAGAGTACCTGGCGCCCGCTTTCTTATAGTAGTCAACGAAACTCAATGTACCGTCGAGGTTGTCGTTGAACTTGGAGCTCCGGTGTTTGCCCTAAGGGTGTCAGCGTTGCGTCCTTGTTGGTACGGAGCGGCATGTCGGACAGGGGAGCTTGAGGGCACTCACGCAAAAGTGGGCGCCGAGCGCGTTCATCTTGGGAAATATTGTGCGGCAGTTGCGCACCGGGCAAATGAGTGGGTAGTCTGGATCGGAGTGCAGTTGGTAGTTTGTGGGCAGAATGGTACCACATGAGGACTCGATGCCTTGAGATGTCCGCCATTGCAAATAACCGCGGGAGTCTGCACCTTTTGTGAAACTGAATTCAAGCGATTCTTGTGGGAAGAGCTGGCATGTGTGTTAGCAACAATGTTCCCACAGGGGATTGAAGAGATTCTCTTACATTGTCCGCTTGCGTGGCAGTTGACGCAGGTTCTGATTCCAAGATGTTGCTTTCGCGACCCTCTATTGTCTCGTCATCGTCCGTGGCATCCCCATCTGCATCAGCTCCATTCTCATCATCAGTTCTTTCATCGGATGAGTCAATGATCTGGGCTTCATTGGGCCTCGAAGTCCTTGATGGAGGCATGTTGGTCTCTTCCGTGCTCCTTAAAACGGTAGATTTTAGTCCGTTGGTCCTACTTACAGAGCCGGCTTTCAGCAGGTCCAGCTCGGCGGTAACAGAGACTGGTGTCGACACTCCTTCGGAGGGTGCCTTGGTAGGGACGTCTGGAAGCGGGATGGCAGTCATCCGTCGCTTGGCCTCGTTGCCAGTCAGGCTTCCGGGCAAAGAACGCTTCCTCGAGGCCGTAGCACCATTTACTACCGAATCACCTACGCTTCCATTAGCACATGAGTCATCCTCCAACCTGATCCTGCAGAACTTGTTACAGCCTAGCCCACCGAAGCTGAAGTGCGGAAAGCATGCTGCAGCAAGGCAGCTGCTGGTGGGCCTCCGGAAGAAGTCATACTCACCGCTAAGCCAATCCTTTCCTCGGTCGGCGGTTTCCACGCCCCGAGTTGAGCCTGTAATACCACTCGCTACAGGTGCGATTCCACCTGATTCCCAAGACTCTTGCAATGCCTGGATCTTGGCATGTGCCGCGAGTGTCTTCTTCCTGCCACTCATATCGGCATCAGGAGTTTCCTCGGAAGATGGCGCCTCAGGCTTGATGGCCAACGGGCCCTCCGGCTCAGGCTGCACAATGTCGCTGACGACTTGCGTAGGTTCCGGGCTGCGGGGTCTTGAGTCGTCGGCAGTGTCTGGGCCTGGTGGGCGGTCGATGGGGTCTATGGCCGGAACGATGTCTGGAGTGGAATTGCTTTGAGCCGGAGCTGAGGAAGGCGTTACCACAGATCCGATAGAACCCCTCCCGCCAAGAAGAGAAGTCGCCCAGGGCGGTGGTGCTTGCCCGTGAGGGCTTGGCTTCACAAACGGTTTGGCCGCTCCGGTCCTCTTCATCTTCCTTCCAGACGCTTCCCCGGCGCTCGAGGCTGACGAGGGCGACACGTTGCGAAGAGCATTGTTTGCTGCAGGTGCTGTCGAGGCAACGACGTCTTGTGCCGCGTTGTTTGCGTGAGGGTGCTGCAGCCCGGGTGACGGGGCGAGCTGAGCGTTGGATGCCATTGTGAGATTCCTTTGATGTCGGTGATGATGCGCCGCCCGCCCACCGGGCTAAGATGCCGGACTGGGGGTGCTGCGGAGGGATCACTCCGAGTGTTGGCCCATTCAAGAACCGCTGCGCATCGAGATTCAATCAGACACCGTGCTAGAGTGAGAGCACTGACTTGGAACTTGGAGCTGGTGATTTCCGGCTTCAAACCGTGAGACGAGGGCAAGTTTGAGAGCAAAGAATGAAGAGTCAAGATAGTCGAGATGGCGACGCGAAACGCGACTGAAGTGGCAGGGACCAAGCAAGGTACTTCGACATGTCAAAATGGCAGAGAGGTACATTGTAAGTGCCACCCCACTTAAGCACTTCTTTCGCTCACTACTTTAGCTAGGGAAAAGCAAGCGCCAACACTGGCTGCACCTTGGTAGCCCCTTTTCAATCTTTGGTTGAACCATCAATCATGGAGGGATCTCAAAAACGCAATAAAGTCTATGAGGCTCTCCGAGGAGTATGAGCTTGATTTCAAAATTGCTGCCCAAAACTTGAGTGAGATGCCGCAAGTTAACATTGGCAGAAGTTTGAATCGAGTTATGGCCGTCTCACACGCGGAGTGGAAGAACTCGGTCTCATGGATGGCTAGTATGGATTTGTACAAGATATTCTACACTCTAGATAGCCGCGCAGCATCCGCGCCCCGACGGCCATGATACACATCATCCCATTCTCCTCCCCGCTCACTCCCGGCTGGGACACTCTCGGCCACCCCCGCGGCCCATTTACCGCTTGGCCTTGCCGGCCTTCTTGGCCTGCTTCTGCGCCTTCTGCTTGCTCTTCTTGTTCTTGGCCACGACGGCGGCGTTCCTCTGCTCCTGCAGCCTCTTGGACGCCGCAATCGTCCACTCGTCCACCTCCATCGCCGCGAACTTGGCCTGCGCCGCGCGCTGCCCGGCCATCGTGCGCTCCTTGGCGTACCGCCTCTGCCGCAGCTTGGCCTTGCGGCTCATGCCCCCGACGCGGAGCTTCACGAGCCGTCCGATGCGCCAGTTGTCCTCGCGGTACGAGTAGTCGTCGCGCAGCTTCAGCACCCTCGCCGGCTCCGTCGGCGCGCCTTTGGCCGTCCGGGCCGAGGGCCGGACAATCTGGGTCGGGATGCCCGAGGCGGAGACGGCGGGCGTCTCGGCGGGCTTGACGATCGGGTGCGCAGACATGTTGAGCTTGCGCTTGCGCTCGGCGTGCGTCGGGTAGGGCAGGACGTCGTCCTTGTTGAAGACGACGCCGATGTACTTGCGGTCTGGGTGGCGCGCGGGATCGCGGTAGTATTTGACGTAGCCCGTGGCCATGGCGTGGATCGTGTGGTCGCGGCCCATGATGCAGTTCTCGCCGGGCCACCAGAGGGAGCCGCGCTGCTTGTAGATGATGTTGCCGGGGATGACATACTGGTCTGTTTGATGCGTTAGCGGGAAGTTATCCCAGACGGCGACGGGGTCCTCAATCGAGCTCGACGAGGGGCAAGGGCAAGAACATACCACCCGTGCGCTTGGCTCCCAGCTTCTTCGGTATCGTACGCTTGGGCGCGAGCTTGTAGGCACCCTGCGACTTGACGGAGGCGTATCTGCGTCCGGCCACGAGGGCGTTGGCGGCGTCGGCCCGGAGCAGCTGCGCGGCGGTCGACGTCGAGGACTGGATCGGGGCGGTCGTCCGCAGGAGACCGGCGGCAGCGGCCCTCAGGGGCTGCTGCAATTGGAAAAGACGCATGAGGTGTGCTTCGTGGACGAGCGGCCCATTCGTCGTCGGTTCGTCAATGGCCAGCAGCGATTTCGCGTCCGGTCGAAGCTTTGCACTGCACCTTGGATTGGCGAGGCACAAGGGAGAATGAGCTGAGAGTATTTTTCCGGCTGAGTCAGCTGGCCGCGATAACGATAAGCACTCGGGGAGGGTGTGGGTCCGCCTTCTTCTGAGGTGGTCTTTTGGACAGCTAGGCGCATTGGGCGGGCTCGGCGACATTGAGCGGAAGACAAATACCTTTGGCAACCACTGCGAACGACCGACGACGCTTCGACCCGGAAATCGCAAGTAAAAAAGACGCCTCGAGGCATCCGATACCACAGTCGTCAAGATGCGCTTCTTCGCCTCCCTCCCGTTGGTCCTCCTGACCCTGATCAGCTCGGCCCAGGCCCAGTTCGGCTTCTTTGATCAAATGTTCGGCGGCCAGCAGCAGCAACAGCAGCCCCAGAACGTCCCCAGCGACCCCTCGCAGTACCAGCAAAGATACGACGGATGTATGTTATCTCGCCTCTCTCTTGTGCTGTCCAAGAAGCAAAGCTAATCCTCCCAGCCTACTGCGAACACTACCTCTGCCCCGACACCCTCGCCTGCGTCCACTTCCCCCACCACTGCCCCTGCCCCTGGCCTGCGAACCAAGACAAGGTCGAGCTCACCGAAGGCAGCCGGATCTGCGTTTCGAAAGGTGGATTCGCTGCTGGCGAGGCGGCGAGGAAGGTTGAGCTGGCGCGCAAGGGCCTGTTGTAAAGGGCGGAGCTGGATGAGCCGAGTCAAAACCGGATACCCACGAGCGGCCAAGTATCTAGAAGAAGCATTGCAGGGCGCACATAAAACAGCTGATTTTTTTTTTTTCAAGTTGGGCCGCACGGCAGAGGCGGCGGGACGATGGGTTTCACACAACGAATGACATGGAGTTGATAGGACAATTCAGACTCTATTGGAAGTGCCAATTTCTGGCCGAAGCAAAAAGCCTACTGATTCGTGCTGACATGCTCCCATCCACTGGCGTAGACGCCGCCGGCCGAGGACGTGGCGTGCGCTGCAGCGATGGCGGCTCGCGACGATTACAGACACGGAGGCCCCGGAACGCCGCCCAACCCATTCGTGATATCCACCCAGAACTCCTTCGTGTGCCACGCCGTTGCCGGATGCTAATCTCGATCTCGAACCCCAAAAGCGTGAACAGTGCGTGAAAATGCTCGTAATGCGTCCCCCCTGCCGTCGCGTCCCCTCTCCTTGCCGCCGCGGCGGGCCGGCCAAATAACAGCGCTGCCAGCCGATCAAGCCTGGCCGTTGGTGGCCTGACTGGGCCGGGGAAGAGCAGGGACCTGAGACGGGCGGGCGCCGCCCTCGTCATCATCCTCCTCCTCGAGTAATTCTTCGGGTGGCCCAACAAGTGGGCCACATCCTTCATTTCGTAGTGCTTCTTGCGCAACTCCTCGAAACGGCGGTGCTTCTCGCGCTCCTCGGGCGAAAGGCCGGCCAGTTCGTCATCGTCGCCATGTGCGCTGGCGCTGTCGTCGACGTGGACGGCCTTGAGGGCTTTTTCCTTGGACGACTCGCTCTCCGGGACCGCCTCCTCCGGCTCGCCAAGCGACATGATAGGGATATCATCTTCCACGCTAGGACCAACGCGAGCCGTGCGAGGCTTCCTCTCAATGTTGGAGCCCTCCATCTCCTCGTCGTCCGAGGGGTCTTCGGTGGGGTCGTAGTGCTTGGCATAGGGGGTCTTGGGCTCGTCAATCTTCATGGTCGAGGTGCGCTCCTGCTCCGTCAGGTAGAGGTTGGCCTCGTCCCACTTGAGGCGCTGGGACGACTCGAGGTCCTGCTCGTCGTCGCCCTGGTGGGAGGGGGTGTGGCTGGATTGACGGCGCAAGCCGGACGGGCGGGCGGCGGAGGATGAGCGGCGGTGGCCGGCGTTGTACTGGGTGTTGACGAGGGTGAGCTCCTTCTCGGTGAGGGGAGCTTCGTCGGGCGGCGAGGTGGGCGGGGATCTTTGGTATGAGTTCTTGAGAATGCCTGCGGCGAGGACGGTGGTTAGCTCTGGCGATACCGACTGGCCGGGCGCGGGCGCAGCACTACTCACCTCTGGGACGCTTGGGATGGGGACCGGGAGGGGAATGGGTCGGGGACTGCGTTCGACGGCGGCGGCCATTTTGAAGGTGTTTGCGATGCCGGGCTAGTGCGAAGGGATTGCTGGTAGTGAGGTTGACAAGTACGAGCGTGATGCAAATCTCGTGAGTTGTGTCGGTCGGGGTTTGTACGCTAGTTGTGGTTGTTTATGAGGTGGGTTGAGGGACGAAAATAGCGGGGTTTTGGAAACCTGGTGACGAAAGTCGACGGGTTTTGTTCTGGGGCCTGAGGATGACGGGGTGGTGGTGGTGGTGGTGGTGGTTCGTGACCTGCAGGGTGCGGGTGCGGGTGCGCCGACCAGGGTCCGGTGGTTTTGGTGGCCTGGGTGAATGGGCGGGTCGCTTCTCGTTTGGTCTTTTCTTTTCTGCTGCTGCTGCTGCTTCCCAGAACGACGGAAGGGGCTCGTGATGTTTGTGAAACACGGAGGGATGGGACTTTACAGGATGGAGATTGTCGGGTGTCTCGAGGGAATGCGTAGAGGTTGTCGGGACAATCTGGTACACGCAGTGGTGCGATAGAGGAGGAGGTTGGGGCAAGGAAGGAAATGGAAGATTGTGAGCGACTTTTGTCAGGAATGGAATGTCACACAAATGGCTGGCTGGTGGGTGTGATGGGCGGCGGTGTGGTGGCAGGGCGAGGTGAGGTGGGCAGTCGGGGCAGGTGAGCAGAGCGCGGCTTTTGGAGGCTGTCGTCTTGTCTTATATCGCAGTACCACAGCACTCCAACAGCTGGTCGGCTTGGGTAGGCGGGGGAGGGTGCTTGCAGGGACACAGCTCCCATCCTCATCCACACCACACACACACACGCACACACACACACACACAGACACACATCCTCTCTCTCTTTCTCTCGCGGGTGCGCTTGCTCTCTCCACCATCTTCAGTCGTCAATGCCACATGGGTTCCATGGATGCCAGAAGCAGGTGCCCGTTGCAGTGCTGCCAGCTCGTGATGGGAGTGGGTTCACTTCACATCACTTCATCCAGGTGCAGCGCTGGGGGGTCAGCTTAGGTAGTGTTCCAACACACCATAGGTCCCCGGCCGTCAGTCACATCTCACCAGCTGAGGTTACATTCGCAGGCTTGTTTTTCGACATGCAGATACAAGGACGGACAAATGCAGACGCAGACATCTGGCAAGGCGGGGACCGGCTGGGACGTAAGGGTAGGTAGTCGTGTGAGTGGTGTGTATATGTACACATAGTAGGCGCCAGTAGGCACCATGTACTCCGTAGGTAGTACCTATGCTATCGTATCATGGTGCCGTAGTACCTAGTTTACCTCTGGTATTAGTGCGGGGGACGGGGAGGCTGGGATGGCCATGGAATGGGTTCAAGCACCTATTTTCCCCCGGGGGCTATTGCTCCCTCTCGCACCTGGCTGCCAACTCTTCCACGGCCGCGTCTTCCGCGCCGGCGCGCGCGTCTAGTCAGTAGTCAGTCTAGGTAGTCAGCGATAATGATGGGGGGTGACGTCGGGTGTCGTTGCAGCGTTGGGTTGATTTTTTTCCCTCTCTTTTTCGTCTCCCCATTGCTGAAGCAGGTAAGGCACTGATCCAAGCCGGACGATGCAGAGCCGGGACGCATCAACATCAGACTTTGGGGTCCATTCGCTGCTCCGATGCCAGCAGTCTCCCCTCGCCCGTATCTTGGAGCTTGTTTCGACTACATTGGCCCGTAGCGAGGTTGGGCCTGCTCGGGCGCGTTTGGGCTCGGAACCGCAGTGAGGCGAGGGCCGCCATGCGTCGGGCACGGCGAGTGGTGGAAGCGCAGGATAACTGACTGGACTTAAAGCCTGGGCAGGGTACCCAGCACCTCCGTTGCATTACCTAGGTGAGTAAGCCCCTCTGTACTTGTGTACCTCTGCAGTGTATGCTGTGCCTGGCCTGGCACTCGACTGACTGCGTAGGTACTGTAAGAGGAGGTAGGTACGGTAGGCAAGGTAATGTTGATTCCTCAGGCTGGCAGGTGTGGACCCCTGGCGGCTTCCCCGACGTTTGGTTGGCTTGGTGGGTTCCTCTGCTTGGACTGCATGGATTGTGCATTGGATCGCGATCGGCCGCAGTCAGAGACGGACCCACGGGAAGGAAGAGGCGATGTGATGAGATGGAGGGAGCGGCCTCTGAGTTGCGGCGGCTGCTGCTGCTTGGTGCACCGCCCAAAAAAAAAAAAAAGTCCTATTTCCAGATCTGCATTGTTTTCGCAGCCTCTCTTGTATTTTTGGCCTCTTACACACGTCGTGATGCGCCTGCGCCACTCCTCCACTCGCTTCCGACTCATTTCCTTCCTTCTTCAGCTCAACTCCTTCTTGTCTGGTCCAGTCCACAAAACTTGTTTGATTTCCACTCCGCTGACTCGAGGAATGTCGCGCTGGTCCGTCGCCCTCTTCAACGTCCACACCCCATTTGACCGACGTCAACCGCAAATGGTGTGGTGTACTGTGCCTAGGTAGTAGCATATGGGGGAAATGGACTCCGCTGTAGGCCAGTATCACAACTCCAGCCACACAACGAAGCCATTTTAGTATAGTTCCATTTCCCCTCATTCACATTCGCGATCCTCCAACCCAACCTCGACTGCTCGTAGTTGGACCCCTTCTCCTAGACACCTAGATCCTCTCTTGACCTCTTTTTCTCCGGCTCTATGTACTACGTCAATGCACCGGAGTCCCCTCCATCGTGACGACGTCATCCGGCATGCATCACCCCTCGTCACCTCCAGCGACACCATCACTCAATGTACGATTCTGCACTACGACTTGCTTTCTCTTCTCTCAACTTGGGACCCCTCACTTGCTTGCAGCAAACGGCGACTATCGTCTCAAATCGTGACCTCATGCCGCATGCACAATGGACTCTCGCACACACACCAACACACACAAAGTCAACCATGGCTGACCAACTAATCACAATCCCCCAAGCTCGTGCGTTCCTGCACTCCAGCTTGGAACAAGACATCACGTTATCTAACTCAATCTGCCGTTGTATCTTGGGGATCGGGGACTCTCACAGCAACTGGAGCTAGGACCGAAGCTAATCGGCCCATTCGCCCACGATCACGCACGCCGCAGCGTTCCGTCATCGAACGCCGTGGCCCCGGCGCGACCCACTAGCTTCCCGCCGCATGGCACCATCATTCCGGAATCCGGGGTGCATTGCTCCCAGCGCTTGTGGCTTCCCCTCTTGTTCTCGTCGTCACTACCGGTAGGGAAGTATGTAGCGTGCCACTATGTAACGTCGAGCGCAGTCGATTCTCATTCCTCCATGACGGCGGCCGAATCTTCAGCACTCGCTGGACTGCTGAACCTCACTCTCAACCTGTTGTGTACAGGCCAGAGGCACTGAGCACCCTACCAAGCATTCCTCCGGTGGCGTTCCGTCTCATCTCCCCGAAACGTCGGTTCCCTCAACACATTTGTTCGCAGCGTTGCTTTGACTCCCGATAAACAAAAAACCACCCACTCCACCTTTATCCTTCCGCCAACCCACACGGCCCGGTCTCGACCCCCGTTACCCTTTCCTCATCCGGCCGTTCGTCGGTCGTTTTGATGGCCCGCAAGGATCCTCCGTAGTGCCGCACCATCGGTGTTCTGAAGCCCCACGTCTGGAATCGTCCCTCAAGCTGAGGCGGGCTGCTGTAATCGGATGAACAACAAACAAACAAACAAATGAACAATGCTGCAACGGCTGGGCCTTGACGGCTTCTTGTTGTTTCAGTCTTGGGTGACCATATCTTAGTAGCTAGTAGGTTTATTGGAAATGTTCAGCTGAGGCGATTACTTTCGAGGCCATGTGACAAACATCTGTGACGGCCTCTTAGTGACTATTTGCCGCTTACCAGTTCACCAGCCAGATGACAGCGCCTTGCCCCGAAGTGCAACAATCAAAGGCCTTCCGAGAAGCTCCGAGAAGCTCAAATCAACATTTTCACATCAAAAAACCAATCTCTTTTTTTCCCCTCCAATTAGTCGCTTGAAACCCATTTCATCGTAGGCCGAAACTGGGCATCTGTGCACATCCTCGCAATTTTATAATTAAAGTTTTTAGGCTCAAGATTAGTGTGGACGATACCACATGGTCAATTGGCTTTATCGTGAGTTAAATCCGACATCGAGGCAGTGTGCAGAGTGTCCCTTCATCTTGCCTGTACACTTGACGCGTGCAGTACTGCAGGCTCACGATTCGGATTCATGGAACTGCTGATGTCGTCTTCTCGGCGCTATTTCCCAATGAGCCCATCGACTGGCGACAGCCAGCAGTCACTCAACGGCAGCTTTGGCCATGGGTGCAAATGACTTCCACATCCCAAGACTCTCACATGTGACCCGTGGGCGCCGTTCTAGTTCACTTACAGTCACAACGACCGTTGTCGACCGCCATTGAGCCCTTGCGCATCGTCCTTTTCTTCCAGACCGCAAACTACGAGCTGAATCTCCCCTATCCTTTCCGAGGCGGGCCAGCCTTGACAGTGACAGTCACTGGCTCCCCGTCTGCCTTTGCCTGGCGAAGCACCGCCTGGAACTCTCCCCCGTCCACAAGATCCTTCAACACAATCTCCCGCGTCCTCTGCAGTCCCTCCAGCTCATCAAGCCTCTCCAACGTGGCTTCGAGCAGCTCGTCAAAGCCCTCCTGCGAGCAAATCTCGCGGAAAGCGTTGTGCATCGGGACGGAGTCGGCCCGCACCATGGAGTTGGAGTCGATGGAGAAGATGTTGAAATGGTCGTGCTTCTGGATAAAGTCCGCCCGCGTCATGAGCTGCCGCGCCTCGTGGAGCGGTATCTCCGGCAGCTTGCCGTCGAGCCTCTCCTCCCGCGACATGGCCTTCTCCTTGTCGATCAGCGCCTTGGCCAACAGGAACGCCGTGGTGGCGTAGTCCTGCTGGTCCTCCGCCTCCGGGTCCATGTCGCCGCCCAGGATCCAGCACTGGCCCAGCAGCCACCGCTTCTCCCGCTTGCAGATGGCGTCGCACGTCGCCAGCATGTCCTTGGACCGGGCCACGTGGTCCAGGAACCGGACGCGCCCGCCGACCTTTTGGTAGACGCGGTCCAGCACGTCCTCGGCCACGTCCTCGTGGAACACCTTTTTGCGGAACTCCCGCAGCGCCGCGACGGCCGGGCGCCGGGTCACGTCGTGGACGTCCGTCACGGCCATGCGCGTGGCCTGCCACTTGAGGTGCTCGGTCGTGCTGTGGTCGTCGCTGGTGAAGACGACGGTGACGAGGCGGCTGGCGGCCCACATCTCGGCGCGCTGCTGGATGAGGTCGAGCAGGTTCCGCCCGTCCTCGTCGTCTCGGAGGACGTGGATGCGGTTGATGATGAGGATCAGCGGCTTCCGGATGTGTCTCTGCCGCAGCAGCGCCACCTTTTCCATCTTGTTGAAGGCTCTCTCGATGTCGAGGATGGCCGTTGTGTCGCGGGGTCCCTTGAAGTTGAACAGGCTTCCTATGTAGTCCTCGTGGAACTCGAAATCGAGGGCTTTCCCGAGGCGCAGCCGGAAGACCTCGAGGTCGCCGTGGGCCTCCAACATGGCGATGCCAACGCCGTTGATCCGCCGCATCGCTTTGAGAATCATCGAGGTCTTGCCGGTGCCCTTCTCGCCTGTGATCAGGTGGTACTGGCCGCGAACGCTCCCGTCAACGATGCCGTCAATGAGGTCCTGTTCCTTTCTCGGGATCCACTCGTTTTCGCCCTCGAACCCCGTCAGGTCATCCGCAGATTGAAGCTTGTGGGGAGCAACGTGTCGGCCCATGGCGGTCAGCTCCGGCGTCGAGAAGCCCACGCCAAAAGCATTGTCCATTTTTCGCAGGACGAGGTCTTTGTAGTAGGCATGGTAGGAGTATCCCGCCAATCCGAGGACAGCGACTGAGCCAAAGGCGGTCGCGCTGCCCTCTACGAGCCTCCAGAACGTGCCTTTCCAGCCATGAGGCTCTTCGCCATCATTCTCGTCCTTGCCTTTGCTACGACTAGACGAGGCCGAGGCGGGGTTTGCTTGTTCCACCAAAACGTAACGAGCCGGTGGTTGCGCTGTTCTGGTGGCGAGCGGGTATGCCTATGGTTTGTGTATGAGATCAGCCGGTTAAAGATCCAAGAAAGCGCCACCGGGCTCGATGTTTGCTGGCTGGGTCTTACCCTCCAATGTCGCGAGACCGGATATCGTCTAGCCATGTGCTTTCGTGACGAGGCTTTTGACTTGGCGCGGCGATTTGATCCAGGCGTGTGAGTTTGGAAGGCACACTGCACAGGATTGATCTGACTGCTGAAGCGATGCGGCCTGAAGAGTCGCCCTTTGTTGCCTAATTTACGGTCTCACAGCTTGGGTATGTAGTTCCCAGCCTTCATCCCAGCGGAGCTAGCTTCAACGACGTTGGAGAGTGGCTCGTGACGGATCAAGTGAATGGAAGGACAGACATAAAGTCTTTGCGGGTCCGTGAAATTACTGGCCACGAATCCCCTGTGCGCCCAGCTATGGATCCAGGGGTCTCGGGCCGCGAGTGTAATCGTGCCAAGGCCTATCTTGGCCGATTTTACCTTTGATGCAGCATCTAATTGTTCAATGATACTAGGTTCAGAACACGAGAATGACACTACTCAATTGCCTGCTTTGCATACGCGGGTGCTCAGACAGTTGGATTTGGCAGTAAGTTGGTTCTCTGAGACAGGAATGGCTCTCTACACGAAAGCGGATAGAGTGCCGGCAATACCCTCTTTTATTAGCTGACCCCAGCACACGCCATACTCGCACTGTTGTGCGTTTGATGCCTTGCACATTTCAGTCTAGAGCCTCTGATAATAAACGCAAACCAATCTCGAAAGTGTCGAAGGTTCTTGGTGAATTGTTTGACAGTTCCAAAGTTGCAACCAGGAACAATCAGTCGATTTGTGAACCGGGACTGTTATTAGGATGGGAGGTAAGGGTTACTATCAACGCGGTAAACCAAATAGCTATTCTACGAAGTTGATTTACGCAGATTCTCTCGGACAAGATTGTAGGTTGCATCGCAGATCTACACGCACACAGGCACCATGGCTATCGCCCCTGCGATCCAGGGGATTGCTCCAATACAACAACGGCGCCTCGGCTGCTGCGATGCTGTGGGAATAGTTGACAAGGCAGCCACTGCTTACTTGAAGAAAATTGGTTCTCTCATCAAGATCAGATAAGTTATCACGAGTTAAAACGCAAGGCAAGCATGAAAGGTCACACGTTATCAAAGGGAAAAGAAAACTTACATAAGTGTCATTTTTAGCTGGCTACATGGACATGTATATAGATTCTGGCAGTCAATGCAGTGAATGATTTGTTCTACATTTACCTTGGCAGACGACAACGGTTGCCGTTTATCTCCGGGATGAATCCCTCAATGCAGGTCTGCGGCTCAGTCAGCATGCGCGACGCAGCAAGGGTGAAAACTGAACATGGCAGCGGCTACGCCTGAAGTCCGCGGCTGCACTGCCCTGCAAGGCAGCCTTGCCGAAAAGGACTGATCTTTTGCCTGTTCCCAATCTCCCCTCCTCATCAATCCCTTTTCTCGTTTTCTCATGCAATTCGGAAGGATAGAATGTTTGGTATATGACAGCTTGATCTATTGCTACATCTCAACCACTTAGCATTACCAACATATAATGCTAGACCCTGATCTGACCACGGCCCCAGTAAAATGGAACGATTAAACGACCATGGCGAACAAAAAGCTCGCAGAGACAAGAGGGGTTGCAGCGAGCTTGGCCAGGACGACTCATACCCCAACCATGCGAAACGACGGAGAACATCAACCGAGCCCAGTCCCTACGACCGAGATCGATTACAGACCGAGTCCTTAAAAATACTTCAACATGTTGACTACACCGTGGGATGGATCTGCGCGCTCCCGATCGAGTTGGCTGCCAGTCAGGCTATGCTAGATGATACCCACGGCAGTCTACCTCCGAAAGAAAACGACGACAACACATACACCCTCGGGAATATTGGAAGCCATAATATCGTTATGGCTTGCCTGCCTTTAGGTCAATACGGGACCAACAATGCAGCGATCGTGGCAAACAACATGCATCGAAGCTTCCCCTCCATTCGCATACGGCTGATGGTCGGGATTGGCGGCGGTGTTCCTGGTGACGCTGATATTCGACTCGGTGATATTGTAGTCGGCAACAAGGTGATACAGTACGACTTGGGAAAGATCCTTGCGGGAGGTAGAATTCAACGCACCGGCATTATCAAAGAACCCCCGCCCCTTGTCCTGAAAGCCATCGCCCAGCTAAAGGCGCATCACCAACGAACGGTCAGCAAAGTGCCCTCTATTCTTAGAGACATGATTGAGCGGTATCCCACGCTATCAACATACGCATATCCAAGTTTATTCGAAGATAGACTGTTTCGCTCCACGTACGAACACGATCAACAGCCAGACTGCCATTACTGCGACCCTTCAGAATTGCGGGATCGACCTGCACGGTCCAATGAGGATCCCAGGATCCATTACGGTGGCATCGCATCGGGGAATCAGGTCGTGAAAAGCGCCAGAGACCGTGACCTCTTAGCCAAAGAGCTCGACATCGTATGTTTCGAGATGGAAGCGGCTGGTTTGATGGATGTTTTCCCTTGTCTTGTTATTCGAGGAATCTGCGATTATGCCGACTCCCATAAAAACAAACAATGGCAACCATATGCGGCAGCAACGGCAGCAGCTTTCGCAAAAGAACTTCTTGATGTTATCACTCCAAACGTCATGAGTGTTATGCCAGTCGCAGTGCAAGAGGTTCGGGCAGCGAGCACACCAATACTAACCAGTCAAAACCGTAAGTTACCCCTCTAGGCATTAGACTGACCTCGCTCACATGATCACAGACGAAGATTCGTCTCAAGTTTGCCGAACAGACTTCTTGGAATTGCTGCGTTTTGAGCAACTAGACTCTCGACACGCAACAATAAAAACAGCGCATCGACAAACCTGCTCATGGCTCCTGAAGCACGCATCTTACAAAGAATGGCTTGATCCCACCAAAGCAGCCCAGCATCATGGATTTTTATGGATCAGCGGGAAGCCTGGTGCTGGAAAGTCAACCTTGATGAAGTACGCATTCAGCAGCGCCAGGAAGCGACCTGACGCGAATACTGCATTCACTTCCTTCTTCTTCAATGCACGGGGAGAAGAACTGGAGAAGTCAACAGTAGGACTACACAGATCTCTGCTGCTTCAAATTCTCGAGCGGTTTCCGGACTTGCAATCTGTCCTCGATGATGCTGTCCTTGTCCCGCGAAACCAGACATGCTGTCCTACAACCGAAGTTCTCCGAGACCTTTTTCGCAACGCTGTAATGAACCTCGGCCATCGACGTTTGGTTTGCTTCGTTGACGCCCTTGACGAGTGTGACGAAGAGCAGGTACGAGAAATGGTGACATACTTCGAGGAACTAGGATACGAGGCTACGGCAGAGGGCGTCCATCTCCAGATTTGCTTCTCAAGTCGCCATTATCCTCATATCGAGATCCAAAACGGCCTGAAACTGACTCTTGAGAACCAACCCGGCCACGAGCAAGACTTGGAGAAATACGTTCGAAATTGCTTGCGGGTAGGCAAGCGTTCAGACGCTGAAGATATCAAAATCGGGGTCCTGGAAAAAGCCAATGGCGTCTTCATGTGGGTCGTCTTGGTAGTCGATATTTTGAACAAGGAATATGCACGGGGTCAAATTGCCGCGGCAAAGAGAAAACTGGGCGAGATTCCTAGTCGGCTAAGTGACTTGTTCAAAGACATTTTGAGGCGCGACAACGAAAACATGGACGACCTTCTGCTGTGTATTCAGTGGATACTCTACGCAAAGCGACCTCTATTACGAGAGGAATTTTACTTTGCAATGCTCTCCGAATTGCCAACCGAAGAACTTGCTATATACGACCCCAAAAAGATCACCGGCGATGATTTACACTTGTTTGTTATCAGCTCCTCAAAGGGACTAGCCGAGATCACAAAGTCAAAAAACGCAACTATACAGTTCATCCATGAATCTGTACGCGATTTCCTCATCAAAGACAATGGAATATTGGAGCTTTGGCCCCAACTTGGGGAGCAGTTCGAGAGCCTGAGCCATGGCAAACTGAAGCGGTGTTGCCATTCATACATCAATTTTGCAGCCTCGAAAATGGGAACTATGCATGACAGCGAGTCTCTTCCTAATGCAAATAAAGAAAAAGCGAAAGAGATCCGCCAAAACGTATTGGGACAATTTCCTTTTCTGGGATATGCAACGGAGCATGTGCTCCACCATAGCGATTTCGTTGCACTCGCTGTCTCACAGCTCGGCTTTCTTGAACAGTTTCCCCTTCCCATGTGGATTCGTTTCCATAACATGCTCGAAAAGCACGAAGTTCGGCGTTACACTTCAACAGCAGACCTTACGTACATTCTAGCGGAGAGGAATCTGGTCCGACTGCTAGAACTCCGTATGCAAACCCATCCTCAAATCCACGTCCAGGGAGAAAGATATGGGTTCCCGATACTCGCTGCCCTCGCCAACGGGCATTTTCCTGCAGCCAAAACACTTCTTGGGCAGGCTGCAAGCTCGAAAAACGTTGAAGATCTATTCACCGGTCTTGACAACCAGAAAAACTGGATGTTCCGAAAGACGCAACGGCCCCTTCATTGGGCCATTGAGAACAGGCAAACAGCCCTCGCTATAACTCTAATTCTCTCAAAAAGCATTGATATCCTCATGAAGGACGGGATGAAGCGCACGGCCATTCATTGGGCTGCTATCGTCGGTGATGAGACTGTCTTGGCTTTTCTACATGAAAAAATGACTGAACGTCATGAGGAAGATCTTACTGAGACGACACCCCCACCGATCACTCAAGCAAGCAATGTGGGAACAGCGAAGGCCCGTATTGAGAGGACCCGATGTCTTGACTCGCTGGACTATCATAGAGAATCGCCATTATCATTAGCTGCCGAAAAGGGCCACCAGACTATCATAAGAATGCTTCTAATGTGGGGGCATCTATCGATAATCCAGACAAAGACAACAACACAGCCCTTCACAGGGCTGCCTGGAATGGCTATACAGATACAGTCAAGCTGTTGATTGAGAAAGGCGCAGCTATCGATAATCCAGACAAAGACAACAACACAGCCCTTCACAGGGCTGCCTGGAATGGCTATACAGATACAGTCAAGCTGTTGATTGAGAAAGGCGCAGCTATCGATAATCCAGACAAAGACAACAACACAGCCCTTCACAAGGCTGCCCAGGGAGGCTATACAGATATAGTCAAGCTGTTAATTGAGAAAGGCGCAGCTATCAATAATCCAGACAAATACAACGACACGGCCCTTAACGAGGCTGCCTGGAATGGCTATACAGATATAGTCAAGCTGTTGATTGAGAAAGGCGCAGCTATCGATAATCCAGACAAATACAACTACACGGCCCTTAACAAGGCTGCCCAGGGAGGCTATACAGATATAGTCAAGCTGTTAATTGAGAAAGGCGCAGCTATCGATAATCCAAACAAAGACAACAACACGGCTCTTCATGAGGCTGCCTTAAGAGGCCATGCGGCTGTAGTTACTACTCTACTCGAAAACGGGGCTACAGTGTTTATCAACAGGAAGGGGTGGATGGGTAGAACGGCTCTAAACCAAGCTGTCAAAAATGGCCATGTAGCCACGATTACGGCCCTCCTTAATCACGGGGCCATCATTGACAGTACAGACGACGCCGGCCAGACACCGCTTTCGATTGCTGCTGCTTCACGCCGTAACGATATAGTAACACTTTTGAATTCGAAGGGTATAGAGCCACGGGTCTTTGCAGTCAGCACAAACACTAAGACAGGCCAAATATAGCCCATACTCCTCGCAAGGATAGTGCGATAACACTGTATGCGGGTCTGGGACTGGCAGTACCATCACCTGGCAACTGCATCGATCAGACGGCACGAGGTAGAAATAGCGGCAAATGCTTTGCCAGATCCGCCAAACCGGTTTGCCTGGATATCAATCCCAATTACAATGATGCCAAGTTAGCCGCAAATGACGATTGGTTTCTGGTTTGACTCGTTGTTGGAGGTGCGCCAGCAGCCCAGATCCTGACCCTTTCAATTCCCTTCCTTCACACCCCCTTTTTGATCATCACTTGATGTTTTGTTCTCGGACTTGACAGTAAAGTGGGGCGATAGGCGAATCGTGTCGAGACGCATTCAGCAGAACGACAGGTATTCATTCAGCTGATAGCATACGAACAATAAGATTTCTAAGCTTGATATTTGGGCATGTGCCGAGAAACCCAAAGTAGCATCTACAAACAATCATACATACAACTTGCGGCTCTGCATTGTGCACGGGGTTCAACTGTCACGATACTGGCGCACAAACTCATGCAGCTGCACGAGTGAGTCATGGCCGACCTTCTGCATGTACGCAGAGCTTTTGTCCCCCGAAATGGCGACCCGAATAATCGTACGGGCTGCCCAACATAGCTCGCTATTGTATCTGGCCATACCAATCTTCTCGAATGCTGCGGGATCCATGCGGCTGCGAATGCTCTCCCACATGTTTTCCCATCTGGATGTAGCACGTAGAAGTGCATGAGCGCTTGCGGGCAGAAGTCCCATGAGATTGGCCGAAAGAACCATGCCATTGAGTGCTTGTAATGTCAGTTGCCTTGAAAAGAACAGTGAATGAATAGAGGACACATACCGAAAATCAGTAACTGCAGGTCGGACCCGTTAATATCCTGGAAGGGGAAGCTTCCCGTGCCGCCCCAAGTCTCGCGCATCAATGCATCGACACAAAGTTTGACCGATGATATCCGTCTTGAGCCATCGATTTCGAGAGTGCGTGACGCCTCAAAGTATTCATTCGAGTCTTTTGAGTCCCAGAGTTCCAGGGGGCTCGGAAGGTCGCACGTCAACTCAGCAGGCGTCATCATCGGCGGCGAGTTGAACATGCCGCTCTGCTGCCAGTCTCCCAAAGCCGTCCATATGGCCAGTCTGCACAAACATCAACGGTCAGAGCGCGAAGTATGAATAGAACATTACCGACCTGATTTTAGACTCATTATGGACAAATTCTTCGTACTGGAATATAGGCGTGTGCCTGGTTTGCGCCAGACCCATACACCTCACTGCGGAGACAAGGGCAGGTAGTCGCTGAGTTCGGTTCTTCCTCCGTGATGCAACATCATTTCTGAAGAACTGAATACAGTGGATCATGAGAGCGGCTTGAAGCGTCTCCTGAACCTCAGTGGTGAACTCGGGAGAGGATCCAGGTGGCATCAATCTGCTCAAGCCACGGAAAATGTATTCTTCGGCAAGATCTAGCAAACCGCGAGCAGATAAAACATCATCGCTGGGCGGTGATCTCAGAGATCCGGAAAGTGCAACAGCCAAGAGCAAGAGTTTATTTGTCCTCTCAGTGCCAAAGGTCGGCCGGTGGACGATGGGGAAGTCATGGTGGCTCACCCGGAAGAATGTTGCAGCAAACTTGCATAAATTTTCCGCCGAAAAGACCGACTTCGTAGTATCTAGGTCAAAGGAGCCATTATACCAAGGGTCGGTGATTACCAAGCTGTTATGAAGCTCATGCAATTCCGACACAATCTCATCAGCGCGAGATCTCCAAGTTTCGGCATCGAACGAGCAAACCGTGGCGAAAGGTAGTGTGTTTGTCGAGAGTGTTTCCATGGGCTGAAATTCCATAAAATCAGGGAAAAAACTGGACGCGAAGCCGTACGGAAGGAAAGTAAAGTCCTCGTCAATCAGCATACTCGGAGCATGTTGAGGGAAGACAGTTTTTATGCTTGAGTCAATGCCATCGCCCTCAGTCCTGGAGGCCGCATCATTGGCTAGAAACTCGAGGATACTGTCCGAATTTGGATTTGTCAGGCCTAGAAGGAAGGCGACGGTGATTTTGGTGCGGTCTTTGTCATTGTCAGGCGTACCGACCGTCGTGGGAGCCAAGGACGAGGAGGCAGCGGAAGAAGTGTCGGTATTGACGGATGTTGTTTCCTCAAGCCTACGATAGGTGCAATGCAACTTCCGAGAGACACAGCGCTTGCAGGGATCACAGGTGTCGCATGATTGCTTGCTGTGGAAGCAAGCGTCGCAGGCACGGGGCTTCTGGCCACGCTTCAGGTTTGGGATTGTTTCTTGATCGTGCTTATTGGGACAGTGTATCGTGTGTTTCCGGCAGACGTCACTGTTGATGATGAGCAAGTTCATTGCCGCCTCGAATCATATGCAGAGAGTGGTGAAACTTTACATACCGTCTGGCAAATGCTTTGTCACAGTAAGAGCATTTATAGCGAGCTACCTGAACGTCTGCAGCTTATCAGCGGATGAACGAGCTGAGACCCTAACTCACCCAATAAATAAAGAATGAATTCGAATGATAAAACCAGATGAACAGTTACAAGGAACAGGGCTGTCTCCACACCCTCGGGGATACGGCTAGATCTCACCAGAACCGGTCGAAACAAGACACCCAGGTACTGGCCGAGCGTTGCTCCCCTAAGGAAAGAAACAGGCAATTACAAGCGAGACACATTACATAAGAGGAAATCAAAACGAATTGATCCCGGGAACTCAACCGTACTTACGAGTAGACTCGTGACGGCGTAAATGAGCGCTCCTCTGATACTGTTTCCCACAGGTGGCACAGGTATGGCGGTCGACGGAAGGAGCCGGCATTTCGTTTCCCGACAGCCGTTAGCGTCTTTTGCGCTCTGGCTAGGGGCCTTTCGTGTTCAGGGTCAATGAAATGAAATTGGAAAACTTCAAGCGGTTGGTCGCCGAGCGGTTCGGACGATAGGGCGAAGGATGTGAAGTTGGTGGGTTTTACCCGAACTTCTTGTCCGGAATGGCGCGGACGGCCTGAGACCCATTGAAGGGACATGCCCGTCCGCCCTGCCGAGTGGCCGGACAAATCTAAGGCCGTAGGCTAGTACCCCACATTGGCGTGTGACCAGTGAGGTGCAGGTGGGTTTTCACCTTATTCCAGAAGAAAGGACCCACTGCGAGCAGCGGATAAACTAACGCGAATTGGAAAGCAAGTTCATCGTGTAAGCCAGTGCAGCCGGCGTCGGCAAGCCAAGGGCCGCTTCGTCCGCCGACCAGACGGACGAGCCCTAGAGACTGATAAACTTGAGGAAATGGAATCTATGCCAAATGTTGTGGCAATGTCTACTTTGCTCCTTTTCTGTTCTTCTTCAAAACTTATTTTCACTCGTATTCTTCCGAACACTCTTGCTCTTTTATTACTTCAGTCGATTTTGCCCCTCACACAGCAGCAGCCCTTCACGAGTTGTATTACACGGAGCCTCTATTCCGTCTATTTAAGTTTCCTCTAAGCAAAACTTGCTTCGGTAGTAATGACAGGGCAGACAGGATTAAGATGTAAGTACACGCAAACATACATGCTGCACATGGCACTAGAGGCAAAGCATGGATGCATCCCCTTCAGCTAGAGCGTCGTCTGATTCGTTTCGAGGTTCTTTCAGATATGGCAGCTTTACATCCATTGATCTCGATTTTGAGATTGAGACCATTAGCGATAAGAGTGTCCAGGGTGCCGACGTCATTATTGAACGATACTCGAAGGGAGAAGCACTCAAAGTCAGCTTCGACAAGCGGAAGCCTCGTTGCAAAAAATAGCCTGCCATTCGAGAGCAGGATCATTAACGAACCATCAAATGCTGTCGAATATGCACTGTAAGAGACCTACAACCTCTGCCTGAGCCGCAACTGACACGTTCCGCCCCAGGACCACCGTCGACAAGATTATCAATTGGGCACGTCAAAGCTCCCTTTGGCCTCTTACCTTCGGTCTCGCATGCTGTGGTATTGAGATGATGCATGTCTCGATGCCGCGATACGACCAAGATCGTCTGGGTATCATTTTCCGAGCATCCCCTCGACAAGCCGACGTAATGATCGTGGCGGGAACGGTAACAAATAAGATGGCACCGGCTGTGCGTCAGTGTTATGACCAGATGCCGGACCCGAAATGGGTGATAAGCATGGGAAGCTGCGCGAATGGAGGAGGCTACTACCACTACAGCTACTCGGTCGTGAGAGGCGTGGACCGGATCATACCCGTCGATATCTATGTGCCTGGCTGTCCTCCAACGCCCGAGGCCCTGCTGCAAGGCGTGTTTCTCCTCCAAGCCAAGCAAAGACGAACCAAAATAAGTAGGATGTGGTATCGGAAGTAGTGGTCTCACCCTTTGTATCTTTCTTTCAATTCTTGGTTGTTTTCACCCATTGACCGTAAACGCTCCTTGTACATTTATGTTGCCTTCTGTTATGGCCCTTGTGCTATACTGCGCAATCTTGGGTTGGCGACTGACGGCTACCTTAACTTCGTGCTAGGCCGTCAGAGGGGACAGTAGGAGCCGAGGTATCTGCTGGGTGGATGCAACCTTCCATATGGTTCGAATTCACCAAAGACGTGTTGATTCAACCAGAAACTTTGGCATCTTCAGGATTGCTATTCTTGGCGACCCAAGACATAGCGCCCGGCCGATCAGGTGGGCGAGGAATTGGATTATACCACCACCTAGGATCAAGCTATTAGACACTTTCGGCTGTTAGACAAGGGTATTTTTAGACCTATTTGTGGATCGCATGCTTAAAGATGCTAGAGCTTTGGCTCATGATCCTCGCTCCCTGCCTTACATATCACCAGTCGTTACTCGACGAAGGGTTTCAATGCTGTGCAGAGGACCTGCAAATTCCTCTATGAAGATCGCTGCCAAGAAATCAGTGATGTAAGTGATGAATGATGGAGCTGTCACGAGCAGGTCAGGACAAACAACTGCCCCATAAAGCGAGATCTTCACTTACGAGAACCTTGTCATTATCTCCCGTTCTGCATTATCATCACGCTGCTGCCTAGTGCACCACCAATGCTGACAGGTCATAATAGGAGGTGGGTAATACACGGTCAGATCTATTGAGGCTTGACACATTACGACAGTCGATGAGGAATTACATAACTTGGCTTTTGAGGGCCGTCAGGCATGAGCGCTGTTGTTGGTGCGTCCATAGTAAAGCATGACGACACGGTCTTCCAGTAACTAGCCAAAAGCTGTGCACGGGCACTCAGTTGAAGCCCAACAGCGTCTCGGTTAGAATTAGAGTTTGTGTGCTTTCCGTATGAGCGCATTTAGCGCTTTTGACTTCTTGTGTCTTATTCGTGGGAGCACTACCGAAGAACTCAGACCCCCGATCCCGAAACCCCGGCGGGGTCTCGGTGGATGGGTTGGACCGTCGGAAGTCTACCAACGTTGGTTGGACGTCGACTTCACCCATTGAATCAACAGATTATGAAGTCCGCGATATGCAAGTTGAGGAATTCGCTATTCTGTGTGAGATATATAAACTGCATCTCTCAGCTTTTTTTTCAATTTGTACTTTCAACTTAACGAAGCTCAATATGGCAACAACTGTCCAGTCATTCGCAGACAAGGTTATTGCTGTCACTGGCGCCGGCGGTGGAATCGGACGGGCTACGGCCATCTACCTAGCCCATCGAGGTGCTTCTCTCGCAATCTCAGATTTGAATAAGGCCGCCGTGGACGCAGTTGCTGCTGAGGTTCTCCTCGACCACCCTAGTGCCAAGATTTTCGTCTCGGCCGTTGATGTCAGCAAGCCTAGCCAGGTCAAGTCGTGGATTGGCAAAACCATCGAGAATTTTGGCAAATTGGATGGTGCAGCGAATATTGCTGGTACCTTGGGCCTTGCGGAGACGGCTCCTCTGGCCGAACAATCGGATGAGGGCTGGAACATGATCCTCGACGTCAATCTCTCGGGTACTATGTACTGTCTACGTGAGGAACTCCAAGTCCTGACTGAGGGTGGTTCAATTGTGAACACTTCTAGCGTCCTGGGACTGAAGAGCTCGCCCTTGGAAGGAGGAGGCCCATATGTTGCCAGCAAGCATGCAGTTCTTGGATTGACCAGAACAGCCGCAAGGGAGTATGGACATAAGAACATCCGAGTCAACTGTGTCAATCCGTAAGTCAAAACGAGAGCCAGTAGGACATTCGGGGCACGGCTGACATGGAATATACAGTGGTGCTATTGATACTCCGATGATGGCACCAAGTGAGACAGGCCAGGATCTTATGGAACTAGTGGCTCCCCCTATCTCTAGAATGGGAAGCCCAGGAGAGGTGGCACAGTTGATTGGATTTCTTTTGGGAGACGAATCTCGTTACATTACCGGAACTTCTGTTATCATTGACGGAGGGTTACTTTGCTAGTCAGAGTAGCTTTATTGTGTCAACGGTGTTTGTTCTAGATTTCAGCTGCTGGCTGTAATACACACGCCGGCCCCTAGAGAACTAAGCCCTTCAAAGACGCGATTTGTCGCCCATTGTTGTTGAGAATGTATAAATGTGGCAATGAGCTGCTGCTCTGAACCTATATCCAATGGTTCATTGCCATGTTGATGAAGCCAGCATAAGGTCAAACATTCTAGCGCATGACAGAGTCGCCGAGGTAGCGTTGAGCTCCAGCCGGTGGCCATGACGTTGGTATCCAAGATAGAGGCATAGAGACCGTAGGGCAGCCCTGTTTCCAGAAACACAGTTTTAAGGTCAATTGAAACATTAATGTTACTTAAGTCCGGGGCACCCCAGCGGCTCATAAGATTCCCCCGTCGGCCCTATCATGTTCTCCGTTGGCTTTAGCGGCTTACCTGCAGGCTCCTGCCTTGGCCTCATGCGAGGTTCTGCAAGACGCGAATTATGCAATTGCGGTCAAAATTATGTTATTCACCTATCATCGCTTTGAATGCTGCACAACTTCTCGCACCAACTTGTATTTTGCAATGAACATTACAAACATGGCTCATCTCTTGAGCACTGAAACTTTCTCACCACGGCTTTCGCTATTCGTTGCATCATCTGCTGTGCTGCTAGTCTCTCTATTTGCCCTTTACCATCGGCTGCTTCCGAAGCCGATCCCCGGGATCCCTTAGAGCAAGGAAGCTACTCGGAGCCTACTTGGCGACATTTACAGGATTTGGAAGGAGTCTCCCAACAAGATATTCTCCTGGATTGTAGAAAAATCCCGTCACAGCGGCAGTCCCATCTTCCAAGTCTGGCTTGGGTCCTTCCGAAAGCCGACTGTTGTCATCGCAGATTTCAGGGAAGGGCAAAATATACTGATGCGCCGCAAGGAATTCGACCGGGCTGATTTTTCCAGCATTATCTAGTCAGGCGAGGCAAGGTCCTTTCACATTGTTCTTAAGACTAGACCGCAGTGGAAAGCCCAGCGCCGTCTGCTTCAGGACTTGATGACACCTGTGTTTCTCAACAAAGTTGCGGCTCGGACGCCTACAAGGGTGCTTTGCATTTTCTAGAGCTCTGGACGAAGAAAACACATATAGCCAACGGGAAGCCCTTTTCAGCAGATAACAATGTATTTTACGCTGCCTTGGACGAGTGCTTCAATTTCTAGAGCTCTTACCCCGCAAATTGCAAAGATCAGCTCGCTGTCGACTTGTAAGTACGGCCCTTACACGAAGAGGCGATTGGTGAGAGGGGACTCGATTTTACTATCGCGCCCATCGATACTTTAATCGAAACATCCTTGAAATCTGCTGAAAACAACAGCGGGGTGGCTTCAACTGGCTTTCCCAAGCTGGCATGGTCTGATGCCAAGCATCCGGCATGGGAGGATGATCAGACCTGATTTCATCAAAGGTCAAATCTTGGAGGCAGTCAAGAGATACAACACCATGGCAAGAGTCAGGGCGACAGTAGTGTTAAGTCAGCAATTGATCTGATGGTACAGAAAGAAAACAGTGTTGCCGAGAAGGAAGGCTGGCATGCTCCTAATTGGCTCGAGGTTCTGATAGATGAGGTAAAAACTGCTTTGTTGTGTTCATCATATGCTAGACTGACCTTACTTTCTTAGAATGGGTTTTATCACTGCCGGCCACGACACGAAGAGCACAACATTGTGCTGGGGATTGAAATTCATCTCGGACAACCCTGAAGTTCAACACACACTCCTCGAGAATCTCCACAACGCACACTTGACTGCTCAAACTGAGAAACGCCTCCCTTCACATAGCGAAATTAATGGTATAAGCATCCCATACTTGGATGCCGTTATTTAAAAGATGCTCCGACTTGCCCATACGATCCTGACTCAGGATCGACAATGCAACGAAGATATAGTCGTGTTAGGGCATTACCTTCCTAAAGGTACCCATGTTATGGTCCCTAATAAGGGTCCTAGGTTTACAGAGCCGGGATATCCAGTTGACGAAAGTTTGCATAGCCCTTTTTGTCAGTCAGCAGCTAAGAGTAGTGGCATACGAGTTTGGGATGATGAGTAGATGGACAAGCTCAAGCTTGAGCGCTGGCTTGTATAACAAGACCAGGGCATAGAAGAATACAGCGCGACCGCTGGCCACACCTTACCCTTTGATCTTGGCCTCCGAGGATGCTTTGGGCGCAAGTTAACATATATGGAGCTAAAGGTGTTGACAACACTTTGGTATGGGCTTTTGAGTTTCAGCAGTGCCCTCAGAGTCTATCAAGTTACGACTGTGTCGAGGCTTTGACACGTAAGCCTGTGCAGTGCTTCGTGCGCTTGAAAGTCAGGTGGTCAACTAGTCTTCACTGTACTACGCTCTCACTTATGTGCTTTTGTGCGAGTTCCCTTTTTTACGATACCTGCTAGCTTCCTGGGTTACAGCCATGCCGTGAAGTGATAATTCCGATGCAAGTAACAATAATAAACGTAGTCAACCTAGATCCGCTATGCTATCCGTCTTTTTGCAACCGGCGAGACCTACAGGCATACCTTTGCTTTAGGAAGAAATACGAACAGACAGGGTTTTGCCCCCAGCATGCAAAGCGCCAAGTGAAAACAAGGTTAATCTCTTCGTTGCTGGGGACTAAACCCATCTCACAACTGGTCAAGATAGTCCCTGCTCCAGTGTCAAGAACGCTCTCACCACTTCATCAGTTTCTCAAACGTAGCAACGAGCTCCTGCTGCTCGTTAGTTCCTATACAACCTCGGGTTTTTACCGGTCTCCCGAAGACTTACATTGAAATTGCAATTGCTCATTGTCTCGAACACGGCCTTGTTATTATGTAGACTCATGCTCCCGATACGAGGTGTCTTGATACCAAAGGCCACGCAAGCCATGAAGCGGGCATCATTTTTCGCCGTGCTGTTAGCAAGAGCTTGTCTTGCCTGGGCAGTCGCAGTCTTCGCTTTGTCTGCCGACTTTGCCTTCGAAGCGGTGGCTGCTAGGTCGTCGGCCTTGCTTGCCTCCTTTGCACACGCCGCTTTGCAGACACCCAGAATTTTCTTCATGGTCTGCTCGTCTAAAGCTTGAGGTATAAAATCTGGTAGTTTGACTTGATTATGAGTCTCGCACCAAGTGCAGTGGCCACATTCTTTGACCGACGCGTGGGTAGTGTCAGCAAAGTAAGACGCAAGGCCACGAGTGAGACAGGTTGTTCCTGTCAGGAGGTCAACAAGATCCTGCACTCGCTGCAAGTCTTGTTTCTCCTTCTTCATGATTTCCGTGTCAATATCGTTGATGATGATGTCAATCTCACTATTCTTGCTGGGTAAGGGCTTGTTCAGACGAAAAACCTTTTGAACGCCCTTCTTATCAAGCTTGATGATGCCAGACTCGGCCCACGAGTCCAACTTCCGAGTAACATCAGCCCGAGTCACGCCTCCACTGTCAGCAGGAACGTCAACGTCAATATGGGTCCACAGCTGGGCTTTTCCAGCGTGTCTCTGGATGAATTTGGCCGCGGGTGACGAGTCGGCGGCCAGTGCCTGACCTTGCAGCACTTGGTACTTGTACTCGGAGTACTGTGGGGTACTAGCCCGAAGAAGACCAAACTTCAATTCAAGGTAAGCGTAGATGATGGAAAGTTGAGTTTCCTGGGCCGGGTCAGCTTGGGTCTAGTAGAGAAAATACAGAAACACATACCCTAATATCCACGCGTCTTGACTGGGAGGTAATAGCCACGGAGAAGGTATCGCCAGCTCTCATTTGACAGTTCTCGGTGCTGCAAATTTCGTCGAAAAGGGCGCGCAATGCCAATTTTGATGGCCGCTCTCCATGAATCATTATGTTCCTCAGAAAAAAGTCCTTGTTAGATAGATACAACAAGCATGTGCTTGTCTTGCCGTCACGTCCAGCTCTTCCGATTTGCTGGCTGTAAGCCTCGATACTGCTAGGAAGATCGAAATGGATGATAGTTCGCACATTTTCCTTGTCAATGCCCATGCCGAAAGCAATAGTGCCTACAATCTGTTTGCAGGTACAATCGTCAGTACATCCTTGTCAGGATTGGCCGGAGCAAGACGCACAATCATGTTGTCACTCCGCAAGAATTTGTCCTGGATGTCTGATCGAGTGTCCTTATCAAGTCCTGCGTGGTACGGCCGCGCGTTGAAGTTTTTCTTGGCCAGATTGCCAGCAAGGGTTTCGGTGCCCTGAGAATCATGGTAAGTTAACGTAGATCGATGTTAGGGTGGTTGGAATGTACCGCATGTGTGGTAACGTAGATGATCGCTGGCCCAGGGTTCTTTTTTAAGAAGCGAGAACACATCTCGACTTGGTCATCATCTGAGCTAATGGGCTCAACAATAAGGCGCAGACTGGAACGGTTAGTGTTACATTGAAAGCTTGGAAATCGTGACAAGCTGGTGAACTAACTTAGGGCGGTACATGCTGGTGATGAAGAGGCCCTCGGGAGGGATGTTGAATGTAGCTCGAATGTCTTGAGCAACGGTAGCAGTGGCGGTTGCTGTGAGGCACACGATTCTCTCGACGTTGGCTTCTTTCGCGAATCGGGCAACTGAATGATTGGTTAGCAGAAAAGATAGTATGGGGTATGACATACTGACTCTTGAGGTAGTCTGGCCGAAATGAATGCCCCCACTGCGAAACAATCTGGTTAGCACGAATTACCTATCATATAAGGGCGATATCAAGTCGTCTCGTACTTCTGAAATGCAGTGCGCTTCGTCAATAGCCAACAAACGGATGCCACCACGAATTGATTGGAGAGATGCAAGGAATCCCTCGTTGTTCAACCTCTCTGGTGCGCAGTAGAGGAGATCCAGCTTGCCATTTGCCAGCTTGCTGTGAATATCGACAAACTCCTCCCGGCTTTGTGTCGAATCCAGAACAGCAGCAGCAACTCCTCGTCGGCGTAGAGCGTCAACTTGGTCCTTCATCAACGCAATAAGGGGCGAGATGACGACCGAAACGCCACCATCCTCTACGCTGCGGGAACCAGTCTCTCGGTCAAGTTCTTTTATAGCGACCGCGGGAACCTTATCGCTATCAGCTTTGAGGTCTCACATTAAGCGCTTGATTCCGGAATCTGACCTGATAGCACAAGCTTTTGCCTCCACCGGTGGGGAAAACGACAACGGCACTGTCGCCATTGAGAAGTCGGTTGATCGCTGCTTTCTGTTCCAACCTAAAACTTTTGAGTCCGAATCGCTCCTGCAGCACTCGCTCTGCTAGATCGGCCTGACTAGAAGCCTTTTGGCGTTTTGATACGGGCTCATCCAGTTCGCTCCGGTCATGTTTCGTCCGCTTATTGGCAGGAGTGACGTTGTCAACAACTGCGAGCAGGTCGGCCTCATCGGCCGAATCGAAACCAAAATCGTCGTCCATAGTCCCCGTTAGCTGTACTTGGCCGTGACTGGCAGCTTGCGTGGATCGTAAATTGCCCTTGGTTGAGGGTGACAGCGACGTAGATGATGTCCCAATTGGGAAGTTGGGATTGGCCCGACGCGCCTTGACGCTTCGACGCGTTAAGCAGCTGAGGAAGTTTGAAGTCATGTGACCGCTGACTTGAGACCCACTCCATGAATTGGTGGTAGATCTCAAAATCTCGACTTATGTCATGCCAAAGTAGTGTTTCCATTTTCTTCAAGAGATTCCTTATTTACCCTGACATGATAGCTTATTTTCTTCTCATGAAGCGATCGGATTATGTTAAAAGCATAGCCCTCGTGATATTCATGAAGTATTAAGGCTGTAGACGGCGTACTTTGCATATAAATTCAAGGGCGAAACAATCCACGGATATTTGAGAGCACACGTGTCAGCAGATGTGGACTATGAAGCTCACAATAGCGTGGGAAATAAATAGTAGAGGTTAGTTCAATAAGAGTTTGATACTAGATAAATTTACAAGTATACGCATTAAACTGATAGAACTTTTCTGACCCCTAAAAACTCACAACAGATCTTTTTACTATGGGTATGGGTATGGGTCTGGGCATTATTCGATGCCCATACCTAAAACAAAAATTCCTCAAATCTGCATCCCATGGGTATAATCCATAAACCATCCTACTCATAAGTATCCCTCCTCTTGTCTGGGGAATTTTGAACCTTATTTGGACGTGGGGAAGATTACATAGTACGTTGAGCATTCTTCCTCGCGCAGGCAGACTTAACAAACTCGGACGAGCGAATTATGTTGCCCGTTACTAAGGTTACATTCCGTGAGACATGGGTAGGAAGAACTGCCCCTGCCTCAAACCAACCAATAGGGCTCCTTAATTTTCTATTCACGCCTCTCAGTAGAAATCATACAGCAAATTCCGTGGTATGTGTTGGGAAACATGAGACGAGCGTTTGCTTGAGATAATGGAACAAACTCGGGCGATGTGAAACGATGCTAGTCAGCAAGCATGCCCAAGATGGTTGACACGCCCGCGAAATAAAGCCTTGTTAAACCTGTTCCCATTCATTGTTTCTAGATTGTCCCCGACCCTATATCCGATCTTTCCCCCTTCCACCAGGCGCTTGCTATTCCGCTGCTTTGTGCTGGGCTTCCATATGTTTCCTTCCTCAAGATACGATGGAATCAAAAACCGAGTATCAGCAGCTTTTCCTGGGCTTTGGAAATGACCAGATGAAGAACGATTTGACAGAAGACGACGCCGCGGATATTGACCGTCTAAATCATCATCAGCAAACCTGCAAAACATGGAGACGGCATCGGCACTTCAGCAAGTGCCGTCAACAAGCCCATTGACCTGCAGGATAGGAAGCGGGGTAAATTACGTGGAACCCGCCGTTTGGCGGTCGGGTGGTGGGGCCAGTTGTTCCTCCTCTGCTTCATTTGGCGCCAGTCGGAAAGGCGCATTCGGCAGCTAATACAGCAGGCTTGTAGCAAGTGATCCAGGCTCGCCTCTTGACAGTGGGAGTGAAGTCTTCCTGCCCTACGACTCGGACTATCTTCAGTCAAATGAATATATGAGAACATTCAAACACCTTGTCAATGACACTGGTGTGCTTGCAATAGTCACAAAGCAGTAGCTGACCCTTAGCATACAACAACGCTATTCGGGCATTTGTGCCAATATCGCAAGGGCTGTAGTTCAGACGACCTAAGCGAACAACAACAGTGCCTTTGCAGACATGCCGGCCAAATTGTGTTCTATTGGCCTTATAAACTCGACGTTTGAGATTCTTGATTTCTAAATTCTTCATATGACGTGGCGTGTGCCCATTTCTCAAAGACTGATTAATCCTTTCGCCAAGCCTAACAAGCTTAGCCTCCTGCTTTGGCTCGATTTTGATGCTACCATGTCTACATTCACGTGCCACATTCCGTCCCTGAATTTACCGGCCGGGATGATGGCCAATTTGGGCTGCTGATATGTGGATCAAGCTTTTGGACGAATGCGGGTGTTTTCTCAAACGCCACAGACGTGCATTTCAACTCTGGCAGTCCGTAGTTACACCGGCGAGACTAGCCGCGACGTCGGGGGAGGGATTTCTTTGTAGGCTCTTGCGCGTGTTACAGTCCTGTTGCTAAGAACGCTGCTACAGTGCAGATGCTGTTTGAACTGGACATTAGTACATACCTGCCGCTCTTTATGATGGGAAGCATTACTACAGCTACGACATACGGAAGGATCAAGCTCGTTCTTAGTTCATTCAGTATTCGTTATCACAAGTAATATTTCTGCTCCAAGTGCTGCTGGGCTTGGATGACATGCTTGACGTGGGTTAGAACACTGCCAGTGAAGAGGTTGCCCATTCCAGCATCCTAATGGCAGCCGACGGCAGTGATGGCCCGTATTCGTACCGTGGCATATGGCAACACGTCTACGCTTTAATAATCTCGCCAGGAGTTGGAAATGTGTTAGTTCCCTCCAGAGGACGAAATCTCGCACACGGAAATCAGTGCCCTATTATCTGATTGGATGCAGTCACAATTTGTCCCCCACCATTGCATAGCGTCATAGAGATGAAGGCAAGTTACTATATACTTAACGTCCAGAAGACCAAAGCTCTGAAAATTATGTTTGCTATCACAATATGTCATTGAAGATTGTCTTCTGACCTTACGATTGCTTATACCCTGCACAGATTTGTTGCCGCGGAAATTGACACGGCAGTACATCTCGTACTCTGATAGAGGTTGGCATTTAGACTACATCCTCTTAATGGCCACCAACAGGATAAAGTTAGGGTGTTCAAGCGACTTTCTTTCAATTTTTGTTATTTTCCATTTTCTAATAACTAACTAGTTGTATTTTTTATGTTTTGTAATTACGCTTAACCACAAATTACACGGGAGCGTTTTCGCTTCGAAGCTAGACTACGTTAAGGGTTTTGATGTCTTCAATAGACAGCCGTCTTCATTTAGTGCTAAACTTATTTGTTGAACGGTCCGAACCGCCTTTCGTCATCAATCTCCATGTTCCTCCTTTACTTTGCTGGCGACGGACTGCGCGGGTTGCCGTGCGTGCAGCCAAATTGACATGCAGATTGACATGTAGTTTTGGCATTAGGCTACCGAGACACTTTGCAGCCAAGACTGACTACTCTGACGTATTGATCCGATGGATAGGTGTCAATCTACATAATAACACGCCAGTAGTAGGCTCTTAAAAAAAAACCGACCACCAAAGCGTCTTCGACCTGCTGGCATGGGTTCGAGCCTATGGGGAGTATCCGGTGCTGTCGCTGTGCCTTATCTGCCCAGAACTGCATTTGCCCAAACGGGTATGGCATCATGCAATAGAAACTTTCCTCTTCGCCAATATGCAGATGGTTTGATAGCTCGCTGCGCATCTGACGTGGAACCTGGACCTCGAGGTTCCGGTTTTCCGGATGCCCCGATGCATGTCGGAGAGTTGGCATACTTAGATGTCAGTCATATCCATGGGGAACGTAGCTGGAAATAGCAGGGCGCGACACCATTGATGAGACTTTCATGAGGCTATTAGCTTTTGGTACCAATGAGATAGTTTTCTTGAGCCGGCGGAGGTCTTGAAATAGCACTCTTACTTTGCTATGACATTAGACGCTTGATCATATTCGACTGCGTCGAGTGATTCCATGGAATTCAACCACTTCGTCTGCAATTGCTACCTAGTGATCCGCATACGAGTAAATGATGGGGGATGTTCGCATGCGCATTTCAGCTGAACGCAGGGATGCTGTGTTGCCCTGTTCCGACCCTGATTAGAGCAAGCGATCCTGCAGATTCTTGCTCCTCCAATCAGTCTCTCCACTGAAACGGTGCCGGCGTATCTTAGACAGAGCTGCCACTGCTGTAGGGAAAGACATGTCGTACAAGTCCACCGATTCGTTGGTTTTCGACAATCTAGGTTCCCACTCATGACTTTGCTGCCGTTATGCTGCAGCATTGAATCTCTTAGGGCTGACAGACGTGGGTAGATCGGCGGCTGCACAAGGCGCAACCAAGGCGAAGCACAACACCACGATCTATACCCAATTAGGATAATACTCTGGCCAAGACCGCCTGCCAAGGGAGGCGTCTCACCCTGACTTGGGCATTGTGGCGGAATCGAGGCATTCCCCGCGTCAGAGAGCAAGATACATAAGAAACCCCAAGCCTTTACGGATCTAGCCCGAGTCTTCTACAACCACTTCTCGACAGTTTCGTCCCGTGGACTTCTTATTACTACATTTGGCATCGTCTGTGCTCCATCTACCAATAGGGCAGGGATTGTCTGCAACTTTATCGGACCGATCCGCATCTCAACTGCAATGCTTTCAACAACCGTAACCGTAACGGGCCCTGCGTCATCGGCTTCTTCGTCGCCGGAGGGCCCTGAGCGCCGCCGTTGTTGGGAATGCCTTCGCCGTCGCCTAGTCTGTGATGCTGTCAAGCCGGTCTGTAACAAGTGTCGAGTAGCAGGTATCGTTTGCCCTGGCTACGATGACAAGAAGCCACTCACTTGGCTCGCGCCTGGCAGGATTACCTGCCGCACTCGACGCAAGCCTCGCAATGTGGAAAATGAAAACGACACCAAGAAAGCCGTGAAGCCAAAGTCGAAGCAACTGACAAAAGGGATGGGAAGAGTCCTTAATGAGAAAGAGAAGGATATGATTAATGGAATTGAATATCTTTTTCACTCGGATCTGAGAACCGACGTATGTGACGTTTACGAGGCGGTTCAGTATTGTGAGTTGGCCCTGTTCGACGCCATCCAATCTTGATCAGCTCTCTTGTCAGAAGGCTTTGCCATCCATTTCATAACCTCAAGCTAACCCTCTATTTGCTAGACAACGCTGTTTTTTATCCATACACTAAGGCTGGATATGCCGGCAACGCCAACGTGTTCATCGACCAGATACCTTTGAAGGTTGTCAAATATCTGCCAACAGCTATCGCACACAATCTGGTAGCTATCGTATACCAACATCGGATGCAAGTGCAGATGGATTGGAAATTTGACTGTCCTTCTGCCAAACATGCACAAGCTCGGTTACACCATCATCGAGGGATTTCTATCCGGGCTCTTAATGAAGACATTGCCAATGAGAAAACACAAAGTAGTGATGCTGTACTCACAGGTGTCATCCTACTTCTGCAGGCTGAGGTAAGTTACAATAAGTCGAACTGTTTCAACGAGAATTAACATCCGAGCAGGTGGTATCATGTATATCACCACATTGGAGGCATCACGTGTCTGGCCTTCTGGCCATGCTTGCTTGTCGCGGTGGTGTAACAGGATGGAGCAAGTCAGCGAGATACTTGAGTGGCGTCCTGCTATCATTCTTAATGTAGGTTAGGAGACATGGCCAAAATTGATGACTAAGCTAACTTGAACACCAAGATCAATGGTTATTGCAAACACGACAAGTCCCCCTTTTGATCAGGTTACCATCTGTCCACATGAGGAGCTTGTGGATTTGATAGAGGAATTATATCCTCTAGGTTTGCACCCTTACATACCTTGTCCGATGCCTATTTTCAAGGAAATAATTCGGATTAATTATCTCCGTTCCCAGGTCTCAACTGGGGTGATGACCAAGGAAGGGGCAAGAGTTGATGCAAGCGAGATTATCAACAGAATCGAAAATCTCGACATAGAGACTTGTGCTGGTTTCTACGAAGACAAAAATCAGAACGGTGTGGTTGTTCTCATGTTTCAATCTGCAGCTGCCATCTTCTGTATCTCCTCTATGCAGAGCCTTGGAGTTCTTCCTAGAACACAACGCCTAACGATGCTGAGGGCGGCGCACAGCAACCGGCTATACTCGTTGCTGGAAAAGATTGAAAAACACGTCGTCCTGAAGAAGTCAGTACAATGGCCGTTAATTGTTGCGGGCGTTGAAGCAGGAGTTAGAGTGGACAAACGCCGACTTGTTGGAGAGCTGCTCGTCGATCAAGGAAAGGATATGGGCTCACCACTTTCTTTACACGCCAAGGGGATACTACGCAAATTTTGGGATGGCGATGACACCAATTGGGATGTTTGTTTCGATCAGCCATATGCGTTGGTGGCTTAGGGCCTTCCTTAGGAGATTAGAGCTAGAATACGCGACGTATGGAATCTGTTCCAGATCACTGCAGAAAGGTCATCAGCTGTAACTCATGGAAAGGAAACATGTATTGGTGTTGGTGGCCTACTATTACTCACTGTATTACTCATGAGATTTCGGTTATAGATCTCAAACGGTTTCAACTTTTACAAGAGTGTTGATAACAAAAAGTGAAGTACCGTGATTGTCTTTTTTCCACTCTTCAAAATAAAGGAAATCAGTAAAAACATGAAGTAGGAAGGATTCCACTCAAGCTTTTGACTCACATTGCGTTTCATAGCTAGTCAGTCAGTCGCAGTCCATCTCGGCTTACCGGATCTTGAGACTTTGCTTGAGCATGCTAAGCAAAGGAAATAATCTAGGCGACTGAACACTTAGCCGGCGAGAGTGCCACCATCTAAATCCTGTTTATCCTCTAATCATTCAAATGCAGCCTCTGACTTGTTCCCGTTTTCGGCTATCATCCGCTTTTAATCAAGGACATCCCTAAAATGAGCATTGATGTCTCCTCTTGGCTCAAACGTACACCGTGGTTGGCCCAGCAGATCCCCATCGTGAGTTTGTCAATTCCCAATGAAGCATCCTCCCCGCACTTTGGATATTAGTCGATGCGGCTCATGCGACTTTATTTCGTATTGCCGATTCGCTCCCCGCAAGTGGTCGAGTTGAGCCTATTCTGAGCTAAATGAAACGCTGGTTTCGACCAATGGGGTAGTAACGACCTTTTCGGCTGACATGCATGAAAGGAATTCAACACATAGTATCAACTGACTTGATGAGCTGCCAAGTTCACAAGTGACGGCTCCATGAAATTCCGAGGAACTACGCATTATCTCCTAATTTGAATAGAATGAAAAGGAAAACTTTGAGAGGGTATAAATGAGGCAAGGCTGCTCAAAATTAGAGACCTTTGCTGCTGAATTGACTTGTACTTGACCGACAGAACTATCTTATTTTCAAGTCCTCAGGGCTGATTTCCCGCTTGACTAGAACGCCAAGATGCCTTCCCTCAGTGGTTGCGCCCTCTACTTCCTGATCGCAGCTTCACAACTCGTCTCTGCATGGCCGACCCAGCACCCCGGACACGTCCAAATTCTCACCAGAGCAGAGCAACTAGCCACGGAATACGATTATGTGATCGTCGGCGGCGGCACTTCTGGTCTGACCGTTGGTGACCGTCTCAGTGAAGATGGAAAATGTGAGTCTCTGTCTTGATTTGTCATCTATGAGGCCATGGTCTGATGTACGATAGACACCGTTCTCGTGGTTGAGTATGGTTACTACGATAGCCAAACGGGCATGAATCCTCGACGCATGTACAATATTACGTCTAAACCGTGCCCAAACCTCAACGGACGCAGTTTCTCCGTAGGGATCGGATGTGTCGTGGGCGGGAGCTCCAACGTCAACGGCCAGGTCTTCTTGAGGGGAACAAAGGATGAGTACGACGCCTGGAAAGATCTCGGCGGAGCTGGGTCTACTTGGGGCTGGGACAACCTGCTTCCTTATTTCAAGAAAGTGAGTATATCCTTACCTGGAACAACAACTCAAGACTTAAGGTTTCTAGGGCATCACTCTTGCGCCCCCTGATGCTGCCCAAGCTCGAGAGTACAACATCACCTACGACATGAAGTATTGGGGCACCGAATCCAAGATCTATGCTGCCTTCGGCAAGGGACCTTTACAGTCCAGCCTTAGTAAGACCAATAATTCTCACCGACGCCGCTCTCTCTCTTTATGCTGACCAAATCACATAGAGATCCTTTACAACGCCATGGCAAAAATGCCTGGCATGACCATTCCCATCGACAGCGGCGCCGGTGAGGCCGGTCTCTATTGGTATACAATGTCCCAGGACCCTGTGCAATTCCAGCGCTCCTACGCTCGCACAGGCCATTGGGATGGCCTCAACCGGCCAAACTACGAGATGATTGTAGGCGCCAAAGTGAACCGCATTCTCTTTGATGGCGACACCGCTACAGGTGTGCAGTTCGTCTCGCGCAACAACACTGGCGCCGCGCCGGTCCAGATCAAAGCTCGGCGCGAGGTCATCCTTGCTGCAGGATCTGTTCACACGCCCCAGGTCCTCATGCTAAGCGGCATCGGACCTCGCGTACACCTTGAGCAGGCCCGTATCGCTGTCAAAGTCGACCTCCCAGGGGTCGGGTCGAACTTCCAGGACCACAGCTATATTCCCAGTATCTCGTACCAGTGGGGCAAAGCTCCTCCGAACACTGGCGGAGGTGGCTGGGGTGGGGGCGGTCCGCCAGCACTCGCATCCATGATCGGCTTGCCTGTTGTCAGCCCTGACAGGTTCGAGACTCTCGCCAGGGCGTTCGAAGCGCAGGATCCCAAGTCTCATTTGCCTTCAAGCTACACCGCAGAGCAGATTGAGGGTTACAAGCAGCAGCAAAAGGTCTGGGGCCGCCTCATGCGCTCCAAGAACGTCGTCTTCTCCGAGATGATGATGTACGGTCCCGGTGGCTCTGTGCAGAATCTGCATTGTATGTCCCGCGGTAACATTCTCCTGAACACCGCCCAACCCGAGGCCGAGATGGTCGTCGACTATCGCGCTGCGTCCAATACCATTGACCTTGACGTCATGGCCGAGATCATCAAGTTCATGCGCCGATACATGACCACTGGTGAACTTGCGCAGTACCAGGCTCGCGAAACGTCGCCCGGTACTGGTGTCTCAACTGATGCTCAGCTCGTCAACTGGGCCAAGGGCCAGATCATCCCCTCCGTCTACCACCCTGTTGGAACGACCGCTAAGATGCCTCGTGAGTGGGGTGGCGTTCTAGATGAGGATCTCCTGGTCTACGGCGTTAAGAAGCTGAGAGTTGTCGATGCTTCGATGATGCCCACGACCGTTGGCGCGACTACTTCCATGACGGTCTATGCTGTAGCTGAGAAGGTAAGAGCTCTTCGTTTGATGATGAGACGTCACTAATGGTATTTATAGGCTGCCGACATGATTAAGGCTCAGACATAGTAAGCTCATCGGTGTTCTCTAGGATTGCGACCCGGAAGCTCAAGCTCGGTACATATGGAAGACTAGTAACTCAGCAGATTGGAAACGCAGGTGCTCTTATTGAACCATTTCTTGATCCATTTCCCTTTGTCGGTGTGAACACTTCTACTTGTTCGGCACATGCTTCGGGGTGTTTGCTATGTTGTGACTACTTGGTCCAGATAGGCTGATGTATTGCCGGGCTATGATTCACGAGCGTGGACAATTTAGTTGGAGTAAGTTAGTTGTCGGTGGAGAAAGTTTCATTGAGCACTCCAAAGAGCATTCATAACATTTTATTGAGGACATGGCTTGGAGGGCTGATTTGAGGCATGGACAAGTCAGTTACTCTGTCGTGTTTTGTCCAACATGCTGCGTATAGCCCTTTACTAAAGCTCTTCGAACGTTGTTTCTGATGCAATCGTCAGCATAACGACTGAAGTCAAGGCTCCGAATAACAAACCTTCTTTGCGGGTGTCTTGACTCTGAGTTTCCTTCCATTCCTTCATCCAGGCAGTGACGAATTCAACTTCCTGAGCCTGAACATTCTTTACGGAAGCGGGTGGGAAGTCCGGGGTAATATCATCAGGTTTGACGCAGTTCTCGTCCCAATGGTGGACTCCCAGCTCAATGAGGAGGAAGGGCTCGCTGGTTGTTGACTTTCGGTCCAGGCCGATCTTGTGAGGCGTGGCGGCTCTCCATGGGTCCGCCTCGCCGTCAACGATGGCAACGCGCGGATAGCTGAAGTTGAACCCGCCATGCTTGTTGATGGCTTCTACGTCAGGGGGCTTGGTAATGTTGAAAGCCTCCCGACAGTAGATAGAGCTGTACTCAATGTCGATGACACGGGAAACGAGCGGTAGCTGGTTCTCAGGTACTCCAGAGCCAGTCTGGAAGTAGCCCCATCTATGAAACGTATATCAGCCTCACTCGGCAAAAAAGACTGTTGATCGGCAGGCAGACACTCGGGAAGGCTTACTCTGTGCACACTTGGTAAAGCCAGCTGCGCTCATAACCTTGATTGAGGCTGGTGTTTTGGTGTTTCTCTTTGTTCCGGCTCGAGAAGCACTTCACCAAATCTCCATCTCTGCAGCCCTTCTTGACGTAATTCCTCACATAACCAACGTAGTTCAGCAGGCGATTCGTCAGCTTTGCGTCGGCGCCACTGATGGAAAGCAGTGTCTCAACGTTAGGCTTGAGATGGCGGGTGCTGCCAAAAAGCACGCTGTCAGAGCTAACGGTGGCGCAGTAGGTTCCGAAGCCAGTTGAGTCCAACGCGGGGTCCCAATTCGTTGATTGCAAGCCGGATATACCAAAGGATATGGCGCTAGCAAAATCATCGTCTTGGAGAGAACCAAGTCCGAAGAGTTCCTTGAGCTGGCTCACGTGGCTAGGCTTGACATGCTTGGACTTGGCAAGCAAGATGTTGTCCACAACCTGGGTAAGCATCTGGGTGGTCTCGGCACAGTCCCCAGGCGCGAAGAGTCTAGCGCCTTCGTAGTACTCCCAGTAGTCGATGATAGCAGCTGTAACGCCAGAGGAGGAGATTCCGCCCCAGAAGACGTCGGGGTAGAGCTTTCTCAAGAACGCAGCAAAGGCGCCGGCATAGGAGCCGCCATAGGCGAGGTAAGCGGTTCCCGGAGCGGTGAGGTTCAGGTCCTCGTGTCCGGGAAAGCTGATGTGCTTCGCAAAGTAGGCGGTGTCGGCGAGGGCTTGGTCGGTACTCAAGAAGCGGAGGTTCTCGGTGCTGAGGTCAGGGACGGGGAAGCTCTTGCCGTAGTAGCGATGCTCCAGAACAACGCCGACGCCGCCGGTGGCCTTGGCGAGGATGGAAAGGATGCCATGGTCAAGAAAGGGCAGGCGGTCCTCGCCATCCGTCTCTCCGGCAGCCAAGATGATGACGGGGCCTCCCTTGCGGTAATGCTTCGCATCAAACCAGTAACGAAGGTTGAAGTACTCATCAGAGTGCGGTTCGTAACGAGAATCGTTGTGGAAGTGGTCGATGGGCACTGAGATGTTGTACTCAGGGTACTCCGAGATGACCGAGGCGGACTCGACCCGAGACTGACCCGTCGAATGAAGTGCGTTCCATGCCTCATGATTCGCAATGTGCAGCGGCGGCCCCAGTCCGGCAACGGCCCGCGCCGCGCCCACGAGAAAGCAAGCTCCAAACTTCCAATACGCCATGTTGCCGGCGTGTAATGGAAAACCAATGATGTCCGTCCCAGTCAGTTGGAGGAGGTTGGTGTGTAGGTATTGGAGAAGTGTTGTTATGACTAAAAATGATGGGTCCGTTGATTGGTGCGGGGTACATGGCGCTGGGATACGTACCTGCCTGATTGGTATTAGCGTCACGATGTCCCACCTCGTCAGTCATCGTGCATCTGTCAGGTACACGGTCCACTCCACATTTTTACAGCCCCCATGTCCGCTATGTATACGTCATTAACACCCATAAGACACCTGTATTCGAAGAAATCCAAAGGAACTACGTCATCCGCGCTTGAATTGCTATTGTGTCGAAAGAAACTTAAGAACCCTGTAGAAAGCCTTTGTAGGGCCCTCAACAACAATTTGAAGAATGCTGGGGAGTCAGCCGAAGACCAGCTCAAGGATGAAGCCAGAGATGAGCCGGAGATGGCGTGGCACGACGATCATTCTGACTCGCTATTTACGGAAAACTCGAGTTTTTTTCTTCAGCGGTCGAGTTCTGAAGACACTGGTCAAACAGCCAGAAGATGATGTATGGCTACTGGCGATATGATCGAACCAAGGATGGAGGAGCACTTGAAAAATGGTGAATGGTGAGACCGCCTTGGGCGGACAGTCCAGTCACCCAGTAGTACCGAACCAAAAACTGCAAAACGCGCTTGAGTCTTTACGTCAGGCAAGAAAAACATAAACCTCATATGTACGATATGAAAATGGCGAGAGGAACTTGAGATAAATCTATTTGTCATCGAAACTTCTTATTATGGCTGTGATTGACAATCTTTGGCCGAAATGTCTGGCGAATCTCTCGTGAACGTCGCCACAGCATACTCAACCGATAATTCCAAGTCGAAGTCAGCTGAAAGCTTTTCTACATTAGCCGCTTCAGGTTTCAATACAGCAAGATCGAGATCCACAATGTATGGTGCCTGGATCGGGCTCGATGCTGGGTGATGTTTTCCTCGATTTTCCGATTCCTGAAGCAGCGCTCTCGCATCCGCCATGGTTATTAACCCTTTCCTTAGCGCCATATATAGCAGACTGCGCGCAATGCCCTGGGACAGGCGGAAGCAACGTTGCAATCCTTGAAAGCCGATTAAGCAGTTGCGTAAGTCGGATCGCCTTTCTGAATCATCAACAGCATAGACTGGATCTCGGAGCGCTGAATTTGCAATATAAAGAAGGGCCCTACTACAGCCGAAGCTAGATAGAGCCAACTCAGAGTTTTGCATAAAATCGACAGCAATTCTTCGAAGCTGAGTAACTGTAGCAGCACATATTGCCTCCGGAGAGGCCTGCAAGGAGGCAAACGTTTCGAATCGAACGCTCATTGCCTCACGATGCTGTACTAAAGGGCGGAACAAATCCAGAATAAACGTGTGAAAATGTATGCTGTGTATGACCCCTGTTAGCTTGATTCATACTGTTATGGTTCTGTCCGCTCGGCACGGAAATCAGCTAACTTACTGTAGGAGGAGGATGTGATGTGGGCTCTCTTTGCCACGCGCTAATTCCACAGGTAGGTCGTCCGCCCATTTCAAAAACCGCTGATAGGTTGACTCCATCAACCGGACACTTTCGTAAGCCATCTTCCTCGAGATGACTCTGCTGTTCTTGAACTGTACCATGTCGTTTGCGATCAACGCTAGCTTACACAGAAATGGAAACGTTTTCTTCTTGTTGGTTGTTTTTGCCAGCTCTCCGGAAGTGGCCTCGATATTCGAATTGTGGGCGCCGTCTGGAATCGGGACCCGTGGCGCGAACAGAACCTTGCGGGCTTGGCATTGGGAATATTGAATCCTGAGAGTATGGTCAGAACATGGAACTCGGTGACAGGGTAGGAGGAGCAGATTCTAGTTACAGGAGATCACTAAATTTAGCTCAAAAAGTAGTTGAGCACGCTCTAGAGAAGAAAACTTACGTGATGTAGACAAAACTGCCCCAAGCTGTCTGAGCCCAAGCTTGTTCCCATAGCACATTTGGAGTGCCATCTGGTCGTCTTTCTGCCATTCTCTTGTCTGCAACACCAAAAAGTCCTATATTCCTGGCCATGTCAATGGCGCTGTTCAAGTAGTACGACGCAACGGTAGAATTGATGGCATGACAGATCGAAGTCATGTTGAGAAGGAGCAATGCGGCGACTTGAGTTATATCCCCAACTCCCATTTTGAGCTCCCGCTGCAGGATCTCGATCGCTTCCTCATAAAAAGCGTGGCTCCAAGCAGCGGCCTCTAGATCGAATATTGTGTAAGCCTGCTGTTACAATATAAGTGAGGAGTCCGTTCTCGCCAAGGTGATAACATCTTACACATGCCCAGCTCAGAACAGCGCTAACTAACGGCTTTTAACAAAAGCAACTGCCTCCGGATAGCAAGTCACCAATGAAGAGATCTGCGTCGAACAGAGGCGCGTTCAAGTGGTCAGTCTGCAGATACAGAACTAGAGCCTTCTTAGCCGCCTCAGCGGGTACTGACACGCCTGTCCATGCCGAAATATCGACGGTTTTTAACCTTTCGTCATATGTTGAAGAAAACCCCATTCTTGAAGGTTTTTCGATGTTGGTTTTTCTTTCTATACCAAGGCCAAAATGTGCACCGTTATCTGCAGGTTGTCCAAGGTATAACTGAGCCTTGTTAACGGCTGGAGCGGAATCTGATCTCAAAGGCGGAACGGGGGACAGCATGTCCGTTAACGTCGTTGTTACACTGTTTCCCTCTTAGACTCAATTATGGATAGCGAACAGGTTTTGAAGTGAAGTTTCCAAAACTTGGAGTAACCGAGATGACAGGAAGCAGTTGAATGGCGACAAAGCCACTGTCAAAGGAATTTGTTTTTGCTGGATAACGAACTTACGACTTAGTTGTAGATATGATGGGCAAAACCTGATTGGATTCTGAAGAAGGCCTCAGACCCAAGAGAGGAAGTTTTGATGGAGCCCATGGAGGGTATGCAACGGTGTGGCGCATCATCAGCTCGAACTCTAACGAGCTTGGGTTGGGAGCTGCCGCCCTGTGAAAGACGTCTTGAAACGGGACGTGATGTGTTGATTGGAGATGACTTGATTGAAGCTGGTCTCGCAAAGAAGTCACAATCTCTAACGCGTCTTTCCCAGCTCTCAACTGCTCAAGGATTGGCCCAACATGGTGTTTGGGAAGAGAGCCAAGAATGTTGAGCAGTATGGCTGTGTGCTTGCTTGCCTCAACAATATTTTCGTCAATCAATTCCATTCCATCAGGAATGGACTTGAGAATGGTTTTTGAGACGTTGGCGTACTCGCAAGTAAGACCACGGCGTTGACAGGTGTAACACGACTGTAGACCATTGCACTAGGAACGTTAGTTGAAAACACAAAAGGTAGCTGGTCGTTTAGCCAGATGCTATAATTGACAAGTTGACTAGACAGACGCCGCAAGTGTCTATCGGATAATGTCCCCAAATATCAAAGTATTCAAACAATAATTACTTTTTGGGGAGGCAGCCGGGTTCACCGCAGGTCAAGATCGATTTTCGGTAAGGGACTGTTGAGGTTCCATGCCCAAGACTCGACTGAAAAGGGGGACAAAATTCTGTTGGCAACATACTCGTATCTTCTTCTCCCGACAGTTATTGCAAGCTTTAACAGCTGATTGGCGTTTTCTTTTGGGGGTCTCTTGGGGCGCAGAAACCCCGTCTGCCGGGGAAGAATCGTTTTCGTCGTTAAGAGCTCTTACGCTGGCTGTAGGGGGTCCTGGAAGAAGCTTCTCGCATGTGCTTTTCGGCTGCATTGACTGCTTGCAAACTTGTACGAGCCAGTATTTCGGTAAAAGACTCGGTCAGCTGAAGCGCCGGCGGAGCAATTGTGGTGATGGCAAGCGGGTCGGAACCGGCGATAGAGGCAGCTCCTAGACATCCTTCTCCATTTGATTAGAAGTGGTTATCTCAATCTTTGCTTCGTATATTGACAAGTCGGTCTCTCCATGCTTTTGGAAGCAAGCAATGAAGAAACTTTGTATTGGTCGATGCGAAATGACAATCATATATGAGTTAGTACATCCAAGGCGCTGTCCTTCTCTTGTCTTTCAACTATTGGAAAGCGAGTGGCAAGAAGTGGTCGACTCCTCGACCCTTCCCAAAGTTCAAGGGTTCCTCCTTGCCTGCACATAGTTACATAGTCAGCGGCCCAGCCGATATATTATGGATAGTCTGACACATGGCTCAAACGTGCTGCAGCTTGATAGGTTTTCCGAGCTGTAGAACGTGCTCGTCGGTTGAAGAAATTACTGACGTGATGGGGGTGCAAGCCCCACTCGGAAAATGGTAGGCTCCCTCCCTCGTTGTCCGTCTTCAATTTTCAGGCTGTCATTTGTTGGTCCGAGACTCAAACCGAGGCTCGGAGCAGGCTCCGGAAACTCTATTGTGGCGCTTACCCTCAATATGGTGAGTGGCTCACATTCTGTTACAAGCTGATGATCCACTCAGTACGTCGGCTCTTTGGTTCGTCTAAAGTGAGATTCTGCCATCCATGAATTGGCTGCCTCCCTACTCCAGAATAACTCTTTTTCTGCTAACGAATGATGCTAGTTCCTTGTATTCGGAATGGCATTGAACCTTATCGGTATCGAAAAAAGGTCATGCAATTCTGATGCCGGCAGTACCGAGATCCACATCCCTTTCGCTAATGGTGTTCAGAAATCAATTCGACACCCGGTCATGGAAGTTTTCCATTGCCTGATAACCCGAGGATACTTTCCCATCCCATCTTTTTCGGATCGATGAGCGGGATTTTGTTCGCAAAATTCAGAACTCGGTTTCCCACCGATCTTCACCTGAAAGTTCGATCCATTTACATGGAAGTGCATTTGGGGCGATCATCCGTCTTGGGCCATCAACTTTCAAATCCTCAACCAACACTCTTATAAATGCAAACCCAAGGAGAATGTCGTGAAGCAAGATTCGAAATCCGAAATTCGATGATAACCATGAATTCTCATTTACATACAGCTATATTTCATGTGTATGACTCTAGGCATTTGTCATCAAGTCTGCAACAAACATCACAAGAGGCATTTTCTTCTTAATTTCTCATTTCTGAGTATCGTTTAATGTTACCTTCAGCCTACTGCATTTTGTCGTCTGACCTTAAGCGACTATACAGCATGGAATTATGCAAGTCGATACCTCTACGGCACCAGAATGAAGCTTTGCTTCTTCATTTCGAGATGCAATCCAAGTTGAAAGCATGCCACGCTATGGGAAATGCTATCAGTATATTAAAATTGGGGTACTGTAGTCTGGTTTGCCTGGTTTTCATAGGGCAACCGTATTTGACTTGGCAATTTGAGCAAGCAGTACCCCAAGTCAGTTCTTGACTGCGATATCATCATTTCGCTGTTGGCGGCTTGGATGGATTTACCGGTAAGTTGTGTGGCTCTCATGCTCTGAATAGTAATACTGTTCAGATACTTTCCTCACTTTATTGTTCATTATCGGCAACAGACATTTTGCTTTTTTGCATATTTAATTTCCTAAATTGTCAGAACCTGATGCTGGTGACTCTTAGGTCGTCTCTGCTTCCTCTCAATATGGTTTCTGTGGATTTGAGGATGCCATGCTGTCCCTGCTTTCCTTACGTGAATACATGTGTCCCGGATTTATTGTCTGTATTGCCTATCATAGACTCGCTAGAAGTGCGTCCCTTTAGCTGAACTGACTGCCGACACTTACTTTCATCCCATCTCTGCTTCCTTACTGTGTTATAGAGGTGAGGACGGACAGACTGTTGATGCAGCTATCAACTCAACCTTCGAGACATCGGCAGTTGCTTCACTGCCATGCCTTTTATCGCATGTGTTAGACCCCATTGACCTGCTAGTCACGAAATGTTTGCCACTTCCATCACTAGACTAATTATGGGTTACCTACCTCGCTTTCCCACCTTCTCCATTTCCAAGTGCCTATTTCTGCGAATTTGTGCGAAGAATTTGCTCTGCCTACTGATATGTGGTACGTGGCAGCCACAAGGGGCGCAGCTGAAACCTAGTGGCGTCCTAACTATGTCGCCTATAGAATTCGCTCAGGCCCTAATGATTGGCTACGACCAACTAACACAAGCCCGGAGGCGCCTCCGAAGAGAAAAAGTCAACAGTGTTCAGCCCCATGACGACGAACCCCAGATTGTCAAATCCCCTGAACGGACAGTTCAAATCCAATCGGAGGCAGTACAGGCTCCGACATCTCTGTCTCGGCTCCCACCAAAGACTAGGTCTACCATGAGGCAGAAATAACATTGGGGGCTTCTGTTGGAGTCCTCGCGTTGTTCCTCGGGTTCCCTAATACCGGATTGTCCGGGTCCAACTTCCTTGCTTTCTTCCCGTGTTTTGGTCGAAATCGCCACCATGTCGTGTCGACAACCGTTTTGCCAACAATCCTAAGTTTTGCGGCTCGATTCGGAAGGCCTTGTGGATGGAATTCAGGATGTCGGAATCGGGGTTTCCCAAGTTTCTCGATCTGGCTGATAATCTCGATCTGTCAGTTGGGCCAGGTCCTTCTGATTTCCCCTCTACTCAATAACACTGATAAACTTTGCTCATTGATAAGGAGTCACTACGCTCGATGACGATGGATGAACTCACCGCAGTTTTCGCATTGTATGCCAAAACACTAAACTTATCGCCATTGCTTAGTCACAGCCTCTCCGATTTCCACTGCAAGCAGACCCGTGTAGAGGTCTGCTAAGTCGGACATGACTGCGACGAATACAGTCGTCTCCGATCATTCCAATAATCTATCGGAAGCAGACCTCATACGCCGGCGGGAGGTGTTCAAGTAAGCTCTTCCATATTATATTTCTAAATTCTTCGTCTACTGACCAGCAACGAGTTCTGATGTTGAGGGCTAATCGCATTTGAGCGCAGATATGCCTCGTCCATCCTTTCCAACATTGTTGTACAGGAGGGTAGTGGCTCAGGCTTATCCCTCTCACGAACTGCATCCGAGAACATCACTTTGACAGCTTTTGCTCAACTGTGCGCCTGCCAAACTGGAACAGCCCGCTCCGCCATCTCCTTCTTTGATGAGAAGTTCGAATATGTAGTTGCCGAAGCAACTCCGGCATTGCCTCTTATCCCCGGATTTCCTCATGACGACCTCCTATTCTGCAACAACATCTTTCCGCGTCGCCGTGGCATATCTGAGTGGGCCCTCTTCGAACCGAACGAGATTTGCCACGGCTCCAACAATGGTCTCTCTGAGATTCCAGTTGTGATCATCCCCAACCTCGCTGACGATGCTCGCGTCAAAGAGCATTCGGAATTTTGTGCCGTCGACGATCCTGAAGCATCAACGCGCTTCTATGCCTCGGCTCCCATCCAGACCGCAAAAGGAATCAACATAGGTGTTATTTGCGTCATGCACCCACAGCCCATGTTTACTTGGTCGGATACTCAAAGCCAGATCTTGCGCAATATCTCGTGCGCTATAATGAGCTACCTCGAGGGCTATCAGACCAGTGCTCAATTTCGCAGTGAGCGGATGAACAGTGGAATTTCTGCTTTCATGGAAGAAAACTTCAGTCTGGCTGGGAATTCCTTGAAGCCCAGGGCTGCTGATCTGGCGCAACTCGCCTTGTCTGGCAATATTTCCGACAGTGTCTCTGACCACCCCAGTGGCCGACAGAGTGTCCCTTCACAAAAGCCAATTGTCTCTCCTCCGAGCTCTGACGCGACTTGCACACAACAAACACGGATTCCTGAAATTAGCACTGACCACACCATGGGCCATGGGACACCAGCGGGAAGGCTGAAGAGCCCGGACCAGAACCCCCGCCCACCAAGATGCCCGGGACCTTTGAGGCCCAATCGGATACATCGCGCCAAAGATCAATAAACCTCATTTTTTCGAACGCCGCTGATAAGATTCGACGAGCCACAGACACAGAAGGATGCCTTTTCCTCGACGCCGCTCCAGAGGGTTCCGGTACTATTAAAAGCCCCGTGGCCGAGGACCCAACCTTATCGTTGCTGGGCTTAGCTCCTACCAGCAGCGATGAAGAAACTGATTCGTCTTCTGGTTCCAGTAACTGGGTGTCAGCTCGTGTCCTTGGCTTCTCAACGTCCAATCGTCATGGGTTTGATGAGCATGAGCACATCACTCGCCATGGAGCTGTCGCAGAGAAGCTCCTTGGAACCCTTATCAGACGCTACCCCATGGGCAAGCTGTTCACCTTTCACGACACATACGGCCTTCATCCTACAGACTCATCTGAAGAGGATCGAATTAGACAGCTTTCGACACTCCCAAACAATTTGCACCCAAATTTCAGCAAGCCCAGTTTTCAGCGGCAGCAGCCTCAGGCCAAGGCTTGGGCGAAACAGAATGAGGGCAAGGACATCCTCCGCATCTTCCCGGGAGCTCGCAACGTTGCTTTCGTACCCGTTTGGGACCCAAGAAAGAACCGCTGGTATGCTGGTGGTTTCATCTACAGCCGCCAACCGACGCGGGCTTTCACAGTAGAGGGGGAGCTTGGCTATTTACGCGTCTTTGGTATTCTGGCCATGACGGAAACCTTGCGTCGCGAACTCATACTAGACGAGAAGACCAAGTTTGATGCATTGAGTTCGATGTCTCATGAGCTGCGATCTCCGCTTCACGGTATCATCCTCGGTATTGAGCTGCTTACTGATACCGACTTAAGTGTCACTCAGAGTGACATAATCCACACTCTAGAGGCAAGCGGCAGAACTCTCGCCGATACGTTTGATCATCTCCTCGATTACGCAAAAGTCAACAACTTCCAGACCACAACGACTCCACTTGCCAGAGGCATTCGCCCAGGTAACCCGCAGAAGCATGACTCCATTGAGGCCGGCATGATGACGCTCAACTCCGTTGTGCAGATTGATCTGGTTGTTGAGGAGGTGATAGACAGCATCTTTTCCGGCTTCAGCTTCCAGCATATGTCCATTTCTCAACTCAACAAGTCGGACAGGGCCCAAGATCTTGATACTGCCGCCAATCTGTACCTTGACAGTCTAAGGGCAAAAGAAGAGCTGGGGCTTGCTCAATCTACACAGGCTGCCGGACTCGCTTTCAACAAAGTCCTGGTCTTATTCGACGCCAACCCCGAGTGTGCTTGGACTTTCGACACCCAGCCCGGCGCAATCCGCCGGATTGTCATGAATCTCTTTGGGAATGCTCTCAAATACACACAAAACGGAATCATCAAGATTTTTCTTGACCAGAAACGTTCAAAAACAGAAGGAGTCAACCGGGAGCGACAAGTCACTATAACGATTTCTGACACTGGCTGCGGAATTAAGGAAGACTTGTTGCAAAGCGAGTTGTCTAAGCCCTTTCCACAGGAGAATCCCCTAGCTCCCGCAACTGGTCTTGGACTCAGTCTGGTCAAACGGATGACCTCCAAGCTTCGTGGTCGCATGTCGGTGCAGAGCCGGGTTGGAGTTGGAACCTCGATCAGCGTAACGCTACCGCTGTCCATTCCTTCAAGTACTTCGGCCGATGGAACGCATCACGGGGTGGATGATGTGTTTCCTGAGCAGCGTTTGGAGCTTTCAGGACTGCGCATTCGTTTGCTGGGCTTTGATAGTACCATGACATTGGTCAATGGCGATAACCACGACAGCCACTCAATGATAGGAAATATCTGCCGCAACTGGCTTGGGCTGGAAGTGCTCTCGACGACTTCGGAGACACAGGATACCGTACCAGACTTTGTTCTGGCGTCGGAAGATGCTCTGGATCAATGGTGGAAAGACTCGAGCCTTTCCAAGCTTCCATGTGTGGTTGTGTCTGTCAATGCGCTGGTCGCCCATCAACAGTCCACTCAGCGACATGCGCATACAGGAATCGTGGAATTTATTTCTCAACCGTAAGACTAGGGACGCCTCTTTTTCCGATCAACAGTGCTAACATTGACTAGTATTGGACCTCGCAAACTCGCCAAAGTAATGCTGCTTGTCTTTGATAGATGGTCAGCGGTGCAAGGAAGAAGGATAGGCCTCAAGAAAGAATCGTCAGCATCCGGAATCCCTCAGATCATCATCGAGTCTGAGTTAGATCAGCTTGGGATGAAATTTCAGTCATTGAGCAGCTCATCGATACAGCCCTCGGACTCAGATGACTCGGGCATTCAGGTGGAATCGAAGCTGCAAGAGAAATCAGCTCCGCGACCGAAGCCTTTCAAATCCAACTCTGCCGAAAACCCGACAGTTGAGTTTCTGTTGGTGGAGGACAACCCCATCAACCTCAAGATATTGTCCACGTATATGAATAAGCTCGGGGTAAGGTTTAACACGGCGACTGATGGGCGGAAGGCTCTGGAAGCCTATGTGCGGAACCCTGCCGAGTGCAAGTACATCCTTACGGATGTTTCCATGCCAGTCATGGACGGATTCGAAGCCACGAGACAGATCAGAGCGCACGAGAAAGCATTAGGATTGGCGCCGGCGACGATTATCGCGTTGACGGGGTTGGCATCGAGCGAGTCTCAAAATGAAGCGTTTACAAGCGGGATGGATTTGTTTCTGACGAAGCCAGTCAAGCTCAAGGAGCTGGAGGCGATTTTGAATTCCAGGGGACTTCTTGGATGATTTACTGATCTGTTGAAGAGAATAGGCAACAGCTGACTTAAAGCGATGTACGACACATAAGCGTTGTGACTGATTTACAGAGTGGCTATAGATGTGACTCTGGTGTCTCAAAAAGAATACCCCGATAAAACAACATGTTGATAAACTATTATCCACCAATGCAAATGTAATGGAAATACGCAAGACGTTGAGACGAAGTGTCATGGACTCAGTTGCTTGGCTGCCTTGTCGTGTGTTGCGTAGTGGGAAATTGTGCTTTATTCATGGTCATATTGCCGAATCCCACTGCACAGAACTACCGACTCCTCCCGAGGAGCCATCAATACTTTTACACTGCCAAGAAGCACACTAGGAAAAGAATCCAGCGACTTGAAGGACAAGTCACGAAAATCCTCAACAACGTGGCTTCCCCAATTGACCCCGAATCAAATAGTGGAATCACCGCCACATACAAACGGATCATATATGGCTCCTCGAAGCATCTCCGCCTAACCCTGTCGGCAAACTCCCAGACCCCGCTCCAGGCTGACAACAGGAGGATGTTCCGCATCAGTGGGTTTTGATGAAGCCTCGTGTTCAGCTTGGAGCATTGGGCAACCTAAGCTGTTGATAGTCTCTGTAGAGGGGTGAGGCGGGACGTGGATGAAGTGTTACAAAAGGATGTTGGAAAATTGTGGCCAGGCTGACCATGAGATGAAAGTAGAACTTGCTGCAAAGCTTCACATTTCAGAAACCAATCAATGAAGAGACTAGCAAAGCAATTTTCCCAACGCCAGCCGCTGTTATCCCTTGCTAAAAAGGGTCCTTCCTCCAAATTTATGAGACTTCTTGCCTCGAATGCTTTCTCGTCTCCAAGACGTGTCGTGATGCTCAAAGCTGACTAGAAACCTCGAGAGCGCTCCCAAGCAACCATGGATACTCGTTGTTATCTTACATTTTGACGCGGAACAGATAGCGGAGGCGGACTTGGGCAAGATTGTAGGCAATGTACTCATTATACTGGAGCGATGCGTTGGGGATGTTTGTGTCACCTGGCAGCACGCTGACGTCGGGCTGTTGAACGTTAGCGACAATTCTTGTATCAGAGTGCATGCGGATCATCCTCACCATCTTGATACCCTTGAGCGATGGGTTAACGCAGCCGGCATCCTTCCACTGGCTCGGACCGGTTCTCCCCTGGCCCCAGGTTGACCACATGCCGTTCGCACGAGCGGTTTCGCCCGCATTGGACCTCGAGTTAGTGAGCTTCTGCATTGGGTCGCCAAGCTCAGCCTCACAGAGCAACAGCAAGGCCTGGCCGCCGGAGTAACCGGAATAGCAGTAGTTTGCCGACTTGGAGGACATGTCTGCGAGATAGATGCCCTTGCCGAACATGTATCCAGTCACCGGAGCCTCGGGGGGCGCGATTCGCAGACCCTGACTAAGGATACCACCGTAGTTTGTCACACGAGAGCCGTGCCACAACAAGCGCCGGTCAGACTTAATGGAAGAGAATTCGCTCTTCTCAAAGCGCTCCAACTCGCCCTGCCGTTCGATGCGGAAGATGTCCTCAACTTTGTAGTTGACAGAGTGGGTTGCACCCCTGGTTTTCTGGAGATACTCGGAAAGGAGGGTGAACTCTGAGCTCTTGGGATCAATGGGGGTCATCTCATCCATTCCGAGACCCTGGTATTGTCTATCGGCGGGGTGAACATCGTGACCCTTGCGATCGACCTTCATAAGATCAGACGCAACCTTCATGTCAGAGAGACTGTCGAGCAAATCGATTTCCTTCTTCAGCATGTCACCACTCCGAATGATGGGAGGACGATTACGGCCGAACGCGTGAGGAATCAAGGTGTAGTACAGGTTGGATAGGTGCTCGGTTGCTGCTGGTACAGTCATGCTGTACTTGGAGTCAGCAAGCGTGGGATCGTTGAAGAGCGCACCCAGGTCCTTGAGTGCCTGGAATCCGCGAAGAATGGTATTCTTGCTGAGCTTGCCCAGAGGTAGCTTGTTGGCATCGTAGTTCATGGACGTCATGGCGTCGCGGAAGTATTGCTGGTTGAAGATGAGGTTCATCAGCTCCTCTACAGGCTTCGCCAACGTGCACTGAACCGGTCCCGGCGCATCCTCAGACTCCTCATCCTTGATTTTGTCGGCAGGTCCAGCATCATCGCCGTCATCCCCGTCGTCGTTGTCAGAGTCTGGTTCATAGCTGCGCTCAATGAAGGCGTACTTTTTAGGCTTAGGGTCATCTCCACGGTTGGCCCAAGCCAGGCCACTCTTGTCTTTGAACTTCTTGTCAAAGTTGCTGAGAGCATCATTGAGGGTGCCGTCACCGAGGACTGCGCATTGGCCCCATTCGCCGACTCTGCCCCAGCGGGTCCACGTTTTGTACGTCGTCCCATTTTGAACGAGCTGTAAGACGTCAGCAATGAAAATGTGCATGAGCGCTATTCAGCATGCACGTACCTGGACGCGATAGAACTTGTTGTTGTTGTTCGTAGCATTCGTCTGGTTGAGTGATGCATCGTAAATAACGCCGTCAGGGGCGATGTAGACGGTCCCCTGAACCTTGCATCCCTCATCGAGGGGAATGTTAAGTCCCTTGGAGACGACCTGGCTACCGCCGGCCGTCTTGTCTTTGGTGTCTGCTGCTGCTGCTGCTGCTTGCTTCTTCACGTCGGTCTTGTCATCAGCGTCGCCGGTGCTCTTTTTGGTGCCCTTGGCTCCGGTGGCGGCCTTTAGCTTCTTCACATTAGGCTTGGCATCGGCCTCGTTGTCGGATTGGTCGTCGGCCTTGGTGCGCTTCTTGCTCGAGCCATTGGCCTTGGGCGCTGCACTGGCCTGCGACTGCGACTGTGAGGCGTTCTGTTGGGATCCATTGGCCTTTGATGAAGCTCCGTTCTTCTTGGACCCGTTGATTGCCGGGGCAGGAGCTGCCTGCTGGGCTGCTTGCTGACCATACTCGTAGCCAGTTTTGGGGAGGAGGGTCCCCTGAGATTCGCAATCCTCGGCCCACTGCAGGCTGACAACGGCGACGTCGCTCTTCTGGGCAGAGGCAACTTTTGTGGTGACGGCGTTGAAGTCCTCTGGCGTAGTGATGAGATGGGTTGTCTTCTTGGTGATGGACTTTGCGATACCAGCGCCGAGGGAAGAGAGCCAGGACTCGAGCTCGGTGCGCTTCTTGTCAAAGGTGCCGCTAATGGCGACGACGGCACCGTCCAATGGCTGAGCAGCTGGAGCTGGAGCTGGAGCGGTCGCCGGGGCAGCTGTCCTGCCAGATCTTCTTGGGGCATTATAGGCGTGAATGTGGAGATCGTTGAGGGTTTTGGGGGGCAAGGACGGGGGCTCCAGAAGAATGGCAGGGGGGATCGTATAGAGGAATTGAGCCCCAATTGATGGCAGTGGTGAAGAACGTGAGGAATACGACAAAAGGCAGAATGAATTGGATGTGAAGCTTTGGAGAAAGAGGGAGACGGGAGTCGAGATGATTTATTTCATTTTGTTTTTCCTCTGGCGCCCAGCGAGGAAGCATGTCAGCCCATGGTAGCGAGCGTCCTAGAAGGTACCGGCCGAGGAAGGGAAGGTACGGTACGCTTTCAGCTCCTTTCGGCAGAACCAAGCCAACAAGGAGCTGCACTGCAGGCACCGGCCCCGCTGGTGCCTGGCGCACGAGCCACTGTGGCACTCGAGGACCGTCGCGTGTTCACGTGCGTGGTGCATCGCGCAGCTTCCTCATTCTTCTCGAGGAGCCCCCTTGTTCTTGGGGGAGCTCCTGCCTGCTGCGGGCTCGTCTGAGCTCCAGCGGGAGGCGACGAGGTCCAATGAGGGCGGTGACTCAAGTCTTGGGGATTGCTTCATCTCGATGTACCCCCAGCCATTTCCATAACCGTCATTGGCATCTAGCGGCCCATCTGCCTAGATAGTGGAACCTGCAACCTGACCCCTAGGAGCATCACCACCATCATCATCATCATCATCATCGTGTTTTCGGCATCATCTCAGGGCTCTTCGTGGCAGCTCAACTCTGTTCAGGCCTCGATGACCCAGCGGCCAGACAATCTCACATGTTCACGTTGGTATTGAAGCTTGTTTGTCAACTCATTTCGAGCGTTGGTCTGATTGATGACCCAGACGCAAGGACCACTGTCGGCCTCTGTTGCCGGGCTCTAAGGCAAAGGTCTACGAGAACATTAGTGGGTGAAAGCCCGATTCATTCATTATCATGTCCTCCCACGCCTCTAGCGCATCTTGCATGTCGTCCGGGTAGTAAGCCATGTCGTCGTAATAGGTGTTCATCAAGTCGTCTGAATTAGGTAGTATGTAGTCGTTAGCCATAATGCACCCTCACTCCTCGCCGTCTAGATCTTCATCATCCTGCTCTTCTTCTGGCCGGGGTGTGTTAGAACGCGAGGGACGAAGGGGTGTGCTGTGCAAAGCCAAACGCGGAGCAGGGTCTCACTCACCTTCCATCATCTCGTCGTCGAACTCGGAGTCATAGACGTCGTCTTCGCCCTCATCAGAGTCAGTCTCTAGCGGAAGTTCCGCCTTGACTTGCCCGACAAGCTCTCCGACAAAGTGCTTCCAATCGATGCCCGTGTACTCCTTTCTATTCACCTTGTCGTCGGCGGAGCCATCCTTGCTGTGGAACCAAACTTTGGTGTTGGTCATAAAGGTACGTTGGGCAGGGCTGCCAATCATGATATGGTCCAGGTTCAAGTTGGGTATGTCGCACAGAGCTTTCAGCATCTTAGCCCACAGGTTGACCTTGTAGTGGTCACGTCGCTCGTCGGGGTCTCGGGCGTCGGCTGCTTTGTTCCACAGCGTAAGCTTCCACAGCTCCAGTCTCTTGAGCGTCGGCGAGAGCTTCCGAACAAGCTGGATGAGCCGCTTTGGCTCGACATCCACAAAGCCCAAGTTGAGTTCCTCGATATGCGGGAATGCCACCGGTGGAGGAGGAGGTGGGAGCTGGCTGTCGGGAGGTGTCGACGGGGTTTTGGGAACCGGGGTACCCAACCAGTTGATGAAGTGGTCAACAGCGTCTGAGTTGTTACCTGGATGGCTGAAGTTCAATCTCAGATGCTTCAGATTGGGCATGTAGCCCAAGAAGAGGCGTAGGAGATAGTCGTGCCGACGGCGACTGAAAGCAGTGTTGTCGTCGGCACCGGCTACGGGAGCCGTGATTCGGAACGGGCCGTTGGCCACATTGACGACGCACATAAACGTCTCCAGACTCTCCAGAACAGGGGCAACCTTGGGCTTGAGGTACTTTGTGAAGAGATTGAATGCATCGTCCGAAGGGACGCCCTGACTTTTGCGAAGCAGTTCAAAGGCCTTGGGACGTGCACCGGCATTGCCGAGTGCTGTGAAGACAGATATGAAGACTTTATTTGTGTAGGCCTGGATCTCGTCGATGGGGACGCGGAAGAGGTTGACTTCCGTCTCCTTCTCGAGCGTCGTCGCACCGTAGCTTGCCCAGGTGGCAGTGAAGCCATCGCGAAGACTGCGGGCTCTGGAGTTGTAGTCGCGGATGCCGACTGTCTTGAGATTCTTCAAATTCCGAAATGCCTCGGCCAACATGACAACATGCTGGCCACTGTTGACCAGGGCGAAGTGGTCGGCTTGAGCCTCGCGGTAACGAGTTTCACAGGCTTCCTTTCCCGGGTGAAAGTAGTGGCGTGTGAAGCCGTTGAGGCCGATGATGACATGGTCGAGGCAGTCACTCAACCGCGAATTGCTGATATCGACGAGGGCCTGCAGGCTGAATTCAGTGAGCATGAACTGTCGCTTAGTGAAGTACTCCTTCATGAAGGTGTTAAACAGTGACTGCTCGATGGATCTGCACGTGAGGCGCAAGGCGCCCAAGTCTGTGGTATTGAGGAGGGAAGAGATGCGGAGAAGGACCTCAAGAGGGATCTTATTGAAGGGTGAACTGGATTGCGGATCCGTGGGTGCAACCATGATTGGCGTTGACGACTTGGAAGTCGATGGCGTGGGTTGTGACATGGTGGCGGTGTTGTCGTGTTGTGCGTGAAGGACTGTACCACTCAGCTTCTGCGGGTCAAAGGAGACGCTTCTTGGGCGTTTGCAGAGACTGAAGGAAGAGGTCGGGTTTGGGATATGACGGCTGTCAAGATCGCAATGGACGTTTTGCTAGGAAGTAGAAAGTCAAGACATCAGACAACGTCGTCAGTAAGGTAAGGTTGGTCCACGGTGGCCGGCGAAAGACGCGATGTGACGATTGAGGCGAGCGTGGTGGCTCGTGCTTAAGCTCTAGGCAGAAGCGGGGAAATGGAGGTGATTCAGTGTTGGTTGTTGGTGATGGTGATGAAGTTGGATCTCAAATCCACATCTCCAGGAGCCCCCCTGCCCCTCCTCTGAGGATCCAGAGATGAGAGCGCCAGCAGCAACGACGGCGTTGCAGGTGTGCCGCCTCAGCCTCACCACGTCCAATCGGCGTTCGTTGTGGCGTGGCCGCGGCGCATCTGTGCCGGTTCCTGCCTGGTGGCGTCCGGGTCTGGGCGAAATTCAACGGACGGATGCACTGCTCTCGACCCAAATTGAGCTTGATTATTGGCTTGCGATAGACCCCCGGCCTGTGTAGTTCCAGGGAGTAGTTATAGTAAGCTTCGCTGAAGTTGTCTGTTGCAAACTACCTACGGATAAATCGTATGATGCGCACTTCGGTTGACATCTGATAGCAAAGAAGCTTGGGCCATGGGAAAAGTGACGTGACTGCTGCTACCAACGGTCAGTGCTCCTGCCGTTGTTCTGCCTGCTCGTCTGGTTCCAAAAAAAAATATTTGAGAGCGAATCCTGTGGCCCCTGCACCGACTCTCCAGCCTGAAATGCCCCACATCGATACCGAATCCGAACGTCGAATCCTCCCTGTCGGAACATCGCTGACTCAGCTTGAATTTTCCGGCCGGAACAATAGCGTGGGCCACACTGCCATAGTGGTAGGTAGAGCCAAGCATGGGTCCGTCGAACTCAAACTTTGGCGGCGGCGTGAGGGAGGTGCGTTCCTCCGGTTCCTTGAGTACTACGTAAGGTAGGCAGCGCAATGAAGCTAAACAGGGACACCCTCTCACAGCATACTTTCCAATCGGATGTCTAACGAACGGACACTTTAATTCATCGTCGCTCATGGCGCCCGCTAAAGAATATCGATCGTCAAGCGCTGAACCAGTGCAACGGATGTTCAGTTCCGCACGGAAAAGCTGCGCAATGATCACCCACTGGGCCTTGGGGGAGACGACTACCTAGACAGCCTCCGCCACTGTACTCTCCTTTTGACATAACTGATGAGTCGAGTCCGGCAATACAACGACTACGGCTTTCCTTCCAGAAACAAATCAAGCCACTTCTTGACTTCGTCAATCGACACTCAGCCCCCTGATGAACCCATACAGAACCCCGTTGTCTGTTCCCTCGGAATCAACCGGCCAAAGTCGCATTCGGCGCGGGAGTCATGGTTCCATGACCCCATGACGCTCTTGCTGTCCAAATCGACTGGATCTTCGGGTCTCCGCCGTGCATTTGCTCGGATTTGTCGCAGGTTGATGGCGACCAACGTCGTCCCTGCTAGGGTTACCCAACGTCTTTTTAGTGGAAGCCTTGGCAACAAGACAAGAGAATGAGCCAATTTCAACCAACTGCTCCGTCTGGCGAACCTGACGAACAAGTCTAGAGTTTAACATAGTATCGCAGCATCCTGTAATCACTCGCTGCTCGACAATACGGACGTACGGAGCGTTATCGCACCTATGGCCCTTGGCAGAGGATTGCGCAATGGTTGTCAACCATCGGGCATTTTGCAGCAGCCGAGGCCCGTTGGTCTCTTCAAGAAGCTCGCGTTGCATGAGTGCGGTCGACTGAGGTCGAGACCGGTTGCCCTCAGCTCCATTCTGTCCGGATTGATGTGCCTCCACGCTCCATCAATCAACAGCCAGGGGAGAGGTGACCAATGGTCAGCTGGAACGTGCGGTAGGCTCAGTCGATTACTGATGCCATGCTTCCCAAATCCTTCCAACAATGGCGGCGCAGTGAAGAGTCGCACTCCAAATGGGTCCTTTCCCGCTCGAGTACTACGGTGTATATGTGCATGTAAGCTCGGGTTGAAGGGCTCGCAGCGAACACGCACCATGGCAACACTTTTTATACAAGGGCCGTGACGGTGCCCACATCACGCGAGATTTTGGCTCTCGTCAAATTTCTCCAGCCATGCACCTCAACGGCGTCGAAGCTCAATGACCTCCTCCAACGAATCCGACCAGCAAATATTTCTGTTCGCCTTTATTCGAGGCAAAAGATCCCTTAAGTTTAAACCGATCAAGAAGGTGGGTTTGACGCAAGTAATCGGGGCCCTTACAAGTGTTTACTGTATCTTTCTTCCACTGCTCCCAACGCTACTGACATAGGCGGGCCTGGGTCATCTTCCTAAGACATGCCAAGACGTCCGCCAAGACTCGGGAGGGGGAGCCTCACTTTGTTACCATCAGCGACTGGATCCGGACCTTATTTTTCCACCCTCCGTCCACCCACGTTCGATATTGTCGGAGATGAACTATCCAACCGGGGTGTAAAGGCGGCCATGCGACGGTACTTGGCTCATAAACAAGCTCCCACTAAGCGGACGACGCACATCTGATAGCCGCTCCGTATCCGCACCCTGCGTTCCCTTTCTCTGAACAGGCAATGCAGGACAAATCCGATGGAGACTCGGCTTTTCGTGCCTGCATCTTTTCACTATGTACTCTATTGCCTCCCCCGGCCAAGGACCGGTAGCACTCTGCTGACCCCTCGCTCTCGCATGCCCTTTTGGCTCTTGCGTCTGTTCATTCTGATGACGATCAATAAGCGTTACCCCCACTCCCGTCGTCCCTAATCACCCCGACTCATCCAAACAATCCCCGATCCCCGTCAATGGAACCCACCGTGGGAACATCCACACCGTTCAAGATGATGGTGCCGAACCGGCTTGGTTCCGAGTTGGATACCGATAAAAAGAGCTCGTCTCCCAAGCCTTAGCCATCCTTGGTGATCTTGGCGACTCAGATCCGGTCTCACGCGTGCTTCTCTTACCAAACTGTCATTCCTTTTCTTGGTTCGACACAGTCACTCTTTCTCCGACTCTCAAGCCAATCATGAAGTCTGTTCTCTTCTTCGCGACCGCCGCCGCGGCCGCCGGCCCTTACCTGGCCTGGACCGCCGAGTCCTTCACCAAGCATGAGATCGACAACAAGAAGCCCTTCCACTACTCCAAGGCTGTCCTCTACGACGGCTTCGAGGCTGCCATTGAGCTCACCAAAGATGAGGCCCTTGTCGACTGGTACCGCAGCCGCATCGACGACCGCGTCGTCCTCGCCGACGGCAGCATTCTTAACTGGAAGCCTACCCAGTACTCCCTGGACGAGTACCGCATTGGTAACAACATCCTCTGGTGGTACGAGCGTACTGGCGAGGAGAAGTACAAGATTGCCGCCAAGACCATCCGCGACCAGCTGGACCGCCACCCTCGCACCTCGGAGGGCGGCTTCTTCCACCGCAGCCCCGACTACGACTACCAGATGTGGCTCGACGGCATCTTCATGGCCGACACCTTCTACGCCAAGTGGACTTCCCTCTTCGACAGCAAGAACACCACCGCCTGGAACGACATTGTCAACCAGTTCGACATCATTGACGCCCACACCCGCAACAACACCACCCACCTGCTCTATCACGGCTTTGATGAGAAGAAGGAGGCCGTCTGGGCCAACCAGGTGACTGGCGCCTCCCCCCTGACCTGGTCCCGTGCCGACGGCTGGTACTCCGTTGCCCTCCTCGAGGTCATCCAGCTGCTGCCCCGCGGCCACCCCGGCGTCGCCAAGCTGTCCAAGTACTTCACCACCCTTGCCGAGGGCCTGAAGAACGCCCAGGACCAGACCGGCGGCTGGTGGCTCGTCATGGACTCCCCCTACATCGGCCGCCCCGGCAACTACATCGAGTCCTCCGCCTCCGCCCTCTTCGTCTTCTCCTGGCTCAAGGGCATCAAGCTCGGCCTGCTGCCCGAGCGCAAGTACTTCCCTGCCGCCGCCAAGGGCTACCAGGAGCTCACCACCTTCGTCATCGAGAACGCCAATGGCACTCTCAACTGGAACGGCACCGTCGAGGTTGGCTCGCTCAAGAGCAACGCCAGCTTCGAGTACTACACCTCCGTCCCCATCGCCATGAACGACTACAAGGGCGTCGGCCCCTGGATGTTTGCCTCCTACGAGTGGGAGACCTTCAATCAGACCAAGCCCTCCAGCCGCGCCCGCAGCCCCCGCAACTACAACCGCCGCTACCACTTTTAGATTGGGAGCCGGAGAAAAGATGTAATGGAAAAGAAACATGGTCGATGAGATCAAGAGGCAAGGTCCCAAGCATGTACATGACTTGTATTCAATTTTATAGTTCCTCCCATAGCGGCGCTGTACATATTCTCGCTCATTTACCTGAACATAGATTCGTTTGCTCTCACTGCCTTGTCTTCACCTTTGATGTTGTCGTACTCTGTCGCGCACAGAGCACCCAGGGCAAGAAGTGCTTGTCATCACGCCGACCGGGGCAAGCCGGCCAGCGCAGCACCGATTCTGTATTCTCGTTAGCTGGAGCCCTTGCCATTCATACTCTCAACCCACCTCTTCAGGCCCTCGCCGACAATTTCTTCTGGCTGGGTGTACACCAACCGAAACCATCCAGGCGCAAGACAATGCTCCTCGCAAGGGTGCAAAAACACACCCTTTGCCAGAATGCTCTCCGCCACCGCAAACTCCCGTTCCTGCTCGGACTCATATGCTTCTCGAGGCGGCAACCATGGTGATAAGTCGATGTAAACAAAAAATCCCGCGTTCGCCTCAAGATACCCTACCCCCATATCTCTCAAGCATCCAGTCACAAACTCATACGCTGCGGCAATTCTCTCTCTGGACTGGGAGATGAACCGATCATGCCACTCCCGGTCCTCGAATATTGCAGTCGCAACCGCAACAGACGGCCCCGCGGGACTATGGAACCGCACAACACTCGAAAACGCCTCATGAAGCGCCCTGTTCCGCGATACCAGCGCCCCAAGACGCATTCCCGAGGCCGCAAAGTCCTTGGCTAGGCCGTACTCTACGTGCACCAGGTCCGGGTCGATGATTCCTTCAGGGTCGATGGACAACACAGACGTGAACGTCGGCAACGGTCCCGACGACGAGAACACAGACAACCCATAGACCTCGTCGCTAACCAGGTGGATTTGATGCTTCTCGCAGAACCGCATGATTCGCACCAGCGTCTCGCGCGGGTAACACCTCCCTAGCGGATTGTTCGGGTTCACAATCATCACCGCCCTGATCCTGATTCCCCGTTCGTGAGACCTCTGCAGCGCGGCCTCGAAAGCATCCACCACATCCGGCTCGAAGCAGGTTTCGGGCGTCGTATCGGCATACACCACCTCCACGCCCATCTCGTTGCCAAAGTCGAGCTCGAAGCGTCCGTACACGGGTCGCGAAGCGAGTATTCCCTCCCCGGGGGACGCCAGGGCGAAAGCGAGAATACACTGCACAGCCGTCGCGCCCGACGCGAGCTGGACGTCGTCACTCGTCAGCGGGGCGTGGGGGTTGAATGTGAGGTTCAAATGCGAAGCCAGCGCCGCGCGAAGCCAGGCGCCGCCGGCCGTGCTGTAGCTGTAGGAGAACACTTCTGGGGGCAGCGGGACTTGGGCGGCGAAGGAAGCGACATCTTTGAGCATCAGGGCGTTGCTGGCGCTCGCAAACGAGATCACGCCGGCGGGGTTCGAGGGGAGTACGTCTGCGGAAGAGCGAAGCGCCAAGGCCGGTGGAGGGCGGAGGCCGTTTTTGCGCCGCGAGGGGAAAGCATTGCGCCGCGAGGGGAGGTGGTGCAGGTCATGGACGCGGAGAGAGCTTTTCAACTGCGAATACCTGGTCAACTAGGTATCTTAAGGATGAAAGTGAGATTTTGATGATGACTTTGTTGTACTCGGAAGGGCGTGGCCGGTCTCTTCACCGATCGGCGTCCCTCCGCGCGGGGATGAGTACCTCTACGGCCGCCGTCGGCCGAAACTCCGCCTGAAGCGGACGGATCAAACTTGCGCAAATACGCTCAAAGTGCCCACTCTTGAAACCGATGTGGCCTTGTAATCCAATCCATCTAGCACAGCAAGATGGGAAAGCGGTTGGGTCATTCAACTCCCGCTTTGGGATCAAAAGAACTCGTACTTGGCTCCGGCGGCTGTTTTAATCAATTACTGCCGTGATCGGCGCCGGCGTAATGGATGTTTCTTCCGTAGGGCTTAGTTCGGTCCAGTGGCTGAAAGTGGTAATTGACAATGGCGGCTGCCGGGACGGGGCCGAAACTTTAATCGGAGGGGACCGCTGCCTGAACCTATTCCTCAGGTGACGAAAAGGGCAAAGGAGAAGCTTTGGATTCGACGTCTTGATTATGTTATCTGCCTGGTGTCTTGCTTCCTTTTCCCTTTGTCCCGGTCGTCCGCTGCTGTCACTGTCGTCCTGGGCTTCTTTATCGTATTTTTTGATCTTTGTAGAGATCTAAATACCCAAAACATGCCCGGAAAAGAAGGTAAGGATAGTTTGTAGGCCTAATCGTTGATATTGGCATTCACGACTTCTCACTTATACCATTCTTGCGTTTATCTTTTCGAGATGTGTTTGAAAGAGAACTCTAGTGATTCGGTTCGAATTGTGTAACGCTACAACGATTCAAACCTCGTTGAGTTTAGAGGGTATTCATCTTCAAACCACACTTTTGTCGCACCTTTCTCTTCCGGTAACTACTTGAGCACACAGATCATACTTAAAGACGTACCAATCTTCTCTCTCCGCGGGCTTTGGAATCCTTTGTGTTCAAAAGGACAGGGCGTCATTCTGCCCCACGTATATCAAAGCTTACATCAAGGATAAGTGACGATATGCTCGAACGTCTTGGACAAGACGTTGGTAGGTGGTGTCGTTCTCCCCACGATCCCAGGTGGTCAAAAAGCACTGATTGTAGTCGAAAGAGACCAATGATGCCTCGTCAGAAAGCCTTATTGAATAGGAAACATTGACTCATTCTTGCTTCAGTTACCGTGGAATATGGCAATGCAAGCCTTTTGTCAAGTCTCGAGAAGGGCTTGTAGCTGGAGTGTGGTCATGTATCATGTTCCCTTTCTACGGACGTGAGGGTCTTACATTATGTGATCAACTGAGGGCCAGATAGAGACTTGCTCCGCGTTGCAACCTATACAATAGAGCTGGAGCCGGTCTGTCAATTTCAAAATTACTAGTTCAGCTGTTCAAATGAACAACCAATGCATAATTCGAGGTGACTAAGATTTGATAGGGAAGCCAAGCGTATGTCTTGGATGTCGCTGGACCTGTTGCACGACAGCATAAGTAAGGACTTGTGCAGAGTATCCTCCGCTGTCGCGGCACTGCTTACGCAGTAGTTGTTGTCCCACGTGTCTTGTCGGTCTCAAGGATGCCACCTTAGTGACAAAGTTTGATTGGGGGTGAGAATTGGAAGACCAGGGATGCTGGCCGCAGCACCAGCAAGAACATAGCGGACAAGGACGTTCGGATTCCTGATTTCTCCTTGAACTCTTTGTTGTACCGAGAGAAATAGGGCTTTCTCGAGACGGTTGTAAACAGATGTGAGAATCCTTGTAGTCTGAACGTCCTCAACTTCAAACACAACCACTGCCCCGAGTACACTCTTTCGGGGAATGTTGCATCAAATGTCACGGCTTTGACACATAATCTGTATACTACTTTATTAACATTTTCAGAATTCAGAGTCTTGGAGCTTAACGACGCATCCTCCGAGTCTTCATGTCTCCAAGATCGAGAATGCAACAATACCGTTAGTGTCCTGCGGTCAGGGTGACCACATGAGAAATAATCTTGGGGTTCAATGCTTGATGGTTATGTGTTTCTGATACCTAGGCCGTATAACCCCAAGTGACTCCTAAAGCTGTATCACTATTTCATATGATTGTATTCAGGACGCAGTTCGAGTCCAGCTCAGTGTTATTGATAGAGAAGCAAAACATGTTGGACTGAGGCTTAACGAATTTACCTGCTTTTTGACTTGCAAAATGTCCAAACTGGCATCTCTAGCCTAGCAGATACTGAAACGTTTTGGCTAGACATCAGACTTGTCTTAGTTCGATTCTTTCTACCGGTGCCAGCTTACCCAAGACGTTTTGAAAACTGAGTGGCAAAGAATGGTTCTGGGCATAGCATGTCAACAAAATATGCCAACTGGCAGTTTTCTCACGGTCTCACAGCTGGCTTCTCGCTAGCTCAGCAGATCGCACTAGCAGAGAAGAGTCTCGCCACAATGTGAGGTGGCTGAGAAACAATCGGCCTCTGAATGCGCGATTCTTCTTCGTCGTCATATTTTGGCCCGACGCTTCCCTGGCCTCGGAAGCGCGGCATGGCAAGTGTTAGTGGGAGGCCTTCGCCCAAATTCTTGCATCTCCCATGGCCACAGGAAAGTTACCGGCGTTGAGGCTAAGGCAGGAGGACCAACCCCGGCCGAGGTGTGGGACTGACACATTCCAGCTGGACCCTTGGAGTATTGTGCATGATGACCTAGAATCATAGCGCAAGTGGTCACACAGCGGCCAAGGCTCCAGAGCCGAGAGGCCTCATCAGAGGGAACAACAAACAGTCACACAGCGTGCTGACGATAGGGTCCAGCAGCTGGGCTTATGCCTGCATATTAGCGTCGGGAGCGCAGTTTGAACCACGATGGCATATGCAGCCCTAATCCCGATGGCCCATTAGGAGACGGTATTAATGGGACTCCGGCAGGATTGCATCAAGAGGTCAGCGTCGGCTGACGGATCCAACGTGTTGTTGTCATTGGATCAGCAATTGGGCGGCTTCCAAGGCTCGGCGCTCTCTACAGATTGACAACAGTTGCTTGACTCTCTGACTATGCTGTGACCAAGAGAGCAGCTGTTGCCACTAGGACCTTGACGCGAGCTTTCGATCCAAGTGGTATCCGTATCCAACCATGACCTTCACTCACCGACAGTACGAATCCGATAGTGACATCCCCGGGGCTTCTGGATACATTACAGATATGAGCTCACGAGGCCCCCTGAAGACATGCAAAACAAGCTGAGCGAGCTGCATTCTTGCAGCAAATGAGTTGCAGGCACCGTAGCAGATAGGGCTCAATTGGCGGGCGGGAAACGGGAGTGGATGCACGATGGGCAAGGGGCGGCAGAGCGAATGGGGGTTTGAGCTTGGGACGAACGAACATGACTGGCGAATCTGACGTGCATGAGGCGAGCGATCCATTGGCAGTCCAGGAGCGGGATGGAGAGGTAATCTACATAGTAGTGCTGTAGTTTGTGCTGCTAGGTGGGCGGGCGAGCGGTTGTGGTACGGGATCAGTGGGTTGCCAGTCTGGCGGCGCGGAGTGGCTGGATCTACCCAGCTGCGCGGTAGAGACCATTTTAGAGGCCCGAAACCCATACTTGTAGGTCGGGATGGGATGCAAGGGGGCAGCAGAAGGCAAAACGCATACTGGTTAGTTCCTTTGCCATGGGCGCTTCTGGATGGAGAGGATCGCAAGCCGCCGTCCGCCGCCGAGGCGAGACTTCATGCGCTTTGAGATGGGAAGCCTCCCAGTCGCAGTCGTGTGCCAAAGATTGCGAGATGACCGAACAACTACGCATATGGAACCCCCCAAAGTTGATAGTCGACGGTCATACGGTGGCAACATGGGCGGCGGCCTTTCTGGTGCGGACGAATACAAGATCCTGAAGGGTTTCGTGCTGCGCGAATTAGGTAGAACGACGGAGTACACGATGCCGCGAGTGCATGCCAACACATGGCAACGCCTCGCACCGGAAGCATGAGTATTAGACGTGCTGACGGTTGTGCGGTGTGGGATTCGGTGGTTCGGTCTGCCGGCCGTCTCTGTGGACATTGCCAGTGATACCTAGACTGGGCTCGGCGGCGCACCGAACGTTGCTGCATAGGAGAGTGGCAGGAGAGGGAGCGGCTCGGCAGCCGACGATTGGCTCCAGGGGTCAGAAATGGTGGTGAGGGAGGCGGTCGCGGTGATGATTGAAGCAACAGATGGGATGGTGCGGGTTGATGCTGGTTGGGCGGGCGGGGGTGTTATTTGGGTCCCTGTGATGTGTTGGCATGGCGTGCCAGCTCTCGTGGACGACGCAGATTGGGTAGTGGGCGACCAGGGTGGCTGTCCTCTATGTCGGTGTCCTGGAGCAGCGGAGAAGCCGTGGGTTGGGAGCGGCGGGCTCAAGTACCCAAGTCTTCAAGTCTCAGACAGGGCGCATTGGGTGGTTGAGGATCCAAAACGAGAGGCCTAAAGGCTATGCATGCCAACTCATCAAGGCGGCCAGAAGCAGAAGTGAGTTTTTTTTCTCATCCGTCTTTTCATTCTCCCCTCGTGGCTGCGCTGCGTGGTGCTGCTTCGGGCGGTTGCCTTGTCAGTATCGCTGTTGCAGCATTTATTGGCCCGTCGGTGAGCGGTGATTTGTCCGACTTTGTTGGGGCAGTTCGCGAAACGCTGATGAGGTGGACAACATGGCATGGCCAGTCCGCCTGCAACTGAATTTCATGCTGCAGACCGCTTCTCTGGGGCCCAAAGAAACCTGACAGGTCTGCTGCATCGGAGCCGTACTCAAAGTATGTACCGTGGACCACGGACGATGGACCGTCTGGCTCCAGGTCCAGGCGGCGGTGTTCTCTCTGCAGGACAAAAGGGCTGATGCATGCTCGGTATCGCGGGCGAATGAGTGTGCAGTACGTATTCTTCAAGTGACAGCTGTGTCCGATGTGATGAGCAGAAAGCCGATGCACAAAGAGGCGCGGCGGTTTGTGTCCTGCCACGGGCAGTAAGGCGAGGGGGGAAACTCGATCGGGGTTCTCTGTGTCTGTTTGACAGTCTGTTTTGGCGACTGTGGGCGTTGTCGTTGCGCCCAGAGCAAAGACAGACACAGCGACAAGAACAGCTGAGGCAGGGGGAGATGACGATGCCAAAGTCAATCAGAGGAAATGTCATGCAGTCGTTGTGGTTGATCCTGGCTCTGATCTGGTCGGAGTGGACAGAGTTGGGATACCCATGGGGGCCTTGTGGATGAGTGTAGCTGGAACCGGAGTTAATGACTTGTTGGTCTCCGTAGCAGCACAACAGCACTAGCTGGGGGGATATCGAGGTTTCTCGTTGCTTGTTCACTCAGTTATTGGTACTGGTGTTCGTTCGCGTGGCGATCGAAACAACAACAAAAGCAACGGCGCGGTGATGGATGGCCTGTCTTGTGTCTTGTGGTCGCATTGTGTGTGGCAGTACCGGTAGAGATTCGACCACACCAGGACCGGGATTCGACTTGTGCTGAATGGGAATTTGAGCGTTGGCTGGTGCTTTGTTTTTTCCCTCCTTCTAGTGCGAGAGTGCGTTGGCGGGCAACGGTTTTTTCTTTTCTTTTGGTTTTCGTCCAATGTTTGTTCGACTCTCCGCATATTCCAGTCTCAAGACTTCGGCTCTGCTCCTCCCTCTCTCTGTCGCTTCTTTTCATTCGTTCCTCCTTTGCCATCGCAATTTTTATGAGGTGGCAGGTGGGAAAGGCATGCTCCATCCGCTGCTTCTAGCTTCGTTCGGTCTAGGTCCGTTTCTCCCCCTCCGTACTTCCTCCCCCTCCAGCCTCTACCCCACGCTACCCGCCTCGTCATTTGCAACAAAGGGTACTTGGAAGGAAGCCACGATCACGCACCAAAACCATGTACCTTTCCATCATCAACTGATCATGAGTAGTTGCACATTCATGGAATGTTCTACGATACGTTAAATGCTATCGGACTGGGCGCTGCTCATTGTATGCGAGCAGCAGGTACGTACTAAAGGAAACTTGTGTTCGGTCTGCCTCCTCCTTCTTTATTTTTTTCTTCTTCATGGTTTGAGACTCACCACTTACACTACGTGCCAAAACACGACAAGATCGCCAGCGGTTCGCAGCAGCAGGGAAGGAAGCAGCAGCAAAATCAAACCTTGGGTCTGCCCTGTCGCTCCTGCCTGCCACGCATTCACCCTGTTGCTGGCAGCCCAGTCCCTTCCCTTCCTTAACCGCTGGCCTGCTCCTGCCCGGTCGGTCCTGGTTCCGGGCCCATCGGGGCACCCCTGCTTTCCAGCTGTTGGGTTGGTCCAGCAAGTCGGAAGGTGGGGCCTCTCTCTGCCCCTCTGCCTCTCTGCCGGTACCTCATGTCTTGTCACTTGCAGCTACCACACTCTCTCTGCAGCTCACCTCAGCGTGGTCGACCATGTGTCTGTCTCCATCGAGCTGTCGTTCGTTTCCTGCTCCACGTCTTGTTCCTTCCACGTCCTGCCGCACGTCGCCAGGGCGTTCCAGGTACCTTGTGGTACGTACCGTACCTCTTCCCAACTGCCAGCCCACCTTCTCCCCCCCCGTTGTCGTGTCGTGCCTGGCCTTGCCTTCCTTGCCTTGTTGCTTGCTTGCTTGCTTGCCGTGCGTTCCCTCGCCCTGCAACCCTTGCCTTTCTTGTCCCGTCCCTTCCTCCCGCATTACCTTAAACTCCAACAGCAACCAGGCCTCGACTTACTTGTTTGGTTCCTGATTGTTTTCCTCCTTTTCAGGATTCTCCCCGACGTCGATATTCCAACTTGAACATTGTCGACCGCCGAAACCACGCGCCCGACTTCACGAGGAACTGGCATTGCGCCGACCTCTCCTTTCCCTTCCTCCACATCTTTCTCCTTCCCGCTCGATCTGTTGGTTACTGAATCTGCCCCGCCCCTACAGCAGACATCGTATCCACCCGCCAGCTTCCGACATTCATTGTGAGCAGCGCACAATCGACGACATCACACGGTCGCGACAGCACAGCTTCCAGCTTGCACGAGAGTTGCTGCTGAAGCTGCCCGGTCGCCTTGCGCCGTCTCTACTCATGGTCGCACTATGATTTCCATGCAGCGTTCCCTTTCCTCGCCAGTTCGCATAGTGTCTGCCTGTACGTCGCACACAGCCATGCTACCCACGATCTTCATCTCTCTTGTGTCTTTCTTCACTTACTGACGGCTGCTGCTTATTGCGCTACAGCTGCCTCTCAAGATGACGCGAACCAGCCTCGATCACCGACGCCACCCTCCGAGACCTACAACACTTCCTTCCGTTCCCGCCGCCAAAGATCCCCGAGTCCCACCCGCAGCGCAGAGGCCGTAACTGTGCCCGTCCGCCGTAGCGAAGACATACCCCGGAGACCCGCCTCCAGGTCGCACCAGAAGCCCGTGATTGCCCAAGCGTCTACACCCACTGCCACATCGCCCGTCAAGGCCACAATGGAGCCTTCGTCCGAAGCAGCGCCTGCGTCGGCCGCCGACAAGACATCCTCGCCTCCGCTCTCTCAGGCTCTGCTTCCGGATCCGTCCTTGTATGCGAACCCTCATTTGGCGCCCGAGCCTGACACAACAACCCTAGAGGAGCTTGCCCATTTGGTGAGACTATCCAAGTATCAGGAGCGCAAGCGCGCGAATACAAGGATACGCCTACAGAGGAACCTCATCTCCACTGCCTTGTCTGCCCGCCTGAACCGCTGCGGTGAGATTGCCCGGAAGAACTTGGTTGACTGTTTTCGATCCGATGACAAGAAGACTTTTGCTTCACTCTTCAACGCCATCCACGATGTGCGCAAGAGCTGCGACGAGCTACGACGCTATGCTCTTTTGGAACCTGAGATGGACTCTCTCCAGTCCCCTGCTCTGGCCTCTTCGGAAAGCCTGGATACGCCACCGAAATCAACATCAGGATCCAGCTCGCTTGGATCCATGACCCCTTTCCTCTCAGAGTTGCCGGCTTCTGTCAGAGAAATCTTCCTGAACTTCTTGACCCAGATCAGGACCAACCCAGACTACTTGGCCACAAGGTTGTGTTCTCTAACCCCTACAGAACTGAATGCCTTTACCATGTTTCACCAGGGATTGGAACCTGTAGAATCTGTTCTGCCCTACCACGGTCGCGCTACTGCCCGGGGTCACGCTGGACCAAGTAGCCGGGGACCTGTACATTCACCCAATCCTATTGAGCGCCTGCTGTCTTTTCAGCGGCATGATCCCTTGTCAGCATTGGTTCATACCTGCTTTGCCAACTCTGCCGGCCCCGACAGCGCGGAAGATAGACGCCGAACCGAGATATGGGGAACAGCACTCGCAAGACTGATCACCGAGTCCAAGGCCAGCAGCGAGCCCATGCTGATTTCCGTACTCAATGTCTGGACCGCCATGCGTGATTGGTCCGGGAAATCCAACATGGAATGGTATCTGATGAAGATTCTTGAGGATGGCGCCTTTCTTTTGGACAAGGCCGAGGACCAACACGGGACAAGGTTCAACCTCGCGGACTGGACAGCCAAGGACAGTATCGCCGCTGAGGAGTTTTACGACAGGGCTGTCAACGAGCTCTTCGAGATCATCGATGACGAGGATGCGACCGGTATTCCCGAAGGTCTCGTTGAACTGGGTAACGCCATTTTGAAGAAGCTGGATAGCAAGCTCGTCGAGGGCACGCGAAACTGGTTTGTGTACAAGTGGCTTTTCTCCGTGTTTCTTCTCGGCGTCGTCATTCATCCAGAAAGCCATGGTCTCATGGGCGATTACCACATCACCGAGTATGGCCGACAAAAAATTCTCAAGCAAGTCGCCATGAGGGCGCAGCAGTTGGTCGTGGAAATCACTTGGAACAAGAAGGGCACTGTCTCGACTCCGCCCAAGATCCAGGGGCACGTGGACAGTATTTTGAACCGATTCAAACGGTCCCGATCGCAAAGACCTCCGGCCAAGCTGTTGCCCGCCCGTTCCATTACCTCACTCCGGGAGACTGTCGAGGTTCATCCCTACCTGGTCGTGAGCCCGGCTGACCTAGTTACGCTGGTTAACGCATTGTTCCCCGAACGCCGTCCCATGTCAGCCCAGTCCAGCGGTTTGAGATCAGGAGCCCCGTCGATCTCGGGCTTTTCAGCGATTTCACAACCAATTTCCATGGGAGCACCTCGGAGCAATTTTGACACGGCTTCAATCCTTAGCACGAGTGCATCATCCGTTCTCAGCGACGCTACAACGTCTCGCGAGACGACTTTGGACGAGCAGAGGACCGGCTCACCTCAGCGGTACTCGCCGCCTGTTCTGGACCCCTTAGCTCAGAGACGTCTTAGCAATTACGAGGATGACGGTTATCGTCTGCGCTTTGCCCTTCGTGAACTGGGAGCTCAGGTTGGAATGGACGTTGTTCAGGGTTCATGCCACCCATGTGCTGAACGATGGGCTGTTTTGTTCATTTCAGCCGATGGGAACAGTTTATCGAGTCAGATGACCTACGACCCTGACGAAGAGGTTGAAGAAGAGGAGAACTCCTCTACTAGCGATACTGACGATGACGAGATTGACGACAAGCCCGAGCTAGACAAAGACTACCACCAGCTTAGGGATTCGATTTTGAAGCTCGTCGAAGATTTTGAAATACCAGCAAGTATTGAGCCAGAAGGTGTCCGGGCACAATTCAGCAATCGCGCTACTGGCATCAAAAAGTATCGATCAAAGAACAAAATCATTACTGCCGAAAAGTCTACCCATAGCAGGAACCCTTATCGCAGACGCGAAGCCGAAGCGCAGACGAACTCATCGCGAGAGAATTTGCAAGAGGATGACAGCGCATCCACAAAAGAGGCGGGAAAGAGTGCTGAGGCAGATGCTGAGCCGCCCTCGGTCCTCATTGCCATGCTTACCGCCGCCTCTGCCCAATCTCGAGCGCAAGCTGACTTTGTGTCGGCGCATCTTTACTGGAAAACGTTGCAGCAACTCAACGCGCTTAGCTCAGAGTCCCTGCGGCGAAATGGCTTCGCAATACTGTTGAATATTTTCTCCCGAGGACCGCGGGATTCGATCCGCCGATGTGCGTCTGCCATCGAGGAGTATGACGCTTGGCTTGTCTGGCTTAAGCAAAGCCAGGAGCGACACGAAGGACTCATTGACGCAATGATGAAGCGTCTCCGCGCTCTCCGCGATAAAATGTGGTACGTGACGGATGTTCGCAATTCTGCGCCGTACGAACAGAGCCGCAACATCTGTGCTGCTCTCAAGACCATGGGCATGCAGCGGCGATACAACTCATATCAACGAAATCGCGCCCATCTTTCAAGGGGGCCTGCGTCAAGCTATCTTTATCGCACCGAGACGCAGATTATGGACCTTCTCGCCGCTTCCGAAGAGCAAGGCGGGCCCAACAAGCTAAGCGACGACCAGGCAGACAAAACCTCGCGGTGGCTTCAACAGGCAGGGGTTGAAAACTTTTGTTGCGGAGAGGAACGCATACACAGGTTCTGCTGCGAAGTGGACACCTGTATATCAAAGCTGGTTGGCGAGTCGATCATGGACGGTCCCGTTTTGTGGTCGAGTGAGCTGTACCAACGGGATAGGCGGAATCTGGAGACGGGCAGAGGAGGCCCTCGCGACAGAGATCACACATTTGACGACACCGCGAGCGTCATGAGTGACCCAGACCGGCGTTTCATGTCTACCGGTCGACCCAGCTCTGTGCGGGACCTGCGGGCCATGTCGGCTCACAACTCAAGTCAGCAGTCTTTCGACTCTGGCAGTTACCGTTTCTCGAGGGCAAGCACAGTCTTGTCCGACATCATAGATGGACAGGACTATTTTGGCGTCTCGTCGCCCGTCCACACCATCGATTCAAGTTCTACGTTTTGGTCGCCGTTTCAGTCGGCCATCTCACCGAGTTCGACGACGTCCCGCGCCCAGTCCCCAACAACAAGCATGACAAACCTATCCAGCGTGTTCCAGCACTCTCATCCTTCAATGGGCTCTCATGCAAGCCAGTCAACTGGCAGGCCAGGTACTTCGGCATCGTCTAATGAGACGATTCACCAACAGCGCCTGTCGGAAGAGAAGGCCCGTTTCCTCAACGAGCTACGCCAGACACTGGTCAGCCTATTGCTGTCCGATTTGGGCACTCTCGTGTTTTCGCGCGGCTCAGAGACAGATGATTGGTTCTCCACTTTGGGCCAGGAGTGTATTGATAGGCGCGATGCCCTTGATAGACGCGCGCGGAGATCGGGGAAGTCTGGCAAGCTGTCCCTTAGACCGCGTGTCATTGAAAAGAAGAAGAGCTTTGGCAACTTACGAGGCGCTGGCGAGACGGACAAGAACTCCGAAACCACGGAAACCGCCAGCGCCCCAGGAAACGACAGCCCAGCCACAAGCGACACCGTAGCCGCTCGACCCAAGCCGTCCCCCAAGGAGTCCACACCCGAGTTCCCTTTCAAGAAGGCTTTCCAACGTCTGCTTCGCATGTTCAGTGTCCACCCAAACCCACATGCCAAATTGAATGCTCTCTACGAGCTACAACAGCTGATCATCGCATCTCTGGCAAGTGGTTCGCGAAGGTCGAGACTAGGATGGAACCGACAAGAATTCATGTCCGGCCCAGGTGATGACCCTGCAGGGAACGGTCGCTCAAACCCGCTAGAAGAAGCAATCGATAACGTCAGGGGAAGACGTTCGCACACACTGCTGCAATCACCTCTTACCTCGCCACCAGCCATGGGTCCTCACCAGATGCGCCAAAGTACCACCGAGAATCGCAATGGTGTTTCAGGCAACTCATCAACGACTGATGCTGTCACTAACGTTCTCCGGGCACTGTTTCGAGATGCGTCCATCCGCCCGAAGACTCTCTTTAGAGATTTGCAGTTCATTGCAGCTTTCGTTAACCCAGCCATCCTCGACAACACAGACAAGGGCACGGCATTCTGGGACACTGGCCTAGCTGCCTTGGGCCTCAAGCAAGAAGTGTGCCGCACCATGATTGAAGTAGCAGACGAGGTGCAGGGCGTGTACACGAGTACCCGCAAGACGACGAACGACACACCCATCCAGGATCCAGAACGGCTAGAAACCGATTCACCTCCTCCTGTGACAACAGCGTACAGCCTAGCACAGGCAGGGAAAATGTGGACCATCACGGCGAAGGAGGGCCTGCCAACAGCCCAGCGAGAGTTGGCAATCTTCTACCTCTCCAATCCCGAGCTTGTGGAGCGGACCACGTTGCCCCTCTCCAAGCCGCGTGAGGTCTTCAAACAAGCCGTCATGGACAAGTACGCCGGCGCGTCTGGACGAACCGGTCCTGGCGCCAGACTCTATGCTGGGGACAGAAACCGTACTGCGGGCGCATCTGGCCTCGGCGGATCTGTCGGCTCTCAACACCCCGGGCAGGATTCGGGCTCCAAAGACGGAGATGTTCGCAGCGATCCCGCGCTGATGTGCGTGGCTGTCCATTTCTTCCAGGCAGCTGAACAAGGCGGCGATGAGCTTGCCACTTCGTTTCTCCGCCAGAATGAGTTCAACGCCATGGGTTAGATGGCAGCCAGTTGAATGCCCCATTCTATTTAATCTTTGTTTTACTTGGCCTGCCTTGGTTTCGTTTTCCTCCCACGACCTTGGAGGCGGGTTGGATTTCTGGGATGATTTGCGGGTTAAATGGTCTCATTCTTCAAGACGTATACATACACAAGGCATCTACAATTAGGGAGGGTTGGTCTTGGGGTCTTTGCCACTTGGCAGCGATAGGGCAGACGGGTTTGCTCTTTCGCCTTTTGTTCTTTTTTCCTCGAGGGTTTTGTTTTACTTCTTTGCTAGCCACCTCATGTTGGTGATGGGCTTTTTATTTTATTTCATTTGGCAGCGAGTATGTGAGGTTTTGTTGGAGGATATACCACTTTTCTACGTATCATCATGACTAGGATATGGAAATATGGGCTTGGGTCTGTTCATGAAGCTGCATCGTCGTTGAGTGATGTTGTAACAAGGCTTGTCTCTATGGTGATTGGTACAGAAGTGCAACACGACCATAGGCCCCTCCCGGTGATGGAATCCTCTTGTTCATAGAATGAACCATAAGAGAGGCCCATGGGCACATTTAGAAGGTGCAGGAGGGGAGACCTGTACATCAAGGAAGGACAGGACGGTCACGGTATGTTGCAGGACATGGAAGACTTTTGAGTGATGGTACCAATAATTGTGACTGTATTCGCCTCATTCCAGGGCACAGAACCAGCAAGTATATGTGCAAGACAAGAACAAACAAGAGTGCCACCAGCCATCTCGGCCTTGGCCAAATGCCATGTAACGAAGCAAGAGTCCTCCCTTCCCCGGTAGTAAGCTAGCTTGTGTCCTTTTGGCGCATTGCGTAGCCAGTGTTGTAAACAAATAAATAGTCGTCTCTTGCGACCCAAACGCCTTTTTCCCATTTTGTAGACTCATATGCACATCAACCATCCAACCCGGCCGTTGCTGGCCTCTTTTGTTGAGGAACCAGGGGGCCTTTTGATAACCGCCGCCTCTTCCCAAATCATGAAGCATGTCTCGCGCCGTAGAGGTGTTTACTGTCCTCTCCCGAAGCGGATGTCAAAGTCCTTGAGCACGCTCATGATGCTTGCCGCTTCGACCTCAATGGGCAGACGGGAGGGTGATGGTAGGGTTTGGCCCGGTTTGGGTGCAGCGCGGAGCTTGGGTAGCCAAGAGCCAATGTCGTCGGCAGCCTTTTCAAAGTTGCGATGGCTGGACAAGGTCTGGTAGGCCTCCGCGCAGCTCAGGCTTAGGCCGAGCTTGCCCTTGGCCGGAAGACGAGGGGGCGCCGACTCGGATTTGCAGCATCCGCCGCCAGCACCGGCACCACCGCAGCAGCCGCCACCGGAGCCTCCACCGCTGCGCTCAAAGTTTGCAGACAGGGCGCGGCAGAAGAGGCCGGACTTGGGGTCGGCAAGGCACTGGGCGCACGATCCGGGACCCTTGGGGCCACAGCCACGGGATACCGGGGCGACGGGCTGGCTTGTCTGGGGACGGGGACGAAGCTTGACGGCACCGTCGGCGTCGATCTCCATGGGCATGGGTGGGGGGACGGCGTCATTCTCCGAAGGAGGAGGGGTCTGGGTCTGTTGGGAGTAGGCGGGGGGAGGGCCGTAGTCGGTAGTGGCAGAAGGGCCGAGGGACATGGACGTGTCGGCGCAGAGGCAGTAGCTTCCGTCCTTGCAGAACCCGCAGGAATCCTTAAAAGCCATGGAAGGCAGCTGAGGCTGAGATTGCATGAGAGTCGAGGTCGTCGGCTGATGCACGGGTGGCTTCTTGGAGAACATGGCAGTAAAGTCAATCTCCGTTTCCTCCTCTGGCGGGGTCGGCTCGGCGCGATGACGCTTCTCAGTGGAAGTCACTGCCGAAGGTGAGGGCGCTCTCTTCAAGTCCGAGATGATGGCGCTTTTGATAGTCTCCTCAAGGCATGCGCAGCGGCCTCCGAGAGTGCAGTTACCGCATCCTGTGACGGTGTCGGTGAGAATGTCGTTGGCACAGGCGCAGCCGTCAGGGCCGCATGACCCGCAGCCAAACGGGGCGGGAGAGTCTTCCATGTGCGTCGAGTCCTGGGGGGAGACGATCTGTGAGATAGAAAAGGGCTGGTTCGAGTGGCCGACCGAGGGAGTAGGGGGCTCATGGTGGGTGAGCTGGGAGTCCCGGCGGCGAGGGGACGGCAGGCGTCTAGGGGCTAGGGCCTGCTCGCTCCAACGTCTTTTCTGGCCCTCGAGCTCGGTCTCGGCCTTGACGCGATCCTTCCTCTCGCGATCCAACATGTTCTCGAGGACGAGGCATCGGGATTTGAAGGACTGCAGCTCCATTTCCAAGCCGTGCACCCTGTCCTTGAGCTCTTTCTCGGCCTTTTCATGGCCCTCACGAATTTCGTCCAGTTGCTCTTCCAACTCACCAACCCTCGCGGCCCTGCGCTCGCGGAAGGCCCGCTGGGCGGCACGGTTCTGGGCCTTGCGCTTGGTGGGTGGCGTGTCGGTGGCGGGCTTGCGACCAGGCTTCGGCCTGGGAGGGATGACCCATTCCTTGGTGGTCATGGACATCTTGGGTGCCTCGGCGGTGGGCGGCGGACTGATGACGGAGGCCATGGACATTTTGTTCAAGACCTGGGGCGGTCTGACCGATATTGGTTGCGCAGCGTTTGGTCTGATGGCAGGTAGTTGATGCGGGGCGTAGGAGGCATTTGTCGGGCCGCTCGGGGTTGGCGTCGGTGCGCCGCCGGGGGTGCTCGCAGTGGGCGAAGCGGCGGAGACGGGCGTCGAAACAACCGAGTTGGAGCGGGAGGCGGCGCTGTAAACGCTGCGACCGTCGGTCTCTGGTGGTGAGGCGACGGGAGAGAACGTCGAGGGAGAGTTGTGTTGGTGGGAAGAGGAGGAGGAGACGCAGGTGGAAACACCTGAGGCGGCGGCCATCATGGAAGGGACGAGCGAGCAGCAGGGTGGTTCCGCAGGCGGGGTTCGGTATGGCCGCTCATTCGCTAGTGGAAAGTGGGATGCAGCACTGACAGCTGAGAGGTACCAGTGGCAGGTGGCAAAATAGTGGCCTGCAGATATTTGCCAGCTGGTAAATCCGAGAGTGCGGTTCGGCTCAGGTGGTGACGCTCGGCTGTCTAGATTGAACGAGACGGCAGGCTTAAAGTAAAAAGCGCCAGAAACGTGCGCAACAGAATGCGTGTTTGGGTTGAGCGTTTCTCTCAATAAAAAACTTGTCTTCCTAGAAGGAAATCGACGTTGCCCAAGGAATTGTAACGAGGACGCTTGGCGATCTGGGCTGATGCTGAGGGCGTTCGATCAAATACCCCTACAGTGACTTTAAAGCTGATAGGTCTGTTCGGGGGTTGATGCGATGCACACGACTCTGTCGATGCGTGTTCGTCGTGGCCGAGAGCTGTGACAATGTGGGCACCAATGCCGAGTACGGTGGCTGTGTTGTTGGTATGTAAGTGGTTTTCGAGAAGTGACGAAAATAAGAGAGTGAGATGCCAAAGAATGGTTCCTCAAGAGCAAGTGGTGAGAGTTGGTGATGGGGGAAGATTTTTGGTTTGTTCCTTTTTCTTCCGACAATCCGGAAGATGGTGTGGGCTGGTAAAGTCCTGCGTCGGTTTGGAGGGGAACCGACAACAACAAGCAGAGCGGAGGGGGGGAAGGGGATTGGAGGGACACAACGGACTGGAGGGGAACGGGGGGAAGGGGAGATTGAAAAAGGAATTTTTGATCTGATTGATAAGATTATCTTGCTCGCAAGGCCCCCACCCAGGGCCTGTCGCTAGCCGCTGGTTTTTTGGATTTTTCACTAGGACTTCCCAGACTTCCCGCTCACTCAGGTTTGTCACTCACTCGCCCACTCACTCACGCACTTCCATGTACACAGGTAGTACCATGCTCCGGTCCAGTACCCACAACTTCCAACCTGCCAACCACTGTCGGGCCATGCCCTGTGGAATCGTTCGATGGTATCCATGTTGCTTTCCGGTCTCCAGCTCCAGTTCGGCTGCGATCTCGGATCATGTCTTCGATGGGCTTATGACTGCACAGCCCGACTTTTCCCTCGGATCACCGCCCTGGCTGCACTACGGGATCCACCATTGTTGGCTTTGGGCCCGGGCCATGGCTGAGTTTCCATGTCGTAAAAGCTAGCCCCTCTCATCCCTCGTCACCTTCTCAGTCTACGGTGCCAAGCAACGACACAAGTCACCTTCACCACATCCCGAAGGGGGGCTTGATCTCAGGGCCTGCCGACGTCGCACTTGGTCCCGCATACACCAGGACAGTGATGTGCGTGGGATCAAGCTACATCTCCATAAGTCTGTCTCATCATCGACAAATAAGAGTGGCCATTTGTCCGATGACTCGTCTCGTATGCCGAGACGTCAGCCGCGGGGATTGAAACACTCATGGAGAAGACTCTTGAGAGTCGGGCACATCAGCTTGGACAGTGTCAAGCAGTGTTTTTTTTTTTTGGTGGTAGGCAAGAATGATCGAGGGGTCACCGAATTGACTGGGCTGTAATGCTCACCAGCTTGCACCGAACTTTGTGCGGCAATTGTAAGGAGTGCGCAGCCTGTGTAAACAATGCCGAGAGCAGAGTACATGACAACCGGAAAGCTATGCCTCAATGGAACCTCTGCCGTGTGTCACCGCCAGTCGTCCAATCGCCTGCGGTTGGTTCATCAGGAAGATCAGGCGGTACTTGATAAGATGTCACCACCCACCATTCTCTTGCTCTCAATCCGTACTACCAACCGAGCACGCATGCATCCCACACACACCATCTGCTAAGAGCAACCAACTATTGGATTTAGCCCCCTGGCGGCTGTTTCCTCCTGCAGACTCTGATGAGACGCTAGATTTTCATCGTTACTCCCTCGCGGCGGGCTGAAACGGCTCTCTCTAGGATCGACTTGGACTGTCCATGAGCCGCCTCTCAACCTGGAGTCACTTTGCGCAATCAGATCGGCCCTTTCATTCCACATATTTGCTGATCCAAGTGGGGACCCGGTGGGAGAAGGGGAGGGACTAGAAATGACCTACACTACGAAAAACGTCCATCGCGTGGTGGCTACGATGCAACCTCATGTATATCCGTTACCTCACATCCCGCTGGCCGACGGTAATCATCGGCGTAGACGAGGCCCTCGTGTGGCTCCGAGGACGCTTAACCTCACAAGGGACTCCCTTCCTGCGAGTCAGCGCCAAGCAAGCTGCGCACCCCGGCCTCCGGGCCATTGTCTTCCAAGGCTGGTTCTCCAAAGACTTGAACTGGCTGCTTGCTTTTGGTGTAGGTATGCATTCGTCACATAAGAGGGGAGTCTTTTCTTGCGCTTTACTGATCCGTCTCGCCAATGACTGCATCAGAGATAACGATGTGCGATCATCGTCGTAAGTGCTGGGCAGAAGATCTTCACTCCTCGTTGCATAAGGTTCAGAATTGTCCAATCCCCCTGTGCAGCGCTAAAGCCGCAGCTCACACTTGCGCAACCGTGTCCACTGAGAGCTGTGGGAATGGGGTGGAGCTCCCAATGCACTGTCCAAGCGTCTAATTCCCACAGTGAAATCCCCCCCACGAAACCCCAATCCGACCTCTCAAAGAGCTGCATGCCCTCCAACAAAGTCGCAAGTGCCCGTGACGCGGAACCACCAAATAGCGATTCGAACAGCTTTCTCGCGAACCAAACCCCAACAATTCCCGATCCCGATTCGAACAGCTTCGGTGGCCCGATTGACGCCTTGCGCCGAGCTCCCAAAACCTTACGCCGACCACCGAGAGTACACTGCGCGAACCAACCACATACACACACACACACAAACATGGCCAACCTCGGCGTCCAGTCCCCAACCCGGCAAACGGCCGCCTTCCACCTCCCCTCGTCGTCTTCCTCCTCGGCCGGCGGCGACGACGACGATGCCCCGCTGCCCTTCCCCGCCGCTCTCCCCCGATCCGACTTTCTCGCCCCAGACTTCCACCCGGCAAACTACCTCTCCGCCCTGCCGCACCGCCATCAGACCCTCGACGACTTAAAGGCCGAGCTGCGCGACCGCAGTGCCGCCATCAGCGCCGAGCTGCTCGAGCTTGTCAACGGCAACTACACCGCCTTTCTGTCCCTCGGTAACGAGCTGCGCGGCGGCGACGAGAGGGTCGAGAACGTCCGCGTTGCCATGCTGGGCTTCCGCAGGGCTGTCGAGGAGATCAAGGGCAGGGTACGGACGAGGGGGGAGGAAGTCCAGGGTCTGGGTGGTGAGTTGAGGGAAGTGAGGAGGGGGATCGAGGCGGGGAGGAAGATGTTGGAGTTGGATGAGCGGGTGGCCGCGCTCGAGGAGCGGCTTGCGCTTGCGAGCTTGCCTGGGAAGGCTTCGCAAGACGATGAGGATGATGACTGGGACGCGGATGACAGCGGCGAGGAGGACGAGGAGGAAGGTGACGCGGGAGGGTTGGTGGGGAGCAGCCCTGCAAAGCTAGCGGGTTTTGCACAGGATTTCTGCATCATCGAAGCTCTCGCAGATGCCATCGGGCGCGAGGTCCAGTTCGTCATCAAAACGGAGGCACGGATGACGAGGTGTCGAAATACAATCCTCCTCGACCTGGGAACGGCCATGAAGGAGGCGCGCAAGGCTGGGGACAAGGGACAGGCGAGAGTGGTCAAATATCTCGGTCTGTACGGCCTGTTGGACGCCCAGACAGAGGCGATCAGGGCTCTCAAGAGCAGTTGATGTAGGCGCGGTGGACACATGGAAAGGGAAGGCCACCCGGCAAAAAGTAGCGATGCATATGATACCCAGATCTCCGACATGTTCTAAAGCGCTATGCCACTTTTTGATACACGTGTAATAAACACATATGATACATTTGATCTAAAATCCCCCTATCCTTTTTCTTTTCTTTTCTCTCCCTTCTGTCCTTTTTTATACAAGCTTACATGACGTTGGACAGGTGAGCCGGCGTGACCTTCTCGTCCGTCGAGTCAAAGTTTCCGTTCAAGCTGAAACCCGGGCCTTGCGAGGTGCTCAGCACCACCTCGTGGACCTCCTTGTGCGTGTCAAGATCGGCGATGTCGGACTTGATGTTGCCGACAAATGCCTTGACGTTGGCCGACAGCATCCTGGGGGTGAAGCCGAGCTGGCCGATGGCCATGCGGATGGCGCCCATACGCTCGCGGTAGTTGTCGGCGCCCATGGTCTCGCGGATGGAGCTGACGACGTTGTCGGTGATGGTCTTCATGCGGCGGTTGGGCATCAGGCCCTTGGGGCCGAGGATGCGTCCCAGCGCGGCCTTGTTGAGCGCGGCCTCGCTGTCGGTGTGGCAGATGAGGCGGTTGAAGGTGATGTTCTCGTTCTTGATGGCCTCGAAGATGGACTCCTGGCCCGCGACCACCGCGCCGGCCTGCAGAGCCTGCTGCGCGATCGGGCTGCCCTCGGGGCAGATGACGCCGACACGGATGTCCGACTTGACGGGGTTCGGAAGACGGATGCGGTTCTTGACGACGGAGCCGTTGCGTGGCGTCTTGAGGTGCACGGCGAGCTCGTATTTGATGGACTGGGGAGGGCGGCCGACTTCGTATGCGCGGAGGTAGCTGCAGTCACGATCAGTTGGTGTTGGGCGAACCTGGCGGGGGCAAAGCATACCGCATGGCGTCGCAGAGGGAGAATTGGGGGCAGTTCTTGACGTTGTACGTCTTAAAGTCCTTGGAGACCTTCTTCTTCTTCTTCTCCGTCTTCTTGTTGCCCCCCTGGTTGCTCGCATATCGTGTCTGGGCGACGGAGGGGACGAGGAACCGTGGTATCGTAGACACCGTCGGTCTCGCCGAGGCGGAGAGGCTCAGGCGGGCCATGGAGGCCATGCATTGGGTTGTTGACGCCATCACGGGGCTGGGTATATGTGATTTGGAGGGTGCAACACCAAGCTGGACCTCACGATTTGTCGCGTGTGAAGCTCTGGCCAAAGCCTGCAGAAAAAATGTGGTGGCCTGAGAGTCGAGGCAGAATCTCGTATCTTATCGATCAAAATGGCTTATCAGAGGACCGATCCGGTCCCGGTCTACGCAGTACGTACTCGAGTCCTCGAAACACACCACTGTCACCAGAGCTCTTCTTGAATGAAGAGTCATAACTGTTTGCCTTGCGGAAAAGTTTTTTTCAAAAGAAAACTCGATTCAATCCCATGTTGGTATAAATTTCTTCCTTTCTCTATGTCATTGGAAATAGGTTTGCCTTCCCTACTAACAAGCGTCACCACTTGCAGCCAGTAGGTACCTCCATCTTCGGTCAGGAACTCCAATCACGCTGTGCCGCCAATCAGAGCCGTCAAAACTGGCCCCGGCCGAGTGCTCTCGGTGAGTCCCCCCCGAAGCGTTACCCCTCCATGAATTTTAACCCCACCACGAAATATCAGCCACTCCAAGCATTTGACTCACGAGACAACAGGACCATCCTGCCCATCGTATCCTCCCGACCTCTTGATCATCTCAATTGGATCAGAACACCGCCATCATGAAGGCCGAGGAGCTCCAAACCCTTCCCACCGCCCTGGCCGGCGACTTCAAGTCGATCGAGCCGCACCTGCGCGCCCTCGACAAGCACCTGACGCTGCGCACCTTTATCGAGGGCTACTCGCTGGGAGAGACCGAGGCCAAGATCTGGCAGACTCTCAAGCTCAACAAGGTTGCTATGGGATTCATCCGCAAGGGAACTCTGGCCAACCTCACCCGTTGGTACGACATGGCACACCTCTCATCTGCTTGTGTCCAGCGAGAAGCTAACCACGCGATCCTAGGTTCACCTTTATCGAGACCACCCACCCCGAGATCCAGGCCGAGACGAACGCCGCCGATGCTGAGCGCAAGGCCAAGGTCGCCGCCGCTAGCAAGAAGGGTGCCAACTACTCTCTCTCTCTTCAGAACGCCGAGGCGGGTGTCGTCACCCGTTTCCTGCCCGAGCCCTCGTTAGTGCTCCCACGGTCTATCATAAAAACAGCCACCTAACTGCGTAACAGAGGATATCTCCACATCGGTCACGCCAAGGCCGCGCTGCTGAGCGACTACTTTGCCCACGAGGCCTACAACGGCAAGCTCCGCCTCCGTCTCGACGACACCAACCCCGCGAAGGAGAGCGAGGAGTTCCAGGATGCTATTGTCGAGGACCTCAAGATGATGGGCATCACGCCCGACGCCCTCTCGTACACCTCCGACTACTTCGACTACCTCTACGAGACCTGCGTCCGCCTCATCAAGGAGGGTCACGCCTACGCCGACGACACCGAGCAGGAGACGATGCGCAACGAGCGCACTGAGGGTATCGCGTCCAAGTGCAGAGAACGCAGCGTCGAGGAGAACCTGCGCATCTTTGAGGAGATGAAGAACGGCACCCCCGAGGGCCTGAACAACTGCATCCGTGCCAAGATCTCCGTCGACAACGTCAACAAGGCCCTGAGAGACCCCGTCATCTACCGCTGCAACATCGAGAACAAGCACCACCGCACCGGCGACAAGTGGAAGATCTACCCCATGTACGATCTCGCCTGCCCCGTCGTCGACTCCCACGAGGGCGTTACCCACGCCCTCAGATCCACCGAGTACACGGACCGCAACCCCCTGTACCAGTGGTTCATCGACACCCTGAAGCTGCGCCAGGTCTACATGCACGACTTCAGCCGTATCAACCTCGTCCGCACCTTCCTCTCCAAGAGAAAGCTTGCCAAGATCGTCGAGAAGGGCACCGTCTGGGGCTGGGACGACCCCCGTATGCCCACCATCCGTGGTGTGCGCAGACGCGGCATGACCATCCCGGCCCTCCGCGAGTTTATCATCAAGCAGGGACCCAGCCGAAACGTCGTCAACATGGACTGGGCGTCGTTCTGGAACATCAACAAGAAGGTCATCGACCCCATTGCCCCCCGCCACACCGCCATCCTGGAGAAGGACGCCGTCAAGGTCAAGGTCATCGGTACCGACGCCCCCGCTGCCCCGCGCACCGAGGACAAGCCCAAGCACCCCAAGAACCCCGACGTCGGCACCAAGAAGGTCGTCTTCTCGAGCGAGCTCATCCTCGACCAGGCCGACGCCAAGAGCTTCAAGAAGGACGAGGAGTTCACCCTCATGGGCTGGGGCAACGCCTTCGCCCGCGAGATCGGCGCCTCGGACCCCATCACCGACCTCACCGTCGAGCTCCACCTCCAGGGCGACTTCAAGACGACGGACAAGAAGGTCACCTGGCTCTCGACGGCTGGCACCAAGCTCGTCAAGGCCGAGCTCTGGGACTTTGACTACCTCATCAACAAGGACAAGCTCGAGGAGGACGACGTGCTCGAGCAGGTCCTCAACCCCAACACCTCGACCATGGAGACGGCATGGTGTGACGCCGGCGTCGGCGAGCTCAAGAAGGACGACATCATCCAGCTCGAGAGACGGGGCTTCTTCCGCGTGGACAAGGGTCTCGACGAGGGCGACGTGGTTGTTCTGTTTAACATCCCCACTGGCAAGGCCAAATAAGTCATGTCGGGGTTTCAATTTATAGCTAGATACAGGTCATGAAAGACATGAAGAATTGAAGCATGAACTCAAGATGATGGACCACATGAATTGCCACGTCCCAGTAGTATATCAGAACATTCTTTGGTGATGCCTTGACGCACAATAAGGAAGTACATAAAACAGAAGTAAAGGGTATCAGCAGCGATTTGACTCGAACTAGCTCTGCTTCCTCACGTTGTTTGTACTCATAAACTGGCTTCCTGGGAAGAGACTATGTTATATGCAGCATCATCATCAACAACCTTATGGTGAAAAACGGTGGGCTTGTATTCTTACAGGAACCTGGCTGATCGCGGATCAAACCCTCCATCAAAATTACTAATAAATGAAACCGACAAAAAATACCAGAAGACTGTAACCTTTCCAAGATCTTTACTAGATGAACGGTGCCCGTTGGCCGAAGGGCAGCGTCTAGCTTTCCGCTGGCGGCGTCTGCTGTGATCAGTAGACCCCCACGCGCCCTCAACAATACACTACCGGGTTTACCGCCCCTACTAAACCGGCGATGGATAGTAAGCTCGATGGTGTGTTTTTGAGGGTGCGTGGCTCTGTCCTAGCTGATGCAACCGATTGCTGCATAGTTATAACTGTGCCGCGGGATTTGAACTTTGCCGGTATGAGCTATGACAGTCGACAGTTGCTGCTGTAATTACACCCAACTGCTTAACAGCCGTAGCGCGAAATCGAGAGCATGGTGTGCTGTGCTGAGCCGTGCTGATATCGTTGATGGCTAGTCAGGTTGGCTGGGTATGTGGGATGCTACCGGGCATTCAACCGGCATCGTTCATATAGTAAAGATCTTGGAAAAGTTACAGTCTTCTTAGAGCGTGCGAGGCATCCGCAGTAACGTGTTTCCATCTCTGATGGGCTTGTTCGCCTCGAATTCATGGTCTTCACGATGTTTTCCATCGCTTCTCAACGACGCATCGGAGAACATGTCCCCTTCCAAGGACTCGAATGATCTTACTTTATTAGGATCAACGAACCATTGAAGCTGTACTTGCGTGGTTGGTAATGTGCCCGGCCTCTGATGAGTCTCGAGGTGATGGCGGAATCCTGGATCGTATGATCGTTGCGCAGGTTGCATCGGCATGTGTCGTATTTGTAAGTGACTGGTGCTGCTTTGCCTCAGGGGGGGGCCGCATCCAACTTTCCATCGGTGGCAACAACTGCGATCAGTAGGGTCACACTCTTCAAAATAGTGTATGTCGTCCGACGACGACTCGAGGAGCGTTTCCCTTTCCAAGGACTCAAGTAAATTAACTTCGCTGCAATCATCGAGCCATTCCAGCCGTGTTCGCGTGGTTGTTAATACGCCCGGCCTCTGATGAGTCTCGAGGTGATGCCGGAATCCTGGATCGTACGATCGCCGCACAGGCCGCATCGGCGTGGGTCGCAGCCGTACACGCTGAGGCGTTGCGTAGACTTCTTGCACAATGCTTCCTGGCGGTGGAAAGATCCGATGTGATTGTGTCCCTGACCCGCCGAGCTGCCAGGGACTTATGAGACCTCCGCAATGGTGAAGAGTTGTGTGATGACGCAGCAAGTCTGGCTTTGTGCTACACCAGACACATTCTGCATGCTCTTTGTCTTGAGAAAAGTCAGCGGCTGTGCAAGAGTTAGAGTACCCTTTGATGGATTGATATAATAATCCGCCACTGAACAAAGTTGAAAACCCAGGCCCCAATATTTGGGGCCCAGGAAAGAGCCTCGGTAAGCCATGGCTTATGACGTCTGTGCAAAATTGTCGAGAACGGCTGTCGGAGTTGGCGGTTGGTGGACTCTCGTCCAGGCCACAATGCGTTGCTGCATCCGTATTGATCTCTGGCAGTTCGCGATCGTCATCGAACCAGCTATCGAAGATTCCAAGTGCAATCCACTTTGTCTCGTCAGACCTGGTATGCAAGAGTTTGTTGAACGCATCCCATCCATTATCGAAAGCCTGTGGGCTGTTTGGAATATCCACGTGCCTGTCTGGATGAAATTCCCAGTCTAACGTCAGAGCTGGCGGCAGGTTGAACTGCATAGTGTTTAACTCGGGAGGTAGATACGGATCATCAGAGGCTAGCAATCTTGCCGTGAATTCAGCCGAAGATAGATCAGATTCGTGGGAATAGTTCTTCCTGTCATACCGTTCTTCGAAACCATGTGCCGTTATGTGGGAAACAGAACAGTAAGTGGCATGTCTTCTCCCACTTTCGGGTACTGATCGCAAGGGTGAATCAAAACCACATTCAAGGGCCTTGGAAGTGAAAAGTTTTTCGTCTTCAACCATGTGATCCAGTGTCTTCAGGGCGTCCTTGAAAACGTGATGTGCCGGGACAACAAATGCAAGCATGGTTGACTGGCTACCCGCAATTATATGCCCGAACAACTTTTTGGGATCGGCTGCGTCGAGGACCCAAGATCCGCAATTTCCAGGAACTAGGGGCTGCTGGAACTTTGCAGTGTAGACTTCAACAAACTCGCTCGACCCAGGCAGGATCACTAGGGATGTCGTGCCATATAGAATACCACCGATGGTACCTCCGTCTGGCGTCGTGGTGGTTATGGCTGCTTCTCGAGGTGCCAGCTCAACGTAGTCTTCGTATTGCTCCAGAGGAACAGGCTTGCTCCCCGTTTTTCTCAGCTCCTCTGCTTCTAAAGCAGGAGTAAGACCAACGAATGCATAATCCAGGGCCGGAGACGCTATTACCACTTCGCCGGCCTCTAAACTGTCATCGGTTTGGCTTACTGACGGTGTCGGCGGACGAAGTTCTTGTTCAAACTTGACCTCTCCGAGTCGCGTGTGAAGAGCCGCAGCGTGCTGAACGTGATCAAATCCAGATGAAATGACAGAAGAGTTGCCATATTGTGTGTCTGATCCCGTTGAGTCTTCCAGTTCGGACTCAGGAGTCATACTGCCTCGGCTCGTAATGTCTGCAAGGTCCACGCCATCTTCATCATCGTCATCTTCAAAGTCGCTCCATCCGGTGATCTCGCATTCGTTATCATCATCTCCGGGATCAACAGATTGAACTTCAGAGATATTTTCGCAACTCGCTTTCGATGTGTCAAAAACATGATGAACAGTGTGGTACATGAGTTTTCCCCTGTACGACACAACGCCGCCAGCAGTTGCATGGTGCGTGCTCGCATTGTTCACGCCTTTGTGCTCGACAACAAGTCTCTTGCATGTCGTACTGTCAGTAGGACTGATCGAAACCATGGGTTTTGACTCAGATATGCTTTCCTGGCATCTGGGAGCAGGAAGGAGATCGTGATCCTCCAAACCCGGAGCGAACAGTGACGAGTAAATCCCTGTCCGAGGTTCACTATCAGGAACTACGGACGATTGATCGTCTGCCAATAGCTGAAGATTGTTTAGGTCGGTGAACTCTGCACTAAGCGGGATGTGCCCAAGCCCAAAACCAGGGTGGTTCTTGATGATGTCGCTTTCATCATTGACTGAGCGGAACGCTTCTTTCCGAAGAGGGCCGTCATCAGAGACTAACATAACCATCGGCTTAGTTTTCTCTTCTCGTTTTCCGACCATAAAGAGAGAAACCACAAAGTGATCCCTGGGCTTTCTGGAGAGGTTGTTCTTGAGGTGTTCCTTGATAGCCGGCAGTATGCTTTGGTTGAATTCGTCTCTTGCTCTGCCTTTGGCTGAGAAGCACTGCAGACGTCCGATCCTCGCCAGTCCGCCGATTGATAGATATCCACGTGGTTGACCCACTGATTCCGGAGCGTATGGCCAGGACTTGGACTTATCGCGGAAGAGATTCATCTTTTGAGACGTTGTTGTCGATCTGGAGACACTCGCCGGATGAGTCACGGAGAAGTGTAGGATTTTTTGATGAGGTAGAATCGGGCTTGATGACAGATGAAGCGCCTAGAGAACATGCTGACAGGGAGAAAGGCAGATGTTCTTCCTTATGGTCGACACCTTTCGCCGCTGCCCAAGTAAAAGCTGAATCCCCAGGGCTGTTCGGACGTCATCTGAGGCATGTTGATTGGCTCAATTCATGGTGGCGCCGACGTTCACAAGGCACTCAGTCGCCTGGATCAATACCCCTGTATTTTGCTAATCACAGTGAGACCCGTCAGCTAGCACATAGAGGCTGAGAAATTCCGAGACCCAATCATGATGTTAGGCGTTTTCTGAGGCTTTTCCATTTTGGCTGCTTGGAAGTGTAACCTACAGGTAGCAACAGAGCGACGCTCTTGAGGCGGCATGCGAAAATTGGGCAGACGAATCAGTGACGACATTGATGGAAAGATGAAATAAAAACCTGCCACAAATGCTAAAGATCAGTGCCCAATGCATTCCTTGATGTCGAAGCGACACCTCCGCCCGCCTTTCCAAGTTGCATCATGTCCGCCCACAGCCTGGTTCAATTCGACCCTGGGCTCGGGTACCCAGTGCCCGAAAACTTGAGGGCCACCATTATTCAGGAATTTTGGGCCCCTTGCCAACCGAAACTCCAGTGTGTTCCGGACATGACACCCTACTTTGATTCTTATCGAAAAAGATGCCAACTTTACCTCCATGACAGCGGTCTCCACGTTTCCGTCAAGACGTCTTCAGGTTTGGTTGACCTTTCCCAAAGAGTTCTTGGGGAGTTGACAAGAGAAAAGATCCTATCAAAGAACTCAAATTTACAAGGCAGTGGCTTCGAAGATCCCGATGCTCTCAATGCATCTCTGAACCTCTGCGCCTCCTTGTTACTTATGCTAGATGTGGGTGGCCACCAATACGACGTATCCGAAACCCATACCTTGGATTGGGCCAAAGGCCAGACACTGAGGGAGGCTGTAAGGCAGTTTTTCGAAGAACAGAGGGGTGTCCTGGAACCAGAAGGGGCAGTGCTTGGGAAGATCTTTACGGCTAGAAACTTGTGTCTCATTGGGGGCCTCAAAATCCATTGGACGGTAAACTTGGCTGATCACCTTCGCCTTTCCGATGAAGATCAGACTATCAGCATCTTCCACCTTCACAGTTTTCTGCAGTTCAACAAAAGGTGAGTGATTTCCATTCACCTTGCTGAATCAAATGCTGTTACTGAAAGTTTCCAGCTTTGCGGAACCAATTTTCCCCGATGGCTTGATCGAGGAGACGCTAAGGACACTGGCACTTCTTTTCCCGCAGAACGACAAGAGGTCCAGAAGCTGGGTCAAATCTCAAATCAGGTATAAGAATCTCGATCCAAGCCTTGCCTGTTGTGGCATACTTAGAGCCCAAGAACGGCGCTTCGAGAGGTTTGATTTTTGGCGCGATCGGCTTATCATCCTGAAGCAAGCGTTCGACGAGTCGAGTCCTCGGACGTTGACGCAGTGGTGGAATGACAGGCGAAACTCTGTGCAATGGTACACGTTCTGGGTGGCAATTATGGTTTTTGCCTTTACCCTTTTCTTTGGATTCGTCCAGAGCATAGAAGGGGGGTTGCAGGTGTGGTTGGCTTGGGAAGGTCGCGGCTCGAAGTAAGCATTACTCTAACATCATGCTATGTATCATTATAAGCGTCCATTTTGGGCAAATGGTATGATTCGAATATTGTAGTTTCGGTGCTAGGTCACCGGTGATCTGTTAGTGCTCTGCGAGATACAAGCTATGATGGGCTTGTGCAGTTGTTAGGACAGTGGATAATTTGAACCTATATGCATGCCAAAGGTCATAAATTGACATAGCGGGTAAATGTTGATAGAGCCATGCTGGATATATCTTAAATGGTCTCTTGTTTTAACTTGATGGCGGAATGCATTGTGAGTAGCGTCCCAACTCAATTGATGGACTTTCTCTGATAGACTAACAGCAGAAACATGTCATGTGTCTGTATTGAAGACATGAGCGCCGTTCATCATGAAGAGATAATCAGACAATTCGCATATCAGCCTGCTATAACCCCAGCTTTTCCTGCCACAGTGGAGCGATGGATTCTTGGAGTAACCAAAAGACACCACGGATAACCGGCCTAGGCTGGTCGTCATCATCACCCCACTGCTTCCTTATGCTTGCTGATAGGATCGTACATTGTGGGGAACTCCAGGGTTTAGAAGCATGCCATTTAGCTCGTAGTCACAAATCGAAATCTGATAGCATTTGCAGCTGGGGTCATTGATACAAACAACAAGGCACGGTATATTACACGATATAAAGACTTGACATTAGTTGCCAGAGTGTTGACGCTGTAACAAACCCGATAAGCCTTTCTCTCGTGCTCCTTGTCAACAACTAACGAGCCCTAACGTCCCGCCAAGTTGCGAAAGACTGGCGCAGTATGTGCCTTGGCGTCCTCATTCCATTGGATGAGAAACCTCATCATGCCATCAAGTCGGGCGAATGGGGAGACAATTTGTGGCCAGAATCGAGAAAGAAACTGATGGGACGACAACTGGTGCCTGATCTTGCCTCCTCTTTTCACCGACTCCAGCAAACTTTATTTCCAACAATCCATCGTTCAAGTTCTTCTCTTTTTAAATAGGGTGCCATCGCCCCTAGTAGTCTAATTGTCTGATATCTCGTCTAGTGTCCCCACTGCTAACCTTATCGGAGCTTAAGTGACGCACACGTGGGAGCTCTTGCATTATCTTTGGAGGTTATTGTCGACCAATCTCTTCTCGGAACCCCTGTCCGATCGCCTCATTATCTATCATTCTTTATTACAACCCATCTCATCAAAAAGCAAACTTCCTCATACTCAAATTGCCACTCCGAGACTCACTCACGATGGCAGAACCACACAACACCCCGTATCCGCCCTCAACACCCCAATGCCAGACACCTCGCTCCTCTTCACCGCAACAACTTTCTTCGACCCTCGTGATCCATCCAGGCCAAAACATCACATTCCCAGGCCTAACCCCAGCAACGGCACCGCCCGCAACCACTAATGGCAGTCATGCAAGGCCCAAGGTGCTTCACATCGGCGACCCGATCAAGTACAACCCGGACACCTACGCCGCCTTCTCGGCGCAATGCGAAATCATCCGCCCCACGACGCCCGAGCGCCAACGCCCCGCCTTCGCCGCGGCACTCCGGGACGGCAAGTGGGGCGACTTCTCCGCCGTGTTCCGGCCGTTCTGGGGCACTGGCGGCGAGATGGGCAAGTGGGATGCCGAGCTAGTGTCGCTGCTGCCCGCGAGCTGTCGGGTGTTTGCGAGCGCGGGTGCTGGTTTCGATTGGGCCGATACACAGCTTCTCGGTGAACGGGGTGAGCTCTTCCGACCACGAATCTCAATCCTATGGCCTGTGTCAAGTTTTGAGGATGATGTTGAACAGTTGGCTGATAAAAGTAGGAGTCATCTATTGCAACTCTGGACTCGCCGCCGCGGAAGCTGTAGCAGATTTCGCCGTCGCCCTCGTCATCTCAACCTTTCGACACCTTCCGTGGTGCATGAGCGCCGTCTCTGACCCCGTCGCCTTCCAAGACTGCCACGGCCGCGCCACGGCCGTCTCACACACCCTCCGCGGTCGCGTGCTCGGTCTTGTCGGCATGGGAAACATTGGCCAGCAGATCGCCCAGCGACTCGGCCTCGGCTTCGGTATGGACGTGCACTACTTCGACGTATTCCGCAAAGACGCCGCTGTCGAGACGCAGTTTGACGCGACATTCCACGAGACTCTCGAGTCTCTGCTCAACATCTCAGACTGCGTAGTGTTGTGCACGCCCGCGGGTGGTAAGATCATCACGGCTGAGTCTCTGGCCTGGTTCAAGCCTGGTTCGCGGTTCGTGAACATCGCGAGGGGAACCCTTGTGGATGAGGAAGCGTTGGCCGACGCGCTGGAGTCTGGGCAGATTGGAACCGTTGCGTTGGATGTGCATGACGATGAGCCAAGGCCTCATCCGCGGCTGCTGAAGCTGGCTGGGACCAAGGCCATGTTGACTTGTCATAACGCCGGCGGTACGGTCGAGACGCATAAGGGTTTTGAGGAGCTGAGTATGAGGAACATCATGGCTGTGCTGGGTGGTGAAAAGCCAATCACCCCAGTAAACTTGCATCATCTTAAACAGTGATGCTTGAGGTATGGACTCATCGCTGCTGAAGAAGGATATGGGGCGGAGATCTCAATGATGTAATGAGGTTCAGGTCATGCACGATACCAGAGGCATAAGTATGAACTTCCTCGCCATGTTTTTATGTTCTGGGAGCATGCTAGCGGTCATATGGTTCAATCAATAGTTGCTGTCTTTCAGATAGGGATTCAAAACTTCTTGTAGGATTGGGCCCGAAGAACACATGTGATTCCGTGTAGTGCCCTGTGATTCTCGTTTTCCGCCAACCCAGCGTCGAGGATGCAGGCATGTATACTTCCCTCAAGTTTAAGCATCATGGCAGACATCAAAAGCACGTCGGTAGGAACGCGACAGGAAATCTTGCACAGAGAAGGCAAACAGCAGGAGTTATCTTGGTGGTAAGTTCACGCCACGATTGGGCTAGATTGCACACGGCTAACTCGTTGCTTACAGACTCTCGGTCAGTGAAGCAAAGGTGTCTCCTCATCTGCCGCATTTCCGCCCTCCTCGTTGGCCTCCTCGCTGCCAATGACATCTGATAGCCAGTGCTTGAGATGCTCGCGAATCTGAGTATCCCGATAGATCCAGGCGATACAGACACCCGCGCCAGGGCCCAGTGGAATGGCCGCAAGAACTGCCACCAGCGGAACCTTCCACCCAGTTTCGACGAAAAGCCAGTACAGGACGGTCAGCCCAATGAAGAACATGTCGATTTCAACAAACTTGATCGTGGCACGCGTCATCTCTTTTCTGTCGTCCCACTGGAAGAGACTCCAGATAAGATACACATGGGAAACAGCGGAGCATAGAATGGGGACGATGTAGACGAGCAGGATAGAGACTGTGTGAGACTCGAGGTGGAAACTGCGGTGTTGGCGCTTCTGCAGTCGCAAGACGAGCCATCGGACGGCTTGGCGGATGAGGGACACCCAGATTGGGAACACGAGCCAGATGGCGATTGTGATGGGCGAGTTGTAGATGAGCATGAGGATGGACGGCAAAATGAAGCCCCACGCAACGCTGACGGGGATGGCGACGATCTCCGAGTCCACGACAAGATGACGGGAGTCCTTGCCAAAGTCCGGGTCCTTGGATGCCGCGCTCTCAACAACCTCCTGGCCAGCCTTCTTCCTCGCAAGCAGGATGGAACGCGAGCGGTGAAAGAAGGCCGGGATGATGACGAGCTGCCACACCACCGCACCGCCCAGCAGGTTGATGATCAACCAGGGGCCCGTGGGATTGGCGATGAGGATGTTCGGTGCGTTACAGATACGTGCAGCCTCAACGGTGGTGACGGTCATGAGGCCGGCGATGAAGGACAGGATGGCAGCCATGCTCGCGAAGGTCCGCATCGAGCCCAGCGCGCTCTGGAAGAAGCTGATGGCGAAGCACACCGGCGGGCCCAGGACTGGGACCTTGCTAATGGCCGGAAGACGCGCGCGAGCATCGCATTGCGAGTAGAGAAGGGCGACGTTGACGTCGGAATGGATGAAGAGAGACGCGAACGTGGCGATGGCCAGGATGACGGGCACCACAAGAAGGGCGCGGTAAGAGAAGACGTGGATGGGCGCCGGCCAACGCTTTGAGGACGCCATCGCGATGAGCCTCTGAGATGTGTGCTGATTATTGGAGACTTGTCGAGCTGAGCGAGGTGGGTATAGATGTGAAGCTGCACGGTTGCACTGTGTCGTCCTGATGGGTTCACGTCATGTTTGTGTGTTGCAGCTCAGCTCAGCTCAGTTGAGGCTCGTGACAACAATAGCGCACGTGCCACCTGACGCGCTCCCGGGAACACGCATGGGGAACCCGGGCTGCCACCGTTGCACGCCATTTATAGTGATGTCAAGCCCCAGAGACCCTTTCCCCTCACCCTATCCCTATTTTCGAGACATTACAGTCACCTGCCTGCGCCTCCGATCGTTCATAAGGGCGGGCGTCCATGAAAACGCAGTGGTTCAAGGAACACTTCCTCTATTCAATGCTCTGTGCCTCTGAAACACATGAGTCCTAAGAATTCTCAATGGTACAACAGTACCGGAGTAAAGACAGTTATCTAGTCTTTAAAAACAGACGTTGTTTCGAAGCGTTGTTGTAGTTTGCTGGTTTCTATCAAGTGCGACCTATATTATGCTTTGGTACAGTAAGATGACAAAAGTCCGCGCCACACATGCTTGTATTCTCGCCAATTTCTGCCATCAACTGCCTTTTCTTGGAGTTGTACCCTCTGATGGCATGGGTGGGAGTATTGACCGTTAAACCAGTGAGTTTATGTGATGAGAGACCGGTCCACTGTGGTCACGCCCTTCGACGTATGAATTATCCCACGATCGAACCGGGCTTGACGGGACTCATGCATGCTTTCAAAAGACTCTTACCTCATGCGGAAGTTGATGAGAGACAGGATCGTGCACTGTTCGAAGACTCACAGGCAAGTCGAGAATTATGTGATATATACCTTCGTGACCCAACCAATTGTGTTTTAATGAAGTAACTACGGATAGTATAATTGAGTTTCTCTACAGCTCTAGGAATAGACGAACAGCACGCGTCATTTTCACTTCTCTTGTTTGTCATCTGCCCAAACGTCTCATCTATGCCATTGAGATGGTCTGTATGGGTCTTGGACTCTTGAAGATATTATCGTCGAGGTACTGGTGGTGGACTAGGTAAGAGCAGCGATAGTCCTCGACTCGAAGGATGAGGAAGGAGATGAGGATCGGAAGAGTAGAATTTGCCGTCGAGGAGTCGAAGAGAATGAAGTGAGATATCCCTTCACAGAAACCAGGCCTCAATAAACGAATACATCTCCCATATTGACTTATGCCAAAAGGTGAGCAAGAACGCATGAACAGTAGCCTATGTGACAGTATTGTGTATGGTAGACTAGTGAGTACATCGAGGTGGGAAGCTAAACTTCAGGTCGTTATGGATGACTCGGTGATACTACGTAAGGTTGGCCTCATGGTATTACACTATCACCACAGACAGCAAGGGGTAGGGGTGGTTATTTGGCCATTGATGTAGCGAGAGGTCAGTGAAATACGTTGCATTCCTAATACAACCCTCGTAAGCTTGTCTTACAATTCTTTGTGTGTGCCACGAGAAATATTCGAGACAGCGACGAGTTTGTTACTAGAATTGGAAAATCGCCAGCTGACAGCCCATCTTTATTGGACTGCCAGTTGCTTTCTATTTCTCATCACCCATTATACTCTGAGACATGTTCTTCACCAGTCGTCATCGCAATGCTTACAGTTGCCAGCATGAACCCTGGATCTGCTCGATCCTCTGACTCCGAGACTGAGAGACTCGTAGCTGTCGACGACTTAACCAACAAGCGACCTGCTAGCTACGTTTTGTACCCAATACCAACGTCTCCCTGATCGTTCTTGATCTCCAAATCCACTGGCGTAAATTCATATTACTTCGGTGTGGGATGGTCTTCAAATCTGCATATACAGGAACCGTCGTTTCAACAAGCAGGTCGGTTTCAACCTCAACGGTCACGAAAACCTTGACTTCAGTAAGCAGTTCTACAGGAATCAGCATGTCTTCCTCAGATTCTCTGTCAACTGCAACTATTCTTCCTACTCCAACGAGTTCTTTCGGGGTGTCTTCCACCACCTCATCACCAACAAGTCTCAGAACCACATCTGCCTCGACTTAATTCCTAGTAACCGTTCTACATAACTTACTTCGCTGCCAGCAATAGAATATTCTTCGGCGTCCTCAGATTTTATCTATATTTACTATCTTCGACAGCGGAACCTTCAAGGATATCTGATTCGTCAACAACGAAGCCTATGTTGGCTTCAGAGTCTCTTAACTCTTTGTCATTATCTGGCCTTTCAACTTCACACATCTCTTCAATGATGGACTTTTTAGCGTCATCTGCATCCTTGTCAACGACAGAATCTTTGGCATCACGGTCTTCTACGTCATTTGCTTACACATCGTGAGCCAATATCTCAAACGGCTATCTCTGTGATTACTAGCGATATAGATACTGGTCTACCTTTCAGACTGATAGCATTACCGCCACAGACACAAAACCTGGCGGGTGCTACATAAGTGACTAGGATGTAAATGTGGACACTAGATTGTCCGAGGGTAACTTTGACGCTACAGAATGCCATGAAGGGCTGCAATCTTGAAAAAAGGAGATAGTATCGCCAAAATCATACATGTGTTAGTACCGGCATGGTATAGATTGAATGAAAAATAAACTCGTTCATACAACGTAACGTCCTCCGCGCCCAAGGGTAACTACCGGTCCTACCTTTACACCATGATGAAACACGCCGGAATGAAGGGCAGCGGCGGTTAAGCTACACATTCGTTTTTCACCGGGGTAGATGATCACACAAGCTAAGGGGCGGCCTGCCTGCGAATATTCGGGCAAAGATTGACCAAGGAATATTGGATTGTGAATCCAACACCAGGCGTAAAAGTACCTGTATCGACTAGTCTAGTGCCAGCTCCACCATACTAAGTTGAACTGCAATAACTTTTTAGAAACTTGACCGCTACTGTATGTTTGTAAATGTGATTTAAACTACGGTGATTGCCTGAAACCTGGAAATCTAACTCCGGACTTGTTTTTAGAAAACTATGAACAAAAGAAAAGCGACATCGAATGCAAAGTTGGTCAGTATGAGGAAAGTCGAGAATAAATCGAAGTAGGGATTCGGCTAATACTTTACGTTTTTCCTTTGGAAAATGTCTCATACAAGGCTGCAAAAGATCAAGGGACTGCCTCACCATCGTGTATTTGTGAACCTAAATTCCTAGCTCCTTTACACGACATATTGTGCGCCTCTGTCATGGATCAGCAGGTTGCGAAGCTGCTCTCTTCTGCCTCTTCTCCCAGAAGGTGGTTAAGTGGAGTGACCCAAATATCCTTTAGGCATCAGAATCTGGACGCTTTGCGCCAGAAGTGGTCACACGCCCACCCAAGATCCAAGACCTCATATCACCTACCAAATCGAGCAGAGCCAAGGCAGCCAAGACCGAGCGTTCATATCTCCCGAATCCCTGTGTCCTTTGTCGTCCAAAAACCTAGACTCGATTGTTCCCTCCCCGGGTGCCCAGCCAAGACGTGGGGTTTCGTCGCCACGTGTCTTATCACACAATTCGCCAGTACCAAGTCTAAATCTTCCTCCTTTACAATCCTAGGCGGGATATTTACATTCACGGCCACCTCCCTATCATAGTGCCGTCGATTACGGCGCTAAAAACAGGCCAATTGCTTGGTATCTTTCATGCCAAGTCGGGAAGCCGTTGTTTCATGCCTTGCCCGCTTTGCCCCCGTGCAACATCGTTTCTCGACTTCTCCAATCACCATTCGGCTTGGTTGTACTGAGATAGCCCAGCGCCGTTTACTCATGTTTATCTCTGGGCGCTGGCTCGCTTCGAAGCCGCCAAGGAGGAGATGTAACCATCACCACACGAGAAACTGCTGGACTTCTTACTGCGCGCCTATCATGGATCGCAGAGACCTTTGACAGCGCCGATAATATGCGTCTGCGTCGTGCGACCTGTAAAGCTACAAAATGGCCTACCAACCCAGCCAGGTTTCATGGTGGCTGTATTCCCAAGCTCTGTCCAGTAATTGCCACTCTCCGTCCCGGTGCTCTCAAGCCTTCGCCTTTTGAATAAGCTCAAGCCGAAACGTGCCACGATGTCGACGGCCCCTAACCTCGACGTGGTGGAAGCTGCGCGAGCAAATTATCCCGCCATCGAAAAGGGTGCCCACGCCAGGAAGACGCCCGATGCTTACACGGGAGATGTCGCCGATGGACGAGGGTCCCACGACACGCTCGGCGGTCCCAATGGAGAGGTCTACCCTACTGAGGAGGAGCTACTGACGCTGCGTCGCATTCATGGCAAGGTGGACTGGCTGATTTACAGCATTGGATTCGTCGAGATGTGCGAGCGTTTTGCGTACTATGGCACGACGGCGGTGTGTAAGTCGGGATGGTGTACAGCAACAATATGGTATCGGTTACTGAGACTCTCCATGTTCTAGTCGTGAACTTTATTGCGTATCCACTCCCGCCAGGCTCGACGACTGGTGCAGGAGGCACCCATGAGCAAGCCGGTGCCTTGGGTCTCGGCCAACGGGCCTCGACTGCCCTCACCCTCTTCAACTCCTTCTGGTCTTACGTCATGCCCCTTGTCGGTAAGCAACCTTACTCTCGCTATCTAACATCAGCCAAACTCATCTGACCCCATCCTAGGTGGCTACCTCGCCGACGCCTACTGGGGCCGCTACCTCACGATCCAGTGGGCCATCGCCATCGCCACCTTTGGGCACATCCTTATCATCGTCGCCGCCGTCCCCTCCGTCATCTCCAACCCGAGCGGCGCCCTCGCCGCCTTCATCGTCGGCCTCGTTTTCTTCGGCACCGGCGTCGGCTGGTTCAAGGCCAACATCTCGCCTCTCATCGCCGAGCAATATGAGCTCACCCAGCCCCGCCAGACCGTCGAGACGCTCCCCAAGACGGGCGAGCGCGTCATCATCGACCCCGTCATGACCATCTCCCGTGTCTACATGCGCTACTACTTCCTCATCAACGTCGGCGCTCTCGTCGGCCAGATCTCCATGGTCTACGCCGAGAAGTACGTCGGGTTCTGGCTCTCGTACCTCCTCCCGACAATCATGTTCTTCTTCTGTCCCGTCGTCATGCTTGCGTGCCGTAAGCGCTACGCCAAACGCCCGCCCACGGGCTCCGTCCTGGGCAAGTCCTTCGCCCTCGTTAGCTACGGCCTCAAGCAGGGCAACGGCGTCTCCGAGATGGGCAAGGACGTATTCTGGGAGCGCATCAAGCCCTCGCGGGTCGCCGCCAAGCCCGCGTGGATGACGTTCGACGACGCCTGGGTCGACGAGGTCCGCCGCGGCGTCATGGCCTGCACCGTGTTCCTCTGGTTCCCCGTCTTCTGGCTCGCCTACGGCCAGATGACCAACAACCTCATCAACCAGGCGGCGACGATGCGGCTCGACGGCATCCCCAACGACATCATCACCAACCTGAACCCGTTCGCGCTGCTCATCTTCATCCCCATCTGCGACAAGGCTATTTACCCGGCCATCGAGCGCGCGGGGCTCCGCTTCACCCCCATTAAGAAGATCACGCTCGGCTTCCTCTGCGCCACGCTGTCCATGGTGGTCGCCGCCGTCATCCAGCACTTCATCTACCAGCAGGCGCCGTGCGGGTACAACGCCGGCGACACGGACTGCATCCGCGAGAACGGCCCGCCCGAGATGACGGTGTGGATCCAGACGCCGTGCTATATCCTGATCGCGCTGAGCGAGATCTTTGCGTCCATCACGGGCCTGGAGTATGCCTTTACCAAGGCGCCCAAGAACATGCGCGGGCTGGTCACGGGTGTGTTTTGGTTCGTCCACGCCTTCTCGAGTGCCATTGCTCAGGCGTTTGTGGGCCTGGCTGCGGACCCCCTGCTCGTGTGGCTGTACACTTGCATCGCCATCATCAGTTGCTTGGGGGCGTCGGCTTCTGGTTGATGTTCCGCAAGCTTGACAAGGAGGAAGATGCGCTGAACGCTCTGCCGGAGAGCACCTACAAGGGAAGGGGAGAGATTGAGCCCGAAAGCAAGGCCGTCTAGGTATCTTGGCTGCTGAGGTCAAGATGGTGGAGACATGGATATGGCAAGTGTTCAAGTCCATTGGGGGAGATAGAAGTGGTTTGCCCAAGATACCTTTTTCTATTCGCAGGCGGGGTAATTTCATGGCAATCCCGAGACTAACATGGTAACATCAGACGCCAAGATGCATTGATGGCTGTCAAGGGACTTTACCCATCCATGTAAGGAGTACCTACGAGCATATAAGCCTTCCTCTTGATTCACAAAGCACCTTCAATCTCAAGTATGGATATGTTTCAAAACAGCAAGATAAAAGCAGTCTAATTAAAGCCTCGCACGACCCTGTCAGTTTAGGTATGCACTGCACCATGGATTCCCACGCTGGGCAGGCATTCCAAAGCCTTTGCCCATCCCCTGAAACTCCTTTCTTGGGGATCAAACCCAACCCGTCCGTTACCCTGGTATTCCCGAATCCAACGCCTTGCTACCGTCCTGGCTCCTCGGCTTGCAACGTCACAGCCTTCAAAATTCACGTGTCACGTTTCTTGCGGACCAACCCCGCGCCTAGGACATTCGCTTTTAAAGGTTCCCCATTGTTTGCCTTTTCGGCGTCGACACGACCCGCGGTCTCTTCTTTGGACTTCCTTCGGATGAGGCCCGTGCCAAGGACGTTAACCTTGTGTGCCGGCTCACCTGACCCATCGATCGCAGACTCTTCAGGGCGTTTGCGCTTAACAAGACCTGCTAGATTATTCACGGTCCCAGATGACGACTCGTCCGATGAGGGCGCCGGCGTCTCCCTTGTGCCCGTAACCTCCAAACCCCACGAGTCGCCCATGCCCACTTCGCTGATCCATCGCCTGGTGCCACTGGTTGCAATGTCGAGGTTTGCAAAGTCCAAGCGCAGAAGAAGCTCATTGACCCGCTTGTAATCGTTCTCGTCGACAATCTTGCGACCCCTGCCTTCAGCCGGCCAATAGTAGTAGGCAGTGGAAATGGGCTTGTCCAACAGGTAGTTGCGCTGCTGGGTCTTGATGCGCGGTTGGCGAGGTTTAATGATACCCGTTAGCTTCTTCTTCTTCTTCTTCTTGTTTTTCCGCTCTAGCTTCTCCAGCTTCGTCTTGGACGGCGTACCAGACGACGCCTGAGGGAACAGCTTGCGTGGCGTGGACATGGGCGTCGCCGGTCGGGCAGCCTTTGGCTTGGTTGGCGTCACTGGCGGGTTCGACGCCTTAAACGAAGGGTTTGGCGTCGGCAAAGCCGTCGAAGCGCCGTCCCGAGGCGGTTGCTCCGTCTCTGGATCAAAGACGACCCAGATGAAGCCAGTCAGGCGCCCGCTGGAGCATTCCTGCCTGTACGCCATCATCTCCCAAAAAGTGTCCAAGCTCTTTACACTTTTCCACTGGCCCGTGGTCTTTAGCTGCTTTGACTTTCCGGTTTCTTCGTCCAATTCGTCTCGGAATCGCGACTTGGGGTCATCTGGGAAGCGGGGAATCAGGCATCGCGCGGGCACCCAATCGTACTCTTTGCTGTAATGCGAAATCTTCTCCAGCGCATGTCCCAGCACCCAGTTGGCGGCGCTTTTTGGAGGCTTTGGTAAGAAGGCTTTGGTTTCGTAGTTGTCGAGCCCGGGAATCACAAGGTATCCTTTGACGCTACCCCACGGTGCACCCTTGCCCACAGGGGGGTTCTCCAGGAGGGGTCGAGGACCTTGCACCACCACTTTACGAGTCCTCTGTCGTCGAGAACGTGCTTGCCGCTGTACTCGACGCTCCCGGGGAAGAGGTATTGGTCCTGGGCCCGGGCGAAGAGGCTGACCACCGACTGGATGCCCTTGCGGCTGCGCTGCTCGACGAGGTAGGAGACGAATACACTGCTGACTTCTTTGATGGGCGACGCGGTGCCTTTGGGAAGGTTGAGAAGCTTCAGGTAGCCCGTCGAATCGGCCTTTGCGACGAAGAAGGTGCTGGAGTATGCCGTGGTGTAGATGAAGATCTCGAGGGCGAGGATGAGGACCGGCCTCGAGGCATCGTCCTTCGGTGGTTTGCTGGCTTGGGTGGTGTTGGACGGGACGTCAATTGAGACGGCGAGGAAATGCCTTTCGCAGTACGTCTTATCCTCGCGTTCGTCGGGCGGTGCTGAGTACAGGGCATCCGTTTTGATGGGCGGAGTCGAGAGGTGGTAGATGCCGAAGCGGTAGCCCTTGGGCAGGACGGCCGACAGCTTGTCCAGGAGGAGGGCGCTGCTCTGGGCCGTGGTCTTGGCCCTACTGGGAGTCGCCATGATCGGGTAGGTGCGATATTCCTAGAGGAAGATGTTCTCCCAGGGCAATTGTCATGTCATGTTCGTCGTGTCGTGCAGAGTCGGAGGCGGCAGCATCAACAGCAGCAGCAATGGCTGTTCTCCAGGGTCGAAGGGCAGACGACGCGTCGCAGGCGTTGGGAGCACTTCACATGCGTGTCGCGGTTTCAGTGGAGACAACGCGGTTTGGATCACTATAATTCAAGGGGAGCCGCGACCGTCAAGGGTTTGCCGGTGGACCGTCCCGGAGTCTAGTATCCACGCTAAGCTCAATACAACTTAGCGCCGGTCATCGCATGATCCTGCCTCCGCGCGCGCATCCACGTGACCTTGAGAAATTGTTCCGTGCAGCGATCGCGAAAAAGTTCCAGCTCGAGCATCAGGAGCTCTAGCTACGTCGATAGTACGCCCTCACCAATCCCCCACCTCCCCGAACACACCGTCTCCCGTTGCCAGCCCCCAATGGCAACTAACGGCTCCCGGTCAGCATACGGCCTCACGAGGCATGCCGTTCGGCATTGCCAGTCGGCGGCAACCCCCCGAGTCGCCTCTCCTATCCAGTGCCTCTCCCGAACGTTTGCGACGTCCAGCTCCCGACCGGCAGCCGAGAGCAAGATCGACCAAGTGTCGAGAAAAACCGAGGAGGCGGACCGGCCCGACGAGGTCAGGCAGCGCCCGCGATGGTCGTATACCCCCGAGGGCATGAAGGCGCCCTTCTCGCCTCACATCACCAAGAACCCGGCACGCAGCGTGTGGTCCGTCAACACCGACCCCAAGAAGCTCGACCAGATGTACATCAAGTTCCTGGGTCGCGACGGCGACAAGATGCTGCCCGACGAGGTCAAGTGGCTGGCGGTCACGCACAAGAGTTTCGACCAGGGCCGTCGGGGTTTCAACGACAAGCTGGCGTATTTGGGTAAGGTCTTTCCCGCATTCGAACGTCACGCGCGACTTTGCTTCTGTCGCCCGAAAGTAACTCTGAACTGACTCGGTGTCTTGCGATGCAAAACAGGCCGACAGGCAGTTGTTCTCGAGTCTACAAAAAGCATAGTGACGTCTTCACCCGCAAAGGATGGCGCCATTGTCCCGGACGAGCACGGCCGCACACCCTTTGAGCACCCGGCTCTCGCGAGCCTCGACAGCCTCAACGTGGAGCTGCCGCAGAAGGTCGTCACGAAGGAAAAGGTTGAGGAGCTGGCCATGGCCGCTGGCATCGACAAGGTTCTGCGGTGGAAGCCGGCAAAGGTAAGCCTCACTCACGCCCCGTCTCATCGGCACCTCGAAAGGGTGAACAGCCTTTGGCTAACGCGTACGACCAGCCCGAAAACCTTGCTGGGTCAGGCCAGCAGATTGTGCTCAACTCGGCCGTGTTTGCCATTGTGGGGGCCATTACGCTCCAGCACGGCGCCGAGGTGGCAGGTAGAGTCATTAGGGAGAGAATATTGAGGCCGCTCTCGCTCAGGCAATAACGCCGATGCCAATAAGAGAGACGTCTGTTGTATCATAGGTGTAAAACATTTGACAAGAAGGACAAATCATCCCAGTCGCAACGTAGAACGGCAGCCAAAGCTTTTCCCCAATCCTGTCGCTTGACGCTGTGCTGCCACCGGGCCGCTGACGTGTCGGTAGCAGACGGCCCGAACGGGTTTAGAATCCTACCCCAGCGTGGTAAACACGCTGCCAGGTGCCATTTCACTCTGACGGCCGCGGCACGCCCGTGGTCAGGTGCATCACATGGGAAATGCTGCGGTCTGGGGGCTGCCAGGCCAGCCTGATGACCCAGCCGTCGGTCGTCGAGCAGAGGTTCTGGGCCAAGGACCTTTGGATGCGGGTCGTCATCTCGGCCGTGACGAGGTTGTTCACAACGGAGTGGTCGACTCCTTTGCCGAACATCAGGGCCTTACGGACCATACTGTTGTTCGGCGTGCGCACCACCAAGCGCGAGGCTCGCGTCCAGTCAACGGCGTGCATGCCAAAATCAAGCATGCCGGCGCGGCCAACCTCGCCTGTCACGGCGTGCACGTAGCCCTCACCGAGCGGGCGGGCCATGTCCGACGTGGACCGCGTGCACAGGAAGAAGCTTTGGAGGAAGGCAAATGATTCATTCAGGGTGGCCATGCTGAAGCCGGGATCCGGATTGACATGCCAGATGCTCTCTGGCCAGTCATTGGAGCCGTAGTGGGCGACGCCTCTGCCCAACGGATCGTAGGCCAGCAGGTCGCTGGCAAGGATGGGCATTGTCAGAGATCTGGAGGCGCCCTGATACAGGACAAGGTCCCAGTCAGGGTTGACGTAGATCCGGTCCCACGCCGGGTTTCGCTGATTCAGATACGGGTAGCCGTGGGCGTCAGGGTCCGGTGACCGCAAGGGCAGATGGATTCTGAAGAAGGACACGGCCTCGCGGCGTGATTCTGCGCACACGCGAAAGGCGGCCGGGCTCCTGTTCTCGCAGTACCAATGGGCGTTGCAGACGACGTTTCCCAACTCGTTGCCGGAAACCTTGATGCCCGAGCTGTCCATAACGCCCCTGATAACGACGATGCGTGGCCGCTCGAGGTGGATGCGCCAGATTTTCAAGCGCAGCTCATAGGGCAGGTCGGGGAAGCGGCGGAAAGCGCCGTCTTCACTGCGACCGCCGTCGTCGCGTGAGGGCGTCTTCCTTGCCGTTCTCCCCGACCTGCTGGCTGGAGCGACATCCCAAGTGCGCAAATCGAAACCTTTACATGCTTCCAAGGGTCTCCAGGGGCTCGGGCAGTTTTCCCGCAAGGCGGAGTGGGCATGGGTGTCAGTTGTTCGGGATTCTCCATGTTGGTGCTTGGTCTCAAACGCATCCCCGCCATAGTCGTCATCAGTTGGCGAACAAGAGGGCTGCTGGGCTGGCTGGGAGGATAGGAACATCGGCCGATGGGACTGCAAAGAAGAGATTTGGGTTGGTAAGCCGCCACCTCCATCAGCCTCGCGTGCCGGGTCCATTGCTTAGGCTTGCTTGCCTTGTCAGACAGAAGTTTTCTGTCTGCCGAAATCAGGGACTACGCTAATGTTGGCTCGGACGAGAAGAAGGACGCCAGAAGCGTGATGGGACGGGAGAAGACGTTGGAAAAGTTTAATGGGAGTGGGCCATGCGGCGATGCGCGTCCTCTGTGCGTGAAGTGCGTGTGCATACGTGCGAAAGTCCGGCGCTGTGATGCTCGATGTGATGTGATGTGATGTGATGCAAGGCAGTGAGTGAATGTACTGCGTATTCTCGAGTGTGGGGTAAGAGGGAGGCTGTGTGTGCACCAGAAACACCCAAAAAGGGACGTCGTGTCTGACAGTCAGACACCGGACCATGAACTACCAACAACGCAGTGCGTTCGTTGGTGCTTCATGATGCGAACGCGGACACGATGAGTTGGTTCCCTTTTCGAGCCGTGGGCATCGGGGATGAAGGGAGTTGGAGGAGAGTGCGTCATGCGCAAAGCGATTGGGACGACGTTTGTCCGGGATGGGCTGACCTGTCACCTTTCGCGCTCTCATTCTCTTTTTGATTCTGCCATGTATGGTAGAACGAATAAGAGAAAAAAAAAGGCTGACTAAGGCTGGACACGGTAGGTATAGGCAGGCAGGCAGGCCGTATTCGGTTCCGTCCCAAGAACAGAAACAGTCTAAACAGAGAGGCCCCCCCCCTTCCTGCCTTCCCCCTTTGCAGGGCGTTGCCTAGTTAGGAAAAGGTTTGCGGGCGAGGTGATCACTCGGGGCAGGGAGCGGTACTTGTGCTGTGGCGCATGGACGGCGCTGCGACGAAGTACCCCATGCCGTCGGGTATCTGTGTGTGTGTGTGTGTGTGTGTGTGTGTATGTGCCCGTTGCGCTCCCTGTCAGATCGTGTCACATCCCCCGTCAACTCATAGACTCGACACACTCTTGTGCCAGGCTGTCGTGCTCTCGCCACTGCGGGAACCGTTACATAGTACTGATGCGTCGCATGGAACCCCTGCCCCTGTCGCTCTCTCCCGGCTCTTGGCCCTGGGCCACTTTGACCACTTCCGGCCTGGAATAAACAGCCTTAATCGCCATTTACCTCATCCAAAGACTGGTACGCTACCATCGCAGTTGAACGAGAGACAGCAACCGTGAACCAATCACGGCGCCGCCTCTGCAACGTCGCTCGGCCGTCTGAAACCCGCACAATCCAAGCTTTAACAACTGACAGCGAGCTTCTCGACACTTTTGTGGCCCGATCAAGAGAGACTTTGGCCCACGATTTACCTTTTCTGACATCTATCACCGTGACGAGTTTACCCCATTGGGCCTGGACGTTCTGTCCTGTACTGTCCTGTCCTGCACACGGTCACGACCTGCTCGGATCGCAACAAATCGCCAGATGTAACCCCTCGCTGTTTCTCCCTCTCTCTCTTTCTGGCTCCCCGCGCGGCTCGTCGTCCCGTTGGTCACGGCGAAACTCTGACACGGCAGACAGACAGGGCCCCTCGCGCTGTTTGTTTCCTCGGCTTCATGTCACGCAAGCCATGGAACGCTCAAAATCAAATCACTCGAGAACCGAGAGAACGCACCTGGCTGTGGCTTTGCGTTGCTTGGTCCCGTCCTCGATGGCATGGCATGGCATGGCATGGGCAGTCTGCGTACCATGGTCTCACATCTGCATCCTGGAACCTGTGTGCTTGATAGGACAACGTAAACTAGTCTCCTCCTCCCTGACATGCGCCTGTCACTCTCTGGCACCCGCTCGACTTCGTGATGTTGTCTGACGTCGTACCGGCTGGGTTCCTCTCCCCAGCCTGATTAGTGAGCCCCTCGGTACATCCTGTCTGGGATTTTCGCAAGGGGCTTCCTTCTCCCCCCGTCCGGGTCCCACTCCCAGTCCCTTCCGGGGCGAGCCACGACTGGGCTCTGCGTCGGCGGCATGGTGGAGCGGGATCCCGCCGCATATGGACTCCCTGTCTACCGAAGAGGAAGATCGTCCGCTCCATGTTTTAGACTCGAGATCATCAGGTTTTGGGGGCTTTGCTATAGATATGTCCCCGTTCGTCTCCCCATCTTTTCGTTTTGGGGCCTTCTTTGTTTCTTCACCCCCATCTGGCTATCCGGTATCAAAGTGTGCCATAAAGGAGCCGTATCCCCCTTTCTTCTTCTTCCTTTCCACGACTGCTGAGCAGCCTTTTTTTTTTGCCTTTTTTTTTTTTCCTTTTGTATGTCTGTAAGAGATACCCAGGTTGTTATTTCCCCTTAATGTCACAGTAGACAACTCTTGACTTGTCCAATTACATCCACCCCATATCGATATCATGGAGAATATGGACATGTACAACAAGATATCACCACAGGATGAAGAAGCCATGCGGAGATCACAGACGCCAGCGCCACTTCCTCCCCAGAGGCAGAGCGCCTGGATGACCTTCTGCGTCAGTTTCCTGATGGTGTTCTCTGTCTTCAGCGTCAGCAGGGAAGTCAAGCAACAACTCTACCCCGAGCCCAAACTGAGCAGCCGCGCGGTGGTGGGTCGGGATTTGGGGTCATGGGGCCAGGCTCTCGATTCCATCGTCACACCCGACACCGTCGAAGCTATCGGGAACGACCCCCGGCTCAGGCGGACCCTCTTGTCCATGGTTGAATTCACCGTCGATCTCTCCGACCAGCTGGTTGCTCGCTACGACTCGCCCGAGCTCCAGCAGACGAGGGAGGCTCTGCAAGAATACCAGGACAAGATCAAGAGGAGCCTCGATGATCTGGACGACGACGATCTCCTGAGCGATGGCGAGACAGAAGGCGTCGAGAAGCGGCAGCTCCCCAGCATTGGCGACCTTTTTGGCGGCGGTGGAGGTGCAGCTCCCGCAGGAAACATGTCTCCCGGCGTCCTCGGCGGCCTTCTCCAACCCCTGACGGACGGCCTCAAAAACGTCGGAAACCAGCTGGTCAGCAACCTCAACGGACCGGGCATGTTCCTCGGTATCGGCGTCGGTGCCGGCACAGCTCAGGGGCTGAACCTGTCGACCCAAGCCAAGACGATGGAGGTCGCGGCCAAGGTCGCGGCTGACAACAAGATGGAGGCGACCGGCCTGAACCCTGCGATCCAGAATCTGGGCGTCGGCCTGACCTCGACCCTTCTCAGCTCCGTCGATCTCTCCAAAGTGGGCGGAAACTTCTCGGACCAGCTCCAGCCCATCGCCCTCGCTCTGGCCACGGGCATCGGCAACGGCACCGTAGCCGGCCTCAAGCTCAACGCCAACGCGGCCAACCTCGCGCCCCCAAACGACTCGAGCATCCCCAACGTCCTCGGCACCTTTGGCTTCGCGCTCACCAAGACCGTGTCCTCCAACATCGACACCAACCAGCTCTTCAGCCAGGCCAGCAACTCCGACTCCGTGCGCCAGATCATGCGCATCCTCCCGGCCGCCGCCTCGGGCTTCGGCAAGGGTCTGGGCCAGGGCGCCACCGTCGGCCTCGGCCTTCAGCCCGACTCGGACGTGCTCATGCAGCAGATGCCGGACGGCTCCATCGACTTTGGCGGCGTCTCGCAGACCTTTGCCAAGGCCCTGACCAGCAGCTTCCTGCAGAACGGCACCGCGACCGAGTTGCTCAACAAGGCGGGCGGCGCCATGAAGGCGACCCAGAATGGTGGCGGGATCCCGTCGACCATTGACTTCAACGGCCAGCAGATTGAGATCGGCAAGGTTGCGCAGGGTTTCGCCCGCGGCTTCCTCCAGGGCGCCGGCGACTCCATCCAGAGCATGGGCGGCGTGCAGTCCATCTTCGCGGGCAACGCCACGATCCCTACGGGTGCGATGCCGGATTCCAAGGTCCAGTTTGACGACTCGCTCGGCGGCGCCTCCACCGGCTTTGGCAGCGGTATTGGCGGGCAGGGTGTTCTGGTCATCTACGGGCTGGCCAAGAACCCGCAAGGAACTCCTGTTCCCGCCGCAAGCGCTTCGGCGGCATCGGCACCCGCACCGGCCACTCCCGCTCAGCGCCGAAGCTTGGGTCTCGTCACCCGTCAGGACCCCCCGCCCGCCGTCTCCGTCGACACTTCCAACGGGTTCAACCTCTCCGTCGTGATCAACGCCCAGACTATCTCCACAGCCGCGCAGGCCGGCGTCAACGCCCTCACCTGTCAGGGTGTCGGCGGTCTGGGTCTCATCGGCCTGGGCCTGATCCGGAGCAAGACGATCTCGCTCGACATGTTTAACGGCGACAGCAACGCCACAAAGATTCTCAAGCAGGTGGTCCCTACCGGCACAATCAGGATTTCCAACGAGGGAAACACCTACGCCATCGACGGCGGTATGATTCGCGACTCTCTGGGCAACGGCGTCACGGCTGCCGCCAACGCCATCGAGGTCAACGGGTTCAAGCTGCCTGGCTGGATCGCGTTCCTCGTTATCCACAGTAAGTCGAAGAAACATTGGCAGGCGCGTCAGAAATCAAGCTAACAGTTCCGCTCCTTAGTTCTTTTGGCCATCATTGCCTACGTCAACGTCCTTCCCCTGGCCATCGGCCTGGAACATTCGCGCAACCTCCTCCTCCGCATCAACGCACCCCAGGTCCTGCCGAACGTCCACAAGTGGAACAACATCCTGTGGCTCTTTGTCATGGGACCCTCCATCGTTGCTGTTTTGATCTTTGGCGCGCTCGTCACGGCCAAGTCGACCCACTTCCGCACCGCCCACGGTGTAAGTCGCCATCCGCCTCTCTGTCTTTTGACCTTTGCATAAACTGACGCTTTCATCACAGATCATCAGCCTTATCACAACCTTTGTCGGCCTGGGTGCCTTTCTCCTCCACCTGGCGGTCAAAGCCCGCGCGCCGCCCGTACCAGCCAACTCTTCCCGCGCCCCGCCGCCACCTACGTCCCTGGGCCTGCCCGGCATCCGCGTCATTGTCAACCAGCTTTTCCTTGCCCTTTCTTTCCTCTGCGTCATCACCGGCTTTGCGGATTTGAGCTCCGTGGCGTTGTGCTTCACGCAGATCGTCCCCTTTGACTTGTCGCTCGTCGTTGGCTTCAGTCTGTCGACGGTCTTTGTGCTCGGATCGTCGATTTCGGGCCTCGATATCTCGCTCAACGTCCGCGACTACTTGAGGCGGAGGAAGGCCGGCCAGGCTAGCTCCGCCGGGGCCGCCGAACGGGGCGGTGTGTTGCAGGGCAAGATCTCGGCGCCCAAGGCTGTCCAGGATGAGAAGGACAACTTTGCGTAGTGGAGTTGTGGTATGAGATTGCACAGGATGCCGAGGACTTTGAGCTGTGCTCAGTCCCCTTTTGCCGTATTCTTTTGGTTTTTGTAATGACATTGGAGGAGTCGGAACATGAAAGAGAGCATCGAACCATTTGAACATGGAGACGATGAGGAGTACGGTACGGTATGGGACGAACAAAAGACTGCATGAAGACACCTGTACTATGGTATGACGGATATGACCACAGCGGATATACTCCCGACTTTGTTCGGTGCTGTAGAAACCAGGGCGGCGGCTTCCACGCTCATTATAATATATACCCTAGATCGCTTTAGGAGACGGGCGACGAATTACTCATCGCGTTTGAGTAGGTTTTAGTGCCCAATATGATGTGCGACGGAGTATCGATGTTGCCTATGTGCCAATACGGCTGATGCCTTCATTCTGAACTCTTGCTTCTGTATCTATCGACTGTATATATTGATGAGAGTATTTGTGACTGCTGGCCTGGCGCTAGAACCCCATCTAAAATAGTCCAAAATCTCCTCACGGCCAGCCTACGACAGCTTTCGCCCATATGTCCGAAACTTCATTACTCCATACACTTCGTTCCCAAAATGAATCAATCGTCGTCCCACAGATGCCAACTACTGCTCGGCCGTACGTCCAACACACATCGCCGCTTCTTCCGCGGGCCCATAACTTCCCTCCCATTGCTCAAAAAGAATTCCTCGGTCTCGCCGCCGGGGACCTGTCGCACCATGCCCAGCCCCGCAAGGTCCGTCTTAGTACACTTCATCCTCAAGTGCCGGAAGTACTTGCGGTAAAACATCCGCTGCATGACTAGTTTCTTCGCCACCTCGCGGGTCAGGTATTCCCCGAGCTGCGCGCGCAGGACCTCCAGCGCCGTGCGCTGGTTCGTCGCGTCGGGGGGCTCGTAGTCGTTGCTCAGGAGGAGACGGGGCACGTCCTGGTAGAAGGCGTTCTTGGCGGGAATCCCGCTCGTGAGGTAGCCCTCGTGGATCATCCACACCGGGAACCGAGCCGCCGCGCGGTCGTCCATCAGCTGGATCGCCTCCGTGTAGGACTCCAGGTTCGCCAGGCTCTTTGACAGGGGCGCGCATCCCGGCACCGGCGTCAGGTCCCACGTCTCGGGCCCACCGCGGTCGCGCGTGCCAAAGTGCCGGATGCCCACGCCCAGCGGGTCGAAGGCGAGACAGTCGCTCAGGAAGATGTCGAGCGGGATCTCGCTGCTCCAGGGAAACGTGAAAATGACCGTGTCAAAGTCCGGGTTGATGAGGACTGGCCAGGCAATCTTGTTGGTGGGGTGCATCGGCAGCTGCACGCGGTAGAAGGCGCGCGTCTCGGCGCGGCATTCGCGGTTCACCCACATCAAGGCCGGGAGGGTGTTGTCGGCGCTCCATGCAATGTTGGATGCGAGGTTGCCGAGGGCGTTGGGCGCGAAATGGATCTTTTTCAGGTCATTCATGCATCGTATCTCGACGATGCGCGGCCGTTCCAGGTAGAAGCGGAGGATCTTGGACCGGAGCTCCGGTGGCAGGCGAGAGAAGGGGTGGAATGTGGTGAGGGGTTCGGAGACGTTCCCGGCGCGGGTGCACTCGTTAGACGGCGCGGGTGCCTCCAAGGAACCGGCCTGCGAGGACGGCAGGGCCCGGGGTGGAGGGTGGGTGATTGTCCAAGGCCCGTACGGCACGCCGGACCGGAATTGGAAGCGGTCCTCGAGTTTCACTGGGGTCGGCGGCCGGTGGAGGTCGATGTGGCGCCGTTGGCCACAAGTGGGACATGGGGCGGACGATGTCGACGGGAAATTCCCGATGGAAGCGCCGACGCTGATGCTGAGTGACGTCGAGGATGAAGACGAAGACGACGAGGTGACGGTGGTGGTCTGAGCGGTGGTTGACGTTGCCGGCGAATGCGAGGCGGATGTGGTCGACATGGTCGTCGAGGGGTCAGAGTCCGCGAGAAGGGCGTCTGACTCGCCTGCACGCACGCGCGGTTCTGTTTGCTGCCGCAGTGGGTGACTGTGCCGCCTTTCCGTGGTCGTGGTGTTGGTGATGGTCTGGGTGCCCCTCTCGACGCTGGGCACAGCCGAGCTTGGCTCTCCTCCGGCTGTTGCCGATGCCGCCCGCGGAGTATCCTTCTGTGGGCGGATGCGAACCGACAGACCTCTCAGCCAAAGCGTTTTCCACTTCTTCTTGAGCTGTTGCTGCCGGTGCTGGTTCTTGGGCTGGCGATGAGGAACAGCTGCGTCGTTGTTCGAGTCGGACGCCATGGCGGACTGAGTCGGGCGAGACGCCCGCGTCCTGGCTGACACTTCCTCCTGCTACTGTTGATGCTGCTGCTGCTGCGACGGTGCTGCAACAACGGAAACAAATCGATCCAGTAGGTCCCAGACGAGCGAAGCTGATACTGTGACGCTCAATCGTCCGTCTAGATACAATGGGGAATGCACGCAGCGAATGCTGGGGCTGCTGGCGCGGATCCTGACCGGTGTCCAGGAGTTGCGGTGAGGTGATTTGGGAATGGTTGGAGCAAGCCGGAGGTTAAGTGGAATGGAGATATGGAAGTCGGTCAGCACGAGGATGACGGGGAAAAGAGGCGGTAGTAGTGCGAATGAAAGACGCGGGGGAGGAAGCCGTGTTGGTCCAGATAAGGTTCGTCCATGTGCCCCGGCCGCGTCTGGAAAGGTCAGTGTCAAGTAAGTGGTAGGATGGTATCCGTGTGTGTGTGCAGTCAGTCTCAGTTGTTCGGTGAGAGAGCGGCTTCGGAACAGTCCGTCAGCGCACCGGTACCTACTTATTCTTTCTTCTGATCTCACGAATGAAGTGGTGAGAGCTCGGGCTGAGAAGGTATGCAAGAGAAGGACCGCACCGACGTCGAAGGAAGACCGAGGGAATTGGGTTTGCAGGTTGGGGGGCAATGGCCCGTCCGAGAAACAGCGCGGTTCATTCTGTGGCCTTTTTCGTCCCGGAAGGGGTCCTAGGTTGCAAAACAGGACCGCTTGAGGGCAAAGGGGAAGGGGGGAAGGTCGAGGAACGCGACACTGAGACAAGCTTCCGTTGGAAACGGCGAAGGGGCTCTTCTCGGGGGCCTGCAACCAAACATTAGATAGCTCTCCTGGCCTCCCTCGGCGACACCAGCTGCTGTGCTGGGAGTGCGTGTTATTTTCCCTCCTGTCATCGATCTGTCATAGGTACACCGCAGGCTAGAAGCACGCTCATGTGTCAAGCGACGCCTCTTTTGAGTAGCGCCCTGCATCCAGAACCGATCTCGACCTTCCCCCCCCCCCCCTTCCACCGTTGCAGCAGGAAGCTAACAAGTTACTCCAAGGTAACAATCCAAAAAGTCCGGACCATCTGTGCCCGATCTCAACCTTGGAACGCCGTTGCAGCGCCGCCTGGGCCTCCCACGTGCTGAAACGCGCAAAGGAGCGGATGCGACGTTTGCTCGGAAGGATGACGCTGACACCCACCCGCCTTCTCATTCTCTGCAAAGTGACTTTGCCATCTTTTGTACATAAAATGGATAAGTTGTATGCACTGCGCCTTGCGTCAGAAAGTGCTTCGAGGTTGGCTAGCTTCTTTGTTCCAGAAGCAATATGCAACCCCGGCCTAGGTAGCATATATGCTCAACATTGCGGCCCGGCACGATTTCATCGGCACGTGCATAGTTTCGATTGGGCGGCAACGGTCAGGCATTTGTAGTGTATTACGCCTCGACTCTCCATCGAGGCTCCGTCCCAACGAGGCTTCGGCTAAACGGGCCCTGAAAGTTCGGCTCCGCACATGTGGGTCACGTTCCGGCCTACAATCAAGTGCGGGCTTCAGAGCCTCGACCGCACGATCCCGTTTGTCTTCGGAAAAGGCCCAAATGTTGTTGCAGAAGCGAGAAACTATCATGAGCCCATCTGAGTTAATTCAAGGGCCAAGAGAAAGGGTCTAACACGTTCTGGCATGCCTGACGGAATCACTCGACCGGCTGCATCATTAAGTGATTGGCTGCAATGCAACGCGGAAAGTGGCAACTGGGACGCGGCGCGAGGCACTTGACTTTGTATTGAAGTTCCGAGCAGACATGTCACAGTATCGAGAGACCAGGTTTGTGTGGTGAAAGACACGCTTTATTATCTATATCGTCAAATCGTTTCTCAAAGTCCATCCATAGCCGAGCAGAGAGGGCACCAAGACACTCTCCGAAACCGCCATGCCACTGTCGAAGAAGAAGCCATCACCCATACCCCAAACCACCCCTCGAAAAGAATTACTCAGACTCCCCGAAGGTGTCCATAGAAGTGAAGAACAATAACCATTCCTGCTTAGATGGACCCCTTAAAGGAGAAGAGCAGCGGCCATGACGCTGAAGGCAAGAGCGCCAAAGCTGGCGACGAGCTTGCTGGTTCCAGCAGTCACAACGGTGGTGGGCGTGGAAATGCTTATGCCAGTCCCAATGGTGGGCGGCAGCTGAGAGCGGGTAGTCCCGACGGCGGGCGGCAGAGAAGGGATCAAGATGGTAACCGGGGGCTCAGTCTGGTACGGTGTCTTGGTGATGGCAGGCGGCGAGATAGTCACGGTGGTGCAGACGGAGCCGTTGCAAGCAGTGGTGGTGACGGGAGGCCGGGGAATGACAATGACACACTTCTCACAAGGAGGCGCCGGGGTAGGGCAGACGTCGCAAGTCTTGACAATAGTGCAGTTGTCGCCGGTGCAGTCGAACTTCTTGCCGGCATCCGCAAAGGGGCAAGTCTGGAAGGTGCAGGAGCCGTCGGCGCAGACGTACTTCTTGTTGCACAAATCGCCAGTGCAGGCCTCGACCTTGCAGAAGTTTCCGTAGCAGGTGATCTTCTGGTCGTACTCGGCCATGCCAATGGTGACGTACTTGCACTTGCCAGAGGTGCACACAATCTTGCGGCCACAGTCGTAACCGTTGCAGGCCTCGGGGCGCCAGACACCATCGTTGCAAACAAGGCGACGCAAGCAGTCAGGGCCGATGCAAGTGTAGTCGAAGCCACAGAATTCACCGTACCCAACAATGACCTTGTAACAGTCGTCGCCGAAACAGGGAATGTTGCCGCACTTCCCGTTGGCGCAAAGGCCGCCAGTGGGAAGCAAGCCCGTGGGGACAACGGTGGTGACGACAGTCACAGTACCGCTGACGGTGGTAGTGACAACCGAGGTGGTACTACCGGAAGCTCCAGGGACGGTGGCGTTGACGGCAGGGTTGACGTAGATGGTGAAGCGGATGTCGGAAGCGATAACTCCAGGCAACTGGCGCTTGAGAAGAGGAGCAGAAGCACGGCCACCGCAGCGCTGGGCAGAGTTACCAGGGCAAGGAATGTTGCACTGCTCCTCGGGGGCCTTGACCTCGTTGACATCGTCGACAAAGTCGCCGCAGAAGCAGTCGTTGCCAAAGACGGCAGCGTAGCGCTTGCTGACGGTGCAAGCAGCGATACAGCGGTCGATGGTCATGACCTCGGCGGACAGAGTCAGAGTGAAAGTCGGGAAGCTGGAAGGAGATCCGAAGCAGCCAAGGTAAGTGAAGCCACCAACGTTGACAGGGTTGGGAGACACCGAGGCAGTGGAAGAAGAAGTGGCCGAGTCAGTCGTGGTCGAACTCTCGGGAGGGAATTCTCCGCCGCTGCCATCAGTGGTCGTGGTGCTGGCGATGGAGCCAGAGGTGACACTGGTGCTGCCGCTCGAGGTGACGCTGGCGCTGCCGCTCGAGGTGACACTGGTGCTGCCGCTCGAGGTGACGCTGGTGCTGCCACTCGAGGTGCTGGTGCTGCCGCTCGAGGTGCTGGTGCTGGTGGAGATCGAGCTGCTAGAGGAGCTGCTGGAGCTGAAGCTGCTGCTGGAAGTGGACGAGCGCGATGAGCTGGAGCTGGAAGTGGAGGTGATTGAAGTCGAAGATGAAGTGGAAGAGGCACCGGCCGCAGCATTAGCTTGGATGATTTGAGCAGCGCCGTTGCTCGTCTGGCGACGCACTTTGCCAGGGGCAGCTCCAGGACACTGGATCTGCGCCAAGTCCGTTCTCACTGTTGAGCCACAGTAGCACGTAGATCCGATGTAGGAGCTGAATCTGGCAAACCCTGCCAAGCAGGCCGTCACACAGCTCTGATCACTCTGACCGTCGGGGGAGAACGCGCCGGTCGCCACGAACGGAGACTGTCCAGGAGGGACAACCTTGCAGCCCAAAGACGTGAGAAGGAGAGTCTGGTCGCCGAACTGCACGTTGATGGCCTGGCCCGTCGCGATGGTCCTGATGAGGCCGAACGGCACGGTGCCGGAGTAGGCGAGGGTGCCACCCCCCGCGTAGCCGCTGGGAGGAGGAGTCGCCACGGGAGCGGCCGTGGTGGTGGTGTTGGTGAACTGTCCCATGACACCGCCCACGAGGGCCTGGCCCACGAGGGCGCTGAAAGCGATGCTGCGCATGGCTAAACGAGTGACGAAAGCAAGTAATGAATGACTGGACCTCGGGTCGTAAACGAGTGAAACGAGGCAAGAGAGAAGGTGAGGGAGCTAAGGATGCGGAGTGTAATGATGATGAGGGTGAGGAGGGAAAGAAAGACAGACCAGTAGCTGGAGATCCGTCCTTCTCTTATACCTTGTGATGGCCCCCATTGCCTCGCTCAGGATCAGCCCAGAATCATCGATGAGCTGTCTACATTGCAGTCTCTCCCTTTCGCTGACATTGTCTCCCGAGGGACAAGATGAGCTTGCATGCCTGAGACCTGCCCACTTCGTCTCTCAGAAACGCCACCCAACCCATCTCCGTACGTCGACCGCCGTTCTTTCGCTATCGTGTCTCATTACTGTTTGCTCCAGTGAGTTTAGCCAGGCGGTCAAGAATGGATCGCCTGGTCGAGGAGCTCATCCGATGGCAATGTCTCACCTTCTCCGCAATCCAACGAGGGAGACAGCCTCAACAAGGGACCAATCAATAACTCCGACGCAGGAAGAAAAAACAAACCCGCCGCTCCCAACCCTCAATAAGCGTGCATTCCCGTGGGACAAGCTTAGAGCTTGAATCTTGTCTGTGGCGTTCCGCCCGGCGCCCTCCTGAGCTTTCTCGATAACGACAGCATACAGCCTCGACATCCCTGGGCCAAAAATAATGTGCTTGGAATTTGTGAGATTGCCCTTTCGTCATCGGTCCTAAGTCCTCGATGCTCCTTTTCTTCGCCCCTGGCAATACCCGACTCCCACCCGATCTGCCCCTGTCTATCACCATGCGGCTCTCCGTCTCCCGATCCTTTGGGACCGGGAACCGGTGAGCGAGTCATACATGGCAAACGAATGGTCTCGGCCTGTTGGATGCTTGAAGCGGACACACGGACCCGCGGCTCTAATGCACGATTTCCTCCCTAGCAGGTGCACATTTCTTTTTCCTTGCTAAGTCGCACAGCAAGGGAACATCCCGGCGTTAATTGTCCTAATACGGCCACATGCCGACGCAATGGAGAAAGTCCATGTTGACCTTGCCCAAGCGGAACGTTCTAGAGGCTGGTTGCTCTTGTGACATCTCCACATGCGTTGAGGCAACCTCGTTGTCGAGATAAAACCAATTATCATCAATAACGCAAGTGACATAGTTGGGATTCCTGGGTGATATCTCACGCATGCATGCACTGCCAGAGCCCCGTCAACTTAACCAAGTATTGCTACCAGTACTACTCTGACCTGGTAACATCTCAACCGATAGAGAGCAGTAGCTCAACATAGAGTTCACCGTAATTTTGTGCCATTTGGATGCATGTTTAGCTCTGACTCTTGAACAGGAAAACCCACTGCTTGATTTCCGATCATATGGCCAAAGGTTGTGCAGTACTTCTTGCCAGTGACCGACCCGATGTCACGAATGACGTCGATCGCATCATCGTCTTTCTGGCATTTGCCTTTCCCCAAGATCGCTACGATCAACTTCACACCAGGCGGGTAGATATCACTGTGATGGGGGTTTTAAATCTTATCTCATCACCTATGCGTTATCAAACAATGTTTAGCTTTGCATTGATGTAGGGGAGCATGCATTACCTTGTGTTTCTGTGAGAATACGTATTGAGACTATTACTGGTCTCCAGGTAGACAGTCATTGGAATAGCAGTAGTAGTGAACATACCATAGCTTCATTTCACGATAGCATCAGTTGATGGGGTTTCAGGTGCCTAATATTGGTCGTGATCAAGTTTTAGGTCAGTATCGTTTATATTAGTATTGCACGCAAACCGGATTCATATAAGTCTTCGTTCACACTTGAGTTGCAGCCGTGCTGTTTAGCTGCGGCATACCTAACAGCTACAATGGCCCATTTCTCAATCTGTTGGTATCGAGTGATTTCATCTTCAAATCCAGATCCCTCAATTGCCAAAGGCTTTCCAGATGTTGTAAAGTTCCGTCTTTAATCAGCTGAGCTATATCAGTTATTGTTTCAAAATTATGAAAGCGGTCTGTAACTAGCCTTCCAAAATCTGTCAACTATGTTATTGTTTTTTTTAATGATACCGTCTGGCAACATGTGCTACTGCAACTCTAGAAACTATCCTTCGTTTCCCATCTCGATAATCACATATCTAGTGAACGATCTTGTGTTGTGCTAAATGTACAAGACTTTGGTTGAAGTACATCCCGGAAGATTCAAGCATATTCAGAGAATACCAGTGAAAGTATTGGCAAAGAACCATCTTTTCTCGTACGAGTAAGGAAGCAGGGGCATAAAAACGTGGAATTTTGGCTGTTGTAGCTTACCAGAATTCACTATGTACGTCTTCCAATTGAAATGTTTATCCTTCCCCAAGGTAATGGTACCTAAAAACGACGTGGTTGCCAAGCTCAATGAATCCGAAGGCCATGGACCGCCTGAAACGAAAGTTTTGAATCATTTAAATCACTAGATATGCTCAAGCTTTCTAGAATGTTAGCCCAAGCTATTTGGTAACAGCTTAACAAGCTATTTATTTCCTATAATTTGATGCTGTAATGAAGCCGAACGGCATTCTCGCTGCTAAGCTTCTCCATTAATCTTCATGTTTAAATCACATACACCAAACTGTTGAGAGATAATTTGGCCTGTGAAAGGCTCGCATCATAAGTCTTCCGATTACATCTAGAATCCAGAACGGATTTTTGTCGCATATTCCAATCCTGTATCTGTCCTTTAGTAGCGCATCAAGTTATTTCCGATAGACTCGTCCGAAAGAATGGGATTTGCTGATAGAATTGATTTCTACCATTAGATCGGCTGAATGCATTTAAATGGTATATTTCAATCGCAATTTTTCTCAAGCAATTGCCCTTCAAACTTGAAAAGGTACTCAGGAGTAGGTTGAGGTTTGAACCGCTGTAAAATGGCCCTAACTAATATAACCTTGGAAGTCGATTATTGACCTCATTTCCCGTGGCATATCAAGGACAGAATCTTCGTTTCATGCAAAGTCTACCTTTGCAGGTTGGAAGGAAATTTATCATTGAGAAAATACGAATGTCCTCGTGATTTGAGGCAACTTTCCTCACTTTCAAATCTGAGCAGAGCCGGAGTGGCAGATCTGGGATTCTTCACAGCGAAACAATTCCGCTCTGTGCCCCATAGCCCCTCGAAATCTACCTGCTTTGTCTTTGTTTACTGTCTCAATAACCAACTGCAATAATGAAGATGGGTTCTGTTCTTAGACGTACGGCTATCTGACCGTAGGCAAAATGCTATTTAGCCGTATCTAGCCACTTTCATCACCTTCGCCACACAGCCACAATCAGACCCATATTTTCAAAGCATTGCTCCTCAAGAATACAACCTCTTATATCCTATCCATTTACCATGTCCCATACTCTGTCTAACATTCATGCGAAGATCAGGTTAGGGTAAGTGGTTAGGGTTCGCGTAGGTTATTAGTTAGAGTACGGAATATGGTAAATGGATAGGATAGAAGAGGTTGCTGTGAAGCTTTGTATAGATACATCTGAAAGTGTGCACGTATCTGCTGTGTGGCTGTGTTTCACCCGAAGTGGTTAGATGCGGCTAAATGGCATCTTGCACTGATGAAATAGCCGCACTCTGTTCTCAGAGGGTTGTATCATGTTAGTTTTCCAGATGGATGCTAAAACCTCCCTTCACTCGGATCTTTGCAAGTTAATCAGAATCAATCCACGCATGAAAGTCTTTGACATTTACAAAAGTATACGAACTTTCCCTACATCCATCCAAACTACCCAGTTAGGGGTGCTCCTATGTTGTCTCTGTGGTTGAATCCACTTAATTCATCCCTGCCTTGCCCCTGCCCCTTTTCGCCCACTTCACAATGTCTCGGTGAAATATCTAAGGGATGCCACTGATCAGATCGGAGTATACGAGCACGCAGCAAGGGATAGGCTGAAGGTATTAAAGAGAGGCATATCGCCGTTTTGGGCACAGTCAAACCAATTCTTCTTTATCAATCCTTGGACATTCTCATCATGGTATTCACAACTCTCTTCGCCAGCTGTTTCAAGCTTCATGAGGTGTAGTAATGATAGGTGTAACTTCTTGGATAATTAGGAATGTCCACAACATTTGTTCTGTTTTTTCAGGCTTTGGATTCTTGTCATATGCTTGGTCGACTGAGTTTATGCCTTAGACGGCGCACGACGTGGAAAACTTGTGCACGACTATCCCTGAAACCGTCATCAATCGTCAAATACGTCTAGTAGGGTGAACAAAAGATTAGTAGCACTCGAACCTTTTGTCAACCAGCTGTTAGTCTGTCTCATGTTAAAGATTAATTTGACAACGAACCACAATGCCCTGAAAATCTCTTGTAGCTTCTTCGTGCGGTCAAGCGATGACCGGGTACGCGTTGGGACCTTTCAGATGCACTTTGCTATGTAAGTTATAGGTTTGTATGTTGGAAGAATTTGAGGCCATCACAACATGTGGCTGAAGTGTCTAGCACGTGTAGGCCATCTATCAGCGGCGTCTCATCGTAACGCTGTCAAGATATACAACCATGCAATTCCGCGACGCAGTGGAACAAAAAGAGGCAGGTGGAGTAGAGGTTATGTTTTCCACCCTACAATTCGTGCAAGGATGCTTCCTCTCTTCTCTCCCATTATCTGCTTTAGCGACACATAAAACAAGCTCTCACGCGAATGCTGGAATTGAGCGGAATTTCCATGCCCAGCCTGGTGGCTTTCTTCCTTTTTTTAGTGAGCCATCTGGAACTTAAGCTGTCTGAGAAGCATTATGAAGTCTTTGATATACTGCTATCACCAAACCAACAGAGAGAACAATCACTCTTAAACAGATAGCAACAAACTGTCGAAATATCTTTTTGTCATCTAATGAAATATTTATGTGTTCTTGTGACATCTTGCTACCCAATCATAGTGGCCTAGCAATATGTGAGCTATGTATCTGATCTTGCTAATGGAATATGCAATGAGATGTGCTGATTAATTGTCTCTGACAACACCTCTCGGAACAGCAGCTATGGGGGCCGTGTTGTCGATATCCACCACTCTACATCTCCAAGGTACCATAATCCCTAACTCATATTCAACAAGCATAGGTGCTCACCAACATAGAAACCGAATCTCAATGCCAGAACAAATGCTCATTCTTGTCTGGAGGATAGGTACTAATCCATACAAGCTCTCGCAGCAGCTGCATCAGGGAGTTAGCCTGTAGTTCGTATGATACATGCAGGTGGTTGCTTGCATCTTTTCGACGCGCAGGTGAACGCCGATAAAGGCCTTATCACGGACTGCGACATTGCCCTGTCAGACGTTAATATCTACGCCGAACTTCTAGCGCATCCTCCGCGGCGCCGCGGCCGCGACAAGATATGCATCGCCTCGTGGGCGAACAAGCTCACAAAAATGGTGCACGAGTGAAGGACGGTTGTATGATGTCGGCCAGGCAAACATTATCGAAGTAATCGGAATGTGCACTGGCGAGTCTGTCGATGGTGGTGTGCCTTTAGTCAACTCAAGGAGCCATTTGTCAAAGGCGGGCAGCCATTGCTCAGGAGTTTTGACTGCGGAGTAGTGAACTGGGCCGTTTGGTGGGAGTAGAACGTCAACATGGAGATCCGAAACCGGGGCTAAGTTTGGCAAACGACGAAGCCCTAGAGAATTGTAATCTGGCTAGCGAAAGACAAGGTCGGGGCAGTGTTTCTTAAGGCTGTCTATGAAGTGGCCCTTGTCGATCATGTTCTTTATATCCACATGATCATCAGTCTGGTACTTGGATATATCGCTAACGTTGCGGCGGGAAAGGTTTGGCAACATTATAGACACTAATTAGGGTGAGCAAAGATTTAACACATGACGCCAAGATGGAGTATGGATGGTTCCGCGAACGCTACAGCTATGCCTACTTTGCTGTAGAGTTCTCTTACTCATTATCATGAGCGTGTGTCCACCACATGCGTTTAGAATAGAGAGCCAACAATTTGGTTTCAAAACAAAGCAAGTATTGAAGGCTCGTCAGTAGTCTTTGTTTCGGTGGTGTAGGATTTGTCCAAAGAGCACTTCACTGGTCCATGTAGCATCTGAAACTACACAGCCATACATACTGCTTCTGTTCAACGCCAGAAACAGCATTTCGGGTCTCGCTGTTCACACCCACGGAGTCTCGGAGCTAGATCATGGCTTGGCACTATGCTTTGACTAGGTCCAATCCTCTCTTCCTCGAAAAGGGCTTAGCCTATCTAATTCGCCGTCCTTTCCTAGCCAAGTCATTCTTGGCAATACTCATTAATTTTTATTCTGTTATTCAATGAGGTAAATAAATCATGTATTCTGTCGTCGAGAGCGGACCAAGATAATGGAGCACACGGTAGATCTGAGGTTCTATCCATTAATGGCGCCCATAGCGTAATTTTACTAAAAACCAGGGTATTGCTCGGTTCGATGCCAACAATGATCTGTTTGGGAAGCAAGTCATGCTGAAGCTGAATTTGACCATGTTTTCCTACGCATTTATCGGATTCTGGCTACTAGGGGTTCTAAAACATAAACTCCGCGGTCAAAGGTTCAGGTGATCAGGCATTGGTAACGTGAGGTTGCATTTACAAGAACCAGGTATAATAAGAATATAGAAGGTATGAGTATATCCCATTTGGTACGCTTCAACCTCATCTTTGCCAATGTCGTGGATATCCCCTCTAGTACCCAGTTTTACTACAAAACTGTCATTTTGTGGATTCTTCATTGGGTTGAAAGGGAGAGTCAGCCTACCCTGCCACACCTGCCGTTGTCAAAAATGAGGTCCAACCGCATTTGGTGGGCTATACCACTGCAAGTAGTTACCTAACGCGAGATCGCCTAAGATGGAGGCAGCCCAGACGAATTATTTGCCATAGATTATTGCCTGTGATAGATACTAGTCGAGCTTACTAGGTCCCAAAGAGCTGGATTGTGTGCACCCTTCCTCGGGTCAGACTTGTGAGACGTCTAATTCGTCTTGGTGTCTCACATAGGGTTAAAATCCCCATGGGTACCCATTTGGGTTCTAACCCATTTGACCCATGGGGATTCTTTTGGGTCCATATGGGTTATGGGTTGAAATGGGTTATGGGTTTTTTTCAAGATTATGGGTACAGGTTTTTGGGTTATACCCAAATGGGGATTTCTGTTTTCTGGATATGGGTATTATGGGTATCCGTCACGTAATAAGCAGAAAATACAGCAAATATTCTCAACCCATAAACCCATTCGTATCTTATCATTTGGGTATGGGGATTTTTCATACCCATACCCCAAAAAAAAGAATACCCAAATGCCCAAAACCCAAAAAACCCATTTCATGGGTTGACCCATTCACCCAACCCATTCATCTGGGTACCCATGGGTCCCCATGGGTTGGGGATTTTTAACCCTAGTCTCACAAGACCTGTGAGATAATTTACTAGCGAACTCATACATACTCAACCTATGAGGGTCGTCCGTACGTAGTTACGTCTCGATTGTATCTCTTTACACAATTAACAGAATGATATCGGTTTCACTTACGTTATTGGATTCGCCTGCCCAGAAAAGTTTCGGACTGCGGACTTAGCGATTACATGGCTTGCAAAGGTCTTCGACAGGCATAGCCGAGAACTTCAACTCCTGGGCCATCCTGAATCACTTGGACTTGCGGGTTGACCAGAATCGGCATCATCCATCTTTTCTTCGCAGAAAACCGTCAGTGATGGCCGTAGTCTTCGGGATACAACCAATGCCACCTGTACCAATTGATACGGCCAGGATCACTTCGGTTTATGAATTATCGCCCTATCTCTCCTCTGTTTGTCAAGGCGTAAGTTCTGTGGAAATTCGAGGAACAGGACCGGGTGCAGTTGAGTGTAGGCAGCACTGTGGGCCGGTAGCTCTAGCCCAATTACCCAGTCGTATGTACATCAGTTTAGTATGAAGTTAGGTATAGGCAATTGCCCAGTAACCTGGGGGTAAAGAAAGTTGTCAGGATCCTCAGATCTCGCACAGCTTGTCGCTTTGGCACGTCGGATGCACCAGTTTCAGAGGCCAACTAGGAACTAGAAATACCTCAAGCTTTACGACAAAAGAATAACTCCACTTGGGTTTCTAGTGAACCAGTTGGGGTCTCATAGAGCCAGATGACGATACATCCTTTTTGTGAATAAATGGCCCGTACCTTAGTGCCTTTGACTTTTAGGTCGCGATTTTCTGTCCTAACACTACTTTCCGACATCATCATGCGTTAGGGCGCGTTGAGGTGCATATTTCTCATATTAAGGGTCGACTCGCGGGCAAGAGTGGATGTGGTCAATCAGCTGTATAACATCAATAAAACTTGTTCTTTTGAGGCATAACTTGACGTGCAATCAAAATCTGGATTGCTTTCGTAGTCTCAGATTCCAACCCAGCGTTCAAGGATAGTAAACCGATTCTAGGCGTTTGTTCCTCAACTGAGGCGTCCATCTCCCTTGGATCGTCAGGTATTTGAGCTCCATTTACATGTTTAGTTAATTAGTTTTATTTCGCAACGAGTCGGGGAAATCACTGGTGCCTGATAATGCGAACCTGCTTGTTAAGCAATGTGGTCTACAAGAACTGCGACAGTGCATTTTTCAGTTTCAAGCTATTGAGTGTTAATTTCCACCTAAGAAACGACTAAAATTCTAAATGATACGACACACAGACGAATGTTGACATTGGCGTAAACTGTGTAAAAATTAGAGTAACTTCATTGGTGGAACCTCTGATCGCTAATTGCACAGTCCCACCCAGTCATCAAACATAGTCCAAGTTCGCTGGTTCGTACTCTCCAAAACGAATATCCCTGTCAAACTGATCAGCGATATACAGGGTTGATGTAACGGCTACTGCTGTAAATACAACGTCTTCCCCGCATGTTTGATGAGCGCAATGGTCTTTTTTCTGACTATCACGATATTGAACTATTGGCTGCACTGTACTTCTTTGTTGACTTCAGCAATCAGTACACATATTGTCTTGGATCTAATTCATGTGACAGTTCTAGTTTGCCAACATTCATCATGGGCACAACCTTGGGATCCATTCTCACACCTACTGGCGACCTAGGTCTAGAGAATCTGTTACCAGCATGCGCAGTGAGTGTTTACAGCCAGCGAACTTGGCCCATGTTATTCATCTATTTTGGATCGCAACATTCATATCTAACATGAACTCGACGACAGAGCCGATGCATATCGGACTTTTCGGCCTTGGTGCCGAATCCAAATGTGCCAGCGAAATACCTGTGCGCTGAGACTTCATTGTTTGGGGCAGTTAGCTGTGGTTTCCAGAACTGCTCTATCGTTGATGGGCTTAGTAAGCAATTGAGGAACCACTGCTTTGGATGTTATACTAACAAGATCAGAAAACCAAAGAGTTTTATTCAATATTTGTGATATCCCTAACCGAGATAGTGGCACATCTGCTACAGCTAGCGCTGTTGCTGGTGCAACTATCGCCATCTTTAGCGTCGGAGTTCGCGAATACTCTCAGTTCAGGCGTCCTGACTACAATATCGGCCTGGACGATTGCGCTCTGGTGTTAAGTATGGTATGTAGCCCAAATAGTAATATAATGATTACAAAACTTCGAGGAGCTAATAAAATAGCTGATGTCAGTGCCAATGAGCATTGTGGTCGTCATGGGTAGGATGGATATTCTGCATCCGCATTCGGGTTCTAACCTGGTGATCAAATACAGCTGTTCAGAATGGCCTTGGGAAAGACATCTGGATGCTCTCTCCCGAACAGATCAACGAGATTTTCAAAGTAAACCACATCTTTTCTCTGCATCTTCCTATACCTACAAGGAAATTCTTGATGGGTCAATGTCTTCGCTAACTTGCATTAGCTATTTTTTATAGGCGAGCACTTCTATGCGTTTACAGTGATCTTTGCGAAAACAAACTTTTTACTCTTCTATCTTCGGTTGTTCTCGGATGAAGGCTTCCGCCGCATGACCTGGGTTATGATATGGACCTGCATCCTGTCGGCCATATCGTTTCTAATCGCGACTTCAATACAATGTTGGCCCATTAGCTACACCTGGACGAAATGGGATGGCGAACATCAGGGACGTTGCCATGACATCAATACTCAAACCTGGGTTCATGCCGTTGTGAACATCACGCTGGACATTGTGGTGGTCGCCATGCCTATTTCACAGATTGTGAGACTCAATTGGCGGTGGAAACAAAAAGTAGGAGCTGGTATGATGTTTGCCGTCGCACTACTGTGAGCTCAAGACTCCGATACCCTTTATATCAGATGGCGGGACTCACTGACCCTTTAAACTAATGACAGAATCACTCTGGTCTCTATTCTTCGACTAAAGACCATCAAAGACTTTATGAAAACTTCAAATCCAACTTGTAAGTGAATGCGATTTCGATATAGGCCAATGAGTATTGGACTAATCGGGAAGTTCACCAAGGGGATATAGTGCCCATATCCAACTGGTCCTTTGTGGAGTTGAATGGGTTTATCTTCTGCTCTTGCATGCCTTCTTTCCGAGACTACTTCCGTCGGAAATTCAGGCGCCGAAGACATGGTGGCGTGGATTCAGTGTTCGGCAACAGAGGCCGAGTTCGAACCATCGGGAACACCACTGTTCAGCGTGGTGGTCAACTGTACGAGATCGCGTCAGCCGATGTCGACAATGATATTGGTCCTGCTGCTTCTTTACAGGGCCTCAGCCAGATAGACTTAGGTGTCGGCCATTTCTCTACTGGAGTTCTTGCCAGAGCGAGAGACCAAACACTTTCCAAGGAGTCGGCAATAAAGGCTGAGGATTCCCATAGGCATTCAGAAGGGATGGATATTGCAGATCTTCATCACCTTCCAGCTTTTCCATCCGAGAATTTACATGAGCACGTCAGTACTCAGGGCGATAACCAAGACAACTAAAATGACGTTGATAAAAGCAAAAAGGGGGAATATTAACAGAAATAAGGCGGTTCATCTAAGGCTAGTCGGCAGTCAGGATAAAAATTTTGTGCGACGAACGCACTTAAATAAGATTCTGAGCGATTTATGATTGTTGTAAGCTATAGGACCATCTAAGTCGTGAAGTGAACCCTGCAAGCATGAGACTCTGTATTTTGAAAGCGGTTAGATATGCACCTAACGGTAGAGACTGTCGCTGAAATGGATAATCGATGGAAAGAAGAATCTGTTCTATAAAGCAAGACTTATATGTACGCTAGAGCAAGGACTTCAACAACCGATAGCCACCGCTGTCGAAGACCAGGGTCCGAGAACCATTAGCTGGATATAACCTATGGTTCTAGCGAGAGCAGACTTGGCTTTTTACAGCAGAAACGGCATAGTTTGAACCGACTAATTCTGGCAGCTACCTTTAGGCTGGTAGATTGAGGAACCCGAGAGTGTCCTAAGTTCCAGGGTGTTCTTCCGGCAGCGAAAGTTTCCACTCTCAGAGAGATGTCCAGGATTGAAAAGTCTTGATGTTACATAGTAGACCTATCTTGGTACGTGGGAACGTGGATGTCGGGTGGGGTGTGTCACTTAAACAATTAGAAATTTCCCCCCTCGACAGCCCATGAACCGCCACATTTGTCTTCAGACAGCACACCGAGACGTGGAGGCAACATCTTTCGTATTAGGAAACAATTCCCTACGCTAAACCTACCTAGATAATTTGGAGAGTGTCTCGATGGTATCGGGTTTCCCGCGGCTTATGCCATGCGCTAGACGTATTTGTTACGAACCAACAAGTTACCAACGATAACGCCCAACCAAGACAGGGCAGAGCGTGGGCAGCCCGGCATTTGTATGGACAAGATACAAGGACGAATAGATGACTCCCCGGAAAAGGAAGAACTATGGTACAGGTTACGCGCAGATAAGATAAGACGATTACTCTGCAGGACCCACTGACCGATTAGTGGATACAGGTGATCGATCAACGAATCCAAGTAAGTGATCACTACCAATGAGTTGGTATGATCAGGACAAAGGCATCAGGAACATACTTATATATAGGATGGCTTGGACGAGCCCTAAGACAGACTTCTATAGCTCATTAGTAATCAACGTCGTGATTCACTCTACTATAAGTGACTCTTAGATTATCCTTTTGTTATGTAGCTAGACGAGCTACCTACGCCTTGAGACGCCTGACTGATCAACAGACGCCAACAGACTAGCAATATTACCAACAAGACCAGACTTACTGTTACCGAGTATAGAACTCAGCTATCTATTAGCAGGAAAACACCACTGTCGGATATCTGACCGTAACAGTATTCTGCGGGTTTCCCAGCCTACCTTGAACTTCAGCTGGTCGGAAGACTAGTAGAATTATCCCTTCTAATATTGGATGATATAGAGCCATGTTTGTCGCTATATGCTAATTGGCGATATACTTTCGACTCAGGTTCCTTTTACCATCTCTTATGGCAAGTCACCTAGGGGATCTAAAAAGATTTACCGACTTCTGTTCCTTAGCTCGTTGATTCCCTTGGTAAACGCGGATTTTTCGTCAAATGCAACAGATACGGTGGCAATAACTTGCTTGGGTTTTGGATTCTAACGGCGGCATGAGTTTTTTCAACTCTAGGCAATGTGATTAGTCTACTAAAGTACTTAGAACCAGCTTGTCGAATTGCTTTCATCCCAGCTGGGCGGTTATCTCAAAGGCGTAGGCTTCTTATCATATTCTCGAAGATGAACTTGACGAAGCTTTAATACTCCTCTCTTTCAGTAATCAAAATGAAAGAGTTCAAATGGAAAATCCCAGCAGGGAGGTCACGAATGTATTCGTTTACTTATGTCACAGCTTTGGTGTTTCTTGTCCAAAACATCTTAGGTATTCCCCCCTCCCTATGGTCCTAGACAATGGTAGCCAAAGCATAAATCAAATCTCGTCCAGATTTCTAGAATCTTGTGTGACTACCAAAGGTCATACACAGAAGAACAGCTGTCGTTGTTTCGTGAACAAGCTCTGATATAAGACTGAAATTGTGCATAACGCTGGATGTCTGACACCATTTCGAGGCGTCGGCTAGATTGTTTGCCAGGTCGCGTGTTCGAGAACAGGAAAATGAATTCGACAAGGAGTGCATTCCGAGGGTAAAACAAAGAATATGAGGAAACGCTTGTGAATCAAAGTCATAAACAAGTTGAGTAAAAGTCTCCTCCTCGAACTGATTTAGTTTCTCAATTGAGCATACTGTTGCGTTAGGATGAGGTTCTTTTGAGTTGTCCGTGTAATCGTGGCATTTATCAGTAGAAGCCAGCAACTATCCCAATGCTAGCACTGGGGTCCTTTGCTAGCTTGGACAGCTAAAAATGTCTTTCTTCCAATCAAGAGTGACTCATTTTGAGTTGATGAGAAAATTTAATGTTCATTATTGACAGTCTCGCGGTTGGAGTCAGTTAAGCAACTCGATTGTCTAAGCCACAGTGTTAATCTTGGACCTCGATCTGTCTGTGGACGTGCTTGTACTGCTCGGACGGGCAGGTTTCTGTTGAACTTGTTGTTGCCGTGGCTATCGATATTGTCTTTTCTAACTGTGAGAGTGGGTCATCTCCAATTAATGGAGTAAATTCATCCTGGTGATACTGTGGTGTAATAGATCACCCATCCGGCAGGTCTTTGAGCCCCATGGCATCCCACATGATATGAGAGAAGCCCAGCAACACCAGCGTGGCGTCCTTTAACGTGATGATTTGCAAACCAAACCAACATAGGCTTGTCTTTTTTCAGAGGTAGTCCTCAAAGCAGGTTGAATTGCCTGGATGGCGCATTGTGGGGGTTCGAGACCACTCTTAGTTTCACCATCCATGGGCCACAACCCCGAAACAGCATTGCTTGAGGTTGACATTGACAATGACGGGGATGATGACAATGCTGGCGTCTCAAATTTGCCGCGAAGACGAAAAACCAGCGGGTGCTGCTTATGCTGAGGTAGTTTTGTCGCTTGTGATGATGGAGAATCACCGGCTGCTGCTCCGTGTACTCTGCAGGGTTGTCCTAGTATGTCCCTCATTTCTTGATCTCAGCCAAATATGTTATAGAATATGTGTTATAGAAATTTGACACTACAATCCTCGGGATTCGTTTGAGGCATTTACATCCAATCTCACTCTTGCATCTAGCCTGCGCTAGCCATTTAGGCGATCGAGCAGTCTCTCCAGAAGACATATAGTCTGTGGCGGAAACGTCACATAACGTTGAGGACAGCGTCAAGAGATCAGTGGTACCAATAGGTGACTGGGATACCTTTATCGGTTAGTACAGCAGGCGGACCTAAGCGAACGATTTTGCGTCGGAAAAGAGACGTTTCCAGCTAGTCTGGCAGCCTACAAAGGCCGCAATGACTGAATAGAAGACTTTCTGTCATGAGGGGAAAACTTGTTTACACAGATGGAATGATGGCGGTTTCTCGATCACCTGCAAAAGTCGAAGTCGAGCACTGGAGGCAGAACAAATATTTCAGGCTCAGGTTTGTAATAAGTATGGTGCGAAGGATCTGGCCGCCTTGTCAGCGGCCCGCGAAGGTTGATGTTAACCTGACCATTGGACGGGGGTTAGTTGATCACATCCTGTTTCAAAAAACAATGGGGGGTGCAGATTCAATTCTGAAATAAATCTAAACCAACGTGAAAGCAGGCACAATTTCTAGGCGACCCGTTAGAATTAAGGCGATGGTTAAAGTTCAGGTTTAGATTCCAGCCAGCTTTAGACTTTGGTATAATACTTAAGGTTAGTTCTTTTTATTTTTTATTTCAGATCTGTTTAGGATTTTGTAGAGATCGTGTCTCGGAGTTGATTCTGATTGATTTTCTTTAGACTGGTTAGCTGGCACCCCCTTTCCCAGTTGGGGTTAGTAAAAGTGGAACTTGGCTGCCGAGTCACCACAACCTGATCCTCACTTACACTCTATCCTCGGCTGGCGTTCATTAACGGCCCCGCCGGTAAGGGTCCGATGTAGTGTAAGTCCACCGTGCGAACTTTGAACTGTTTTAATGACCCTGCGATAACAGCACTACAGGCCGCACTTTTGGGTAAGGGCCATTGGTGAAGCCAGTCCCAGCACAAATATGCATGCAATATCCCAAAATAAAAGTGTGCTGGAAGACCCAGGAACGCTGAAGAGACATTCATTGAGTTTGCTGTGCGATGCGACCAATCATGTAGCGATCATCAACTAGACATTAAGCAAATCTCCTGCATCAGAATTAAGCGGCGAACTCTCCCATAATTATTCACCAGAATCATAAGTTTCTCTTTGACCCAACACACCAATAGGCGCACACATGCACACATATCTCTGCGTTCTCCAGTTCTGGAGACGACAAAGATACTAATGGCAAGCACACTCTGTCCTTGATCAAACCCCATTCAAAGTATAAAAGCAGTCATGACGAAGGCCAAAAAGAAGAGGGCGGCGTGGCCGACGGCGAGGGGTGCAATGGATCGGGAGTCGGCGGTCACTGCAGGCTTTGAAGCTACGCGAGGAGTTTTTTTGTTAGTACTGCTAAATCCTAAGTAAGATATCCATTTGCGGGGATGTGCTTACCAGCGGGAGCGTTCGATCCTGGGATTGAGCCAGCACCCGGAGCAGAGCCAGCGCCCGGAGCAGAGCCAGAACCGGGGCTGGGGGCAGAGCCAGCACCAGGACTGGAGCCGGGGCCCAATCCTGGGGCGGAAGTAGGAGCGGAACCAGGCATGGGGCCAGTACCACCGCCAGGACCCTTGACGGGAGTGCCCTGAGGCTCGGTGATAGGACGGGTGATAGTGGCGGAGATGGGAGTCGGGCCGCAGGTGTAGCAGGTCTCGACCCCCTTGGTGAAGCCGAGGGGCACCTCGACGGAGGGAATGGTGGGCTTGGCCGCCACGCCCTTGTAAGTCTCGGTGCATTCGTACTTCTGCCTGGTGATGCCAGTGGAGCAGAAGGCGTCGTACTCAGTGGTGTACTTGATGGTCTGGGTGCAGGTGTTGCAGCCGCAGCGCTTGCACTCGGGGCCTCGATCTCGATGCGGATGGGCCCACCGGTGACAACAGGCGGGTGAATGGTCGGAGACGGGGCGCAGCCGGCGCAGATTGTGGGCGCGCCGATGGCAGTGAAGCACTGGGTCACGGTAGAGGTGCGGACTGCGAGGATGACCTGCTGGGCCGTGGCGGCGGAGTTCAAGGCGAGAACAGCCGCCAGGAGGATAGAGGATTGACGCATGGTTAAGATTTTGGTTGCTGGTAACGACTGGAGAGGTGGCAAGGATTGGAGATTTGCTAAAGCAGTTTGAGAGAGCAGAGGGAGTAGTGTGAAATGGGAAAGAAGGCTTTTAGATGGAATGATTCCTACAAAGGAGTGTGGCGAAAACGAGAGGATAATGCGTAATGAGCATGAGAGCCTAGGAAGTTGCCACTATGTAGAGAGTGTGAGAAGTTGTGTAGGAAGGGGGATGCACCGGAACTATGATGAGATAAATACAAATTCAGGACTTGGGGCAGATCCCATTTTGAAGCAGGTCAACAAATACATATGTGACGAGCCTATTGAGGCATGTAGAATGAGTGTTCAGAGAGTGACAAACAGATAAGCAAAAGCCCTTGAGATGACGGAAGTTCTTGTGGCTGGCTGAGAGGTGAGATCCAGAGCGTGGTGCCAAGGATTGCTGATTCACAGGGAGAGGCTCCTCGGGAATCTTGGCTCAGCCCGACTGCACGACTTCCAGCTCAAAGTCAGGTCCCTTGCTCAACAAGGGGTCTTCTACGTTTATTTGGGGCGTTGGATCCCATCTGTGCTCGAGATTCCGAGTATGCGTGTCGCCGTCCAAAACTTCATTCCCAAGAGCTCTTCCGAAGAGCGATGCGTAGGGAAGTATCTTGTAATTTGCTCAATGACCAACGTTGACGCCGACAGTTGTGATTTAGAGAAAGACCGGAATTCTAATTTCTACTCAGCTGAAGCAAATATACGTTTTCTCATCGATCCTGTGGCTGGCTGAGACGTAGAACCAGAGCGCGTTGCCAGGTATTTTCAGTCGGTAGGGAGAGGTTCTTTGGGAATTCTGGCTCAGCTTATAGGGATGAGATCTAGCTGAAAACCCCAACCGGCTTATTATGGAAGGCGCCAATACATGCTACCCATAGCTTTATTTCTGATATCAGTTCAAGATTCTAAGTATGCGTTTCGCCATCAAAGACTCTGCTCCTGGGGATTGTGATAAGGAGCATGACCTAGGCAGGCAGCTTGTGATTTAATATTCAACTATTGCTCATGGTAGCAGTAATTGTTGCGAGAAGTGATTTTAACTATAGTCTTATCTCTACTGAAATAATTATACATTCTTATATCGCCCCTGGTGAAACTTGGCCCAATGGCTTAGGGTACACTAGGTGTCTAGAGCATGGCTCGCCATCTCACAGCAATGCCCGCGGATTCCTGATGACAGTTGTTATTGCTCTCGGCGTATTCAAGTGTCCCTGTGTCTCTGAGAAGTGTAGAGAAGGATGAACCGAGTGGCATGTGCTGTCCACAAGCTTCTTTCGTCCCTATTGCTGATTCTGTATTTCTATCCCATTGGGCCACCGCTTCTTGGACCTAGAAGAGAGAAGCACCCATCATCACGCTCTTCCACACTCGTTCAGGATTCACTCGCTCTTTCAATCATTTAGATTTTCACCTAATTCCTCTTCATCTTTTTATTCACTCTCTGAACTCACTGCGACTCACTCTTCATACCATGAACAAACGGCTATTCCTTCTCGGCCTCCTCGCCTGCCTCGGCGATGCGTTTGCCCTCCAGCCGGACAAACTCGCCAACGGCCTGCCGACGACGTACTGCTTCACTTACCTTTCGACTTTTCTCGAGCTGGGTCCTCTACCGACAGGCGTCCAGCCCCCCGGCTCCACCGTGACTGTGATCGGAGGCACCACCGTCACCATCCCTGGCGGCACAGTCTCGATCCCCGGCGCCACCGTGACCGTGATTGGAGGCACCACCGTCACCATCCCGGGCAGCACGATCTCGACGATCCCCAGCGTGACCACCGCGACGAGCATTTCACTCTCCGCGGCCTCTTCCACCACCTCTAGCGTCTCCACCACCGCCCCCGTAGCCCGACCCGTCATCTTCTTCGTCTCCCCCCAGGTCGGCGGCGCCAAGCGAGACCTCCAGAAGCGAGATCTCGGTGGTTTCGTAAACCACGACGTCGGCATCAACCGTGAGAGCTGCAACGCCGCTACAGTCTTCTACTTCTTCCAAGACCAGCTCCTCGACGCCGGCAACCCCATCTTCTACAATCCGGGCGAGACCTTCAAGCCGCTCCGCAACGCCGGCGTCGCCCCTAGCACTGCCTTCACCAAAACCTTCGTCAACGTCGGCGGCGTTCTCCGCTTCATTAACTCGGGTATCCCCGGCGGCCAGGCCACCTTCTGTCAGGACCCCACCGGCCAGGTCTTCATCACCTTTAACGGGAGGCCCGCTGGCTGCCAGACTGTCCTGCTATACGCCTATGGATGTAAGTTCCGCACTAGCCCCCGCTGGAGCAGGAATGGTTCTGTGAGACCCGCGAGACAATGTCGCTAATGTGTCATGTCCAACCCCAACAGCCGAGCAGTGCGTCAACGGCCAGATTGTTGGTGGCACGCTTCCCACGGGTCCGATAACGACGTCCTCATCCACTTCCACGTCATCCCGTTTGCCCACGACTTCTGGCTTGCCCACGTCAACTAGCTCCTCCAGTGACACTACATCAGGCTCTTCCACAAGAACTACGTCCGGCTTGTCTACTAGTACATCATCTGGCTCTTCCACAAGAACTACGTCCGGCTCCTCTGGTAGTACATTACCTGGCTCTTCTACCACTACGTCGTCTGGCTTGTTTACTAGTTCATCATCTGGCTCCTTCACTACTACGTTGTCTGGCTTCTCAAATAGTACATCGTCTGGCTCTTCCACAAGAACCACGTCCGGCTCTTCCACAAGCACTTCGACAACTCCCACCCCTTCCACTACAACTCCCTCTTCCACTACAACCCCCCCTTCCACTACAACCCCCCTTCCACTACAACCCCCCCTTCCACTACCGATTCCACTACCACCACCCCTTCCCCTACTACGTCTTCGAATAACAGCACCAATCTTCTACCACGACGAGTACTGCGACCACAACAACTAGTGGCACCACCTCTCCGTCTCCCGCTCCAAGACCTTTAGTCCCTTAGAGGTAGCTAGCCCGGCCGGGTTGAGAGAAACTGCCGTCTGTTGGACTGGGAGCTGACAAACGTTAGAGTGGTGAACAATGCTGCTACTCTATCGCCGCCGCAGACCTCGATGTTCTTCTTTACCACTAGGATGACATTCCAGTACACAGCACCTCTCTCTCACCTGCATCGTTGATTTCTCCAGCTGCTTGCCGAGAGGCATCGCTGCGGGAGGACAAGAAAGCGTTGCGGCGCTGTCGCTGTTTTCAATGTGTTGCTTCCTTTTGGCTGGTGCTGTTTACTATGCGTCTTCCGTCATCTGGTGGAGGAGTTAAGCTTGAGTTGAGAATGTGTCTTATATTTTTTGTTTGTGTGCGTCTGCGTCTGTGCGTGTCAAACCGTGCGCAGAGCTAGCTACGTGGAAATGATTTTTGATTTAGTCGAGGATGTAAGGGAACTCTAATAACGCGAATAGCAAGTAATTCAAGAAAACAAGGTTATTACCATGGCCTGCCTAAGCAACTATCTGGCCTCTCTTGACTTGGTTGATTTGATTTCGGCATATCTAGGCTTTGGCCCTTGATCGGTCATTAAGAGCACCTAGCCAAGGATGGGCCATTCGCGGCTGCGACCATGTCGTCGCTAGGGCCGTCGATGTGGAGCCAACAGGCCTACAGGGATATTTTAGAAACAGACTAACACGACCTGCACACCACACTAATAGGTCTAATGTTGGGTTAAGCCAGGTTAACAGTTCGAGTTTGGAAAAAGAAAAGGGAAGAATTTCTAGCTTGTGGAAGGCTGTTGACAAAGCACATCTCAGTAAGATATTACTGTTGGAATCACTAGATCTATGCGATACAACTTCAATGGGCGTTTCACCACTGTGACATCGCCAACGTTTCGGCGTTCGTGAGAACTCAATGAAGGCTGGAACAACATCATCTACCACCGTGCGACCTAGCGTCCAGAGCGATATCAGGCTGGCGAGAGGTTGGATGACTTCTTCCAAACTCTGATGGAAGTCAAAAATGGCGCACCTTGTGACCTCAAGTTGGGGGAGGGGGCGTCGCTGCCAAGATATTGACCATGATGAATGTTGGGTATGACACGACGGCAATTGCTATTCACAACGTCGTGTACTGGTTATTGAAGAACCCAATGTGTATGGCCAAGTTGCGGGATGAAGTCGACGCAGTCAAGGAGCCCTGTGAAGTCATGGCTCCGTACGACAAATTCAGGCATTTGACCTATCTTCGGGCGTGTCTTAAAGAGTCCCTCGAAATAGTGCCATCAAAATTCTTCGACCTTCTAAAAGGAACCCTACCGAAGGGGCCTACATACTTGGAGACTTCATCCCCGGAGACACCACAGTCTCTATCTCGGACATGTCGTGCACAGAGACCCATGATATTCCCAGATTCCGAGTCTTATATCCCAGGGCGCTAGTTGGGCGAGAGAAGGAAGAGCCTGAAACTGTACTTTGTCAGCTCCAGTGCCGGCGCAATGGGATGTATTGGGAGAAACATCACTTACCTTGAGCAAAAGGTATTACTGGCTAGTGTTTTGTATCAGTGCGATTTTGCTCTGCCCTGGGAACCAGAGAGGCAGAAGGCCATGAAGTGCATGCCGATCGCGATGCCATTCAAGGTATGGCGATGAGAATTCAAGTTGATTGAAGCACTCTTATAAGTCTTTGTTATTATTGTGTCTAGGCTCAGGTCGACAAGCCCATTGAATCGGAATGTGTTTCGGGTCGTGAGCGGATCGACCAATATCTTCGTGCTCACTGTCTTTATTTAGTACTGGGTATACATGTGTGGCGTCAAAAGTGAAGTACGGATATGAACCTTCGAAGTCATGACTACGAAAAAGATATTCCCGGTAAGCAATCAAGCAAGCCGTGCTACATATCAATGCATCAGCCTGCCGCTCCAGCTTGTAAGCGGGCGTTCAACATGCCTGCAATGGGCATCCTAGGCGGGGAAGGAGAATCTTCCCAGCCCCATGCTTCTTTCAGTTGAGCTTGTCTAGTAATTATTCTTCAGTTTGAGAACCATGGAACGGGCACAACGGAAGTTATGCTTACGCTGCATGAGTCGGCCACCCTAGCCGTCTGTCAGTCTTCACGAGGATACTGTAGAGCTCCTCCTGTTCTTTTCGATCCGTAAACCGATCCCCCGCCATTGCTATAGCCAGGCAGGCATTGCTAGGGAGACACAGATTAGTTCATAGCTTGCGACACTGTTACCATGCCCAATAAATCAAGCCACTTACACATAAGCAGGGGCCGTTCGCTCGTTCGCCTATGAGAGAAATCAAGAATAGTTAGCCTAGCTTCTTAGATAGCCGACGCTCAATAACAATGGTTTACCTCTGCAAGACCGACAATGATTCGCACAGTCTGTTTCAGCTCGTCCTCGATTGCTCTGAACGCGGATCCTAGTCTCGGGATCTTCGGATTATGTGCGATTAACAGCATCCGAGAAAGGTGATAATTCTGCAAGCCAGTCACGGCAGCGTCGGTGATGTAGTGTTCCTCTGGCAGAAAACCAGGCTTCGGATTCGTCCACATCGCCTCAAAATACCATGGTTTCTCTTTCCACCAAACATCTAGGTCCTCCTTGAGCTGTGCATAGCTTCTTTCGTGATGATTCTCCTGGCCGTAGCAGTAACTGAGGCACATCGCGCAAATCGCGATGACGCGATTCGCGTAGGAACAGTCCACCCCGTTCTCGTCATTGTCGCCGAGGTCTAAGATCTTTCTGATACTAGGGAAAAAGTTGGGATGAACCTGTCGACTGTGCACGAAAGCCATGTATATCTCCTGTCTTAGCGCAAGCCAGAAGGCAGAGAGGCGTAGGCTGCTGAAATCGGCGGCGTTCTCTTGAGCGGCTAGGAGGATTCGCGTGCCCATCAGGTGGGACTCAAGGTTCATGGATCCAATATCCACTTCTTCAGTAAAGCGAAGGATGACGACAGCTGCTAACAGATTATCGTCTACCACGGCCGTTGATGACGACAGTGCCGGGATCAACGAGCGAAGGCATTTCTGGTGGTATCGGTCAGCAACAACCCCGTTGACACCTAATGTCCTACTCAGCCGTTTTGCGGAGGCCGAGAACATCGCATTCAACAACGTAGGACAATACACCGCCCTCTTGGGAACGACTTTGGCAAAGTGTCTTTCGCTGTCACACATGTCGAACAGAGGGGCAAGACTATCCACAAAATATCGATACAGGAAAGCTTCTTGTCTGTCTCGTAAAGGCCAGAGAGGGCTTTCGACGTAGGTTCGATCGTCAGGGGTAAATGTATCGTCAAGCTGCGGATCTATGGCTTCGAGAGCGAGATGAATGTTGGGAAAGTCAAGGGTGATATTAGTTCCAAGGTCAAGTTGGTCCCATGGGATTGAGGCACCGGTATAAGCGCTCGAGCCAGGTGTTTCATCGTGATTAAGTGCTCCTGGTGAACGCTGTATGACTTCGGAAGTCGTGGAATTCGTGTCTCGTCGCGGTCGTAAATGTCTTTGACTTCTTCTGCTCTTGCCATGGCTGGAGATGGCGTCGTATGATGCCCGCGGCTTGAGACCCATAGGCCGAGATGTCAAATCCCGAATCGGGGAAGAAGCGGCGGAAAGCAGTGCCGGGTGATCAGATGGGCTGGCAGGCTGCCGCGGAGCTCCTAGATAGGTGTTGACGGAGCCATCGTAGTTAGCGGGTCCTCCGCTGACAGAGGCATGAATGTTGACGATGTCTTCTGTCTCGTCGACAAAGCTGAAAGATCGATTCGTGGTCCGTACCCAGGGCTGGTGGTTGGAAAAGGTGTACTCGCTGCGGGCTGCTCCGGTGCCTCTTTCCGGCTGAACACTAGTAGCAAATAGATACTTTAGTTTCTTGGTCCCTCGGGAATGTTATCTGAGAACTGTGGATGGCGTCTACAAACCTGGGATTTAGCGTATGTCTGAAGCGGACACTGTAGCCACGGGTACACTCGACTCCCGACTTTCGACAGTTGGAACAAGTTAACTTGTTTGAATCACCTATTCTAAATCAGTAACGAGGATGACAGTCATGGCAATAATCGCCGAGTTTGGTGAAAGGGCGCTAGGGGCTGCTGGGCATTTCGGCTGTCAGGCCCCAGAGTAGACACGTCAAGTTTGGCATCGAAGCAGTGCTTACATTTGAGATGCCTAGTGCGCGGACCCAATCATACTGTTAGACACTTGTTCATGATAGCGTAAATATGTAAGGGTTGGAGTCGGAGAGGCAGCCCCGGGGCCACGAACATAGGGCGTGGATACGGGGATGGTTCCATCCCACCGGGTGTATGGTACGAGCTGCATACCACTGGGCAGACACTTACCTCAACCTGCAGATCTACAGGAGATGCATGTTAGCAAACAGAAGTCGACGGCGTAATGAACCTCAATTGGCTCCATCGGGCAATACGCATGTCCCACGCTACGCAGATATTTTCTATGGAGGGCTGAAGGAAAAGAAAAAGGAAAGGAATGTCAGATTTTAAAATACTCACATTACATGGATTCGTCCGGGCTTGGATTCGGCTCATATTTTGGACCCGCCGAGTGCTGGGTGTATCCAGCATCGAGCGTATATTCCGTTGTAGTGCTGTGTAAACAGTGACGTATAATACAAGTTGACGGGCAGAGATTTACCAGGCGGCGATGTGGACTTCATGGGGGGAGACGAGACAGTTGTGTGTGCGCGTATATGTGTGTGAGAGGTGATTTGCGGTGGGGATGGCTGTGAGTGCGTGGTTGGTAGGCACTGCAAGCAATTTCCTCTCCCATCAAGATTCTGGCAAGTTGCAAACTGGCTGGTTGGTATATGGGTAGCTTGGCTAAAGCGGGAAAGTCGCTGGTTCGAGTAGGGGGGAAAAAAGCCAGGGAGACGGGTGGATGAAAGGGTGTCAAATAGGAAACGCGAAGGAAATAAGAAAAAGTTGCCTATTTTAGTCTGAAGCGGCAACTTTCCCCCCCGCACGCCATGCATACACCGCTAAACTCCACCAGCGCCAGACTAGACCTCGTGGCGACTTGATTTCTACGCCTACCCCAGGGCTGCCTTCACTCACATTGCACTACATTGAGCTCCCGAGAAGGACAAGTGTTCCGTGGAATTCGATCAGTTCTAGGTAATTATCGAAGTCTGGGGAAATCTGGGGGATGTTGGCTGACTTGGCTGACTTGGCTGACTTGGCTTGTCTAGACTCATTTCTTGGTAACTGCCGATGAACGCTAGTCTCGTGTATTGACTGTGTTGCCATTGGCTCTTGGGATCATCTCGAGCTTCCACCTCCCAACTTACCCATCAACTTTGTCAAGTCAGGGTATGGTCAAATACATATTGCAGAAAGCTTGAGCCCAAGTTACTAGTCCATCGGGTTGTCAACGGAAGCGTGCTACGGATGGGCTATGCAGTCTGCAATGTCGCCATTGCAGCATTACTTTCAGCCCATGTTCTCAATCTCAAATGATGATATAAACCCTCGTTCTACCCCAGACATTCCCCAGGTCTTCATCAACACCAGTTACTCACCGAAGGCTGTCATCTCAAGTATCCGACACCTCTCAGCATCCATATTATCTTTTTCAATTGTCCTCCTTTTGCGCTCGCCCTTAAAGCTCTTGATTAGCTCGCGCTAGCTATAGTCAGCTCCAGTCTGCCATGCTGCCAGCAAAAGACCCCAAAGATGCGGCTCAATACAAGAAAACTACCACTGAGGATGACTCCTTCGAGGCTCAAGTAAGTCTGAATGAGTAAAATTCCATCGAACAGACCAAGACTAGCAACTTCTCCTGGATAGTGTCCAATACAGCAGCCATCGGCGGTATGCTCTTTGGTTACGATACTGGAATTATCTCGGCTATTCTGGTTTATATCCACCAAGACCTTGGCCACACGCTAACCTCATCCGAGCGAGAGCTCATAACCTCCATTAACTCTGGTGGGGCATTCATCGTTGCAATCTTCGCCGTAGCCAAGGCATATCGCTTCGGCCGCAAGATTGCCATCTACATTGGATGCTTCATGTTCACGGCCGGCGCCATTCCGCAAGCCGCGTCTTTCTCCTTGGCGTTGATGACTATGGGCCGTCTGATTGTTGGCTTGGGCGTTGGTTCCGCTGCCATGATTATTCCCATGTACGTTGTTTAATGGTATACACATGGCGACCACAAAATTGACCAATGCTATTATGACAGGTACATTACCGAACTATCCCCAGCAAGACATCGCGGCCGCATAATCGGCCTCGAGAATATGTGCATAACGGGCGGTCAACTACTCAGCTATGGCGTAGGCGCCGGATTCGCACACGTCCCGGGTGCGTGGCGGTTTATGGTAGGGGGTAGTGCGATCCCAGCCATCATCCTTGCCTCCATGCTGCCTTTCTGCCCCGAGTTGCCAAGGCAGCTCATCTTTCACGGGAAGTCGCAAGAAGCCGAGAAGGTTATCCGAAAAATCTTCCCCAACGGGACGGATGAGCAGGTCCGGATGAAGGTTAGGCATATCACGATCCACGTCGAGGATTCGAAGGACATGAATGCGGGGAAGTCGCAGTGGTGGGTGCTAAAGCAGCTCTACATTGTGCCCGCAAACCTCCGCGCCTTGATCTCGGCTTGCGGTCTCATGGCCATCTCCCAGCTGTCAGGCTTCAACTCGCTGATGAATTACTCGCCACTCGTATTCTCCCTTGTCGGTTTCAACAACCCTGTAGCCGTCGGAACTATCATTGCCGGGACCAACTTTATCTTTACGCTTGTCAACTTGTTGCTGGTTAACAGGGCTGGCCGCCGGAGGATCCTCCTCTGCACGGTCCAGTTTATGGGTGCCTTCCTCGTCGTCGCAGCCGTCGCGTTCAAATGGATTCTAATCAACCACGACCTATCACTTGGAGACGGTGCTACGGTTGGACCTCCTGCCATCATCGTACTCGCAAGTATGGTATTCTTCGTGGGATTCTATTCGTCGGGCATTGGAAACACGGCCTGGCTCAGCAGTGAGTTCTTCCCGATGGAAGTGCGCGCTATGGGCACCATGATGCTCACCATGAGCTGCTGGGGATCGAACATCATTGTCGCATCGACTTTCCTGACGCAGATGGAGAACACCACGCCCTCGGGCGTGTTTGGATTCTATGCCGCCATCTGTGTGCTCGATTGGGTTTCCATCTACTTCTGCTACCCCGAGGTCAAGAACATGACTCTGGAAGACATCCGCGAGGTGTTCAACTACGGGTTCGGTGTGAAGCGCGCGCGAGAGATTCAGAGGCATATGAAGGCCGATGGGAAGATGGGATTGAATGCAGACGAAAGCATCAAGGCGTAGGACTAGGAGACTTCGGGGCTGCGTCTGAAGTGCGTCGCCGGATGCTAGGCCCACCTGGGCGGGGAGCGTTTTGCTCAAGTTTAGTCGGTCATTTTCCGAGTCCGTAAGTCTGTAAAATCCGAAACTAGCCAGTTCAATGGTCAGTAGAGAAATAGGAAATGTCCACTTGCCGCTGCCAAGTTCCAAGGAATCGGACGAAGTCAAACCGCATAGTTACCCATAGGTAATAGGGTTACACATCCCCTAATTGTAACGAGTATTTGCGCGACCGTGCGGAAGATGCCGTCTGCGCTGCAAAATCAAGAATAGATGACACAGAAAAAAGGTTGAGACATGAGAGGGACAATGCCTCAAGACGACGTTCATTCGAAAAGCGCAATGATTGGGAGACGGACGATTGTAAGTCCCTCCCCCCCACATTCCTGGATTAGCTCATCAGCTAAGCTTTCGTTGCTTGGTGGAACTTCGGCGGGCTGGGTAAATTCGTGATGCCGAGACCAATTCAATCCGGGTTCCGGCCCCACAGCTGGTCATTGACCGGCGCGTGCTTACGTGCTAAAGCAGGGATATACCCCTAATGCTTCCAGGCGAAAACTGCTTTCTCCGGAAGCCTTACGATTCCCAGCTTAACCAACTTTCGGTTGCCTAAAGCTAGCGCCTCCCAAGTCGGTTTCTTGATTTGCTCCACTGCTGCTGCGCGAGTACGAGAATGATAGCACGGCTGGGAAGGATCTTTGGTTTATTGTTGTAGCGAAAACCTGGATATATTTCACGTTCACTGGCCGTACCGTTGATATCATGATAGAAGAGAAACTCTTCAAAGTGAACAGTTACTAAAATATGAGACCTCGATATCTACAGACGCCACGATGTACAAATTCACCGTCAATTCAATCAATTGCAACAGAAGGGTCGGATTACCATCTTGACGCTACTAATCAAAACAATGGCATGTGTCCATGAGCAACGTGACAGTTCTGCTATTGCAGTCTGTTATGGATTCTTCATGTTATCGGTTTGCCGAACGATGTCAATGATTACTACGAGGTAAAAATTCGGCTGTAACTCCTTGAAGCATAGACTCTCGCGCAGTCATTTCGCACTCCTCAGTCGCCGCTTAGTAGAAGCCAAGAAATTGTCGCCCCTTACAGACGAGATGATGAATTGAAGATCCGCGGGTCACCGTTCGTCGAGTACGCAAAAGTTAATCTGGAAAGTAATGTTCCCGGGATCAGTTGGGTCAATAGACGGGAGTTTCGACCGATTGCTCGTAGTGGTGATCTTCGAATAAAGCGGCCAGCCTACTTTCTATCGTCTAAACACTAGAAGCTTCAGCCATAAATCAACAGCTCTCTAGCCGGAATTACTATACTCCTTCTATATCGCTACACGAATGCTCCGTTAGGCAGCATGGTGTACGTTTAACTCCTTGAAGCCGATTCTATCGATGCAATAGTGGCGCACAGACCTAATGGCCATGAATGATCACCCATTTCTCCGACCTAGCCGCCTACAAAGCCTCGAAGCCTTCCTATTAACCCATAATGCTGTAATTGACAAGGGGTTTAACTGATGATCACAGCCTTCAAAAGGTCACAGCGCACCCACAGCGGCCACCGAGACGGACTTGTCGGTCAGTGCAGCCTTTCCGCTGCTGTCCGAGGTTCCATGGAAAAGCCCCAGCAATGCGTTGCGATGTCCTTTGTTGGTGATCTTGCCTCATGCCTGGTTCTTGATATGGGAAGGCAGGGTCACATAGCCAAAGCCCAAAATCTGGTCAGTTGAATCATTGTTCAGACGACGTGCGCTGCAAGATTTGCAATAACTGTGACAGTGAGTTTCAAAGCGTAGTTCTTTCCGAAGCTCAACGTGCTATTGTGGCCCATTTCGAAGGGTTATGAATGCCTATGCAGCCTTCGTTCCGTAGGGCTGTTCTGGGTTGGCTGGGCTTCGCAGAGATTTGGACACATGGCCGACTGGCCGAACGGAAAGTGTCAAAACAAGACGACGTCAATGACTTGGGACGCCGGTTTCATCTTGCGAACTGCAAGGCTTCTAGGTTAAGAATCGGGGAACATCAGGCCGAGACATATGGCATTGACCTCTTGAAGTAAGCTTGAAATGATTTGCGAAAGCAAAGAGAACGGTCGCTATTATCTGGTTCTGATTGGTCAGTACAGCATTCCAGCAGTACTCACTGCCAGCAGGGGTAAGGTTTGTCCAGAAGCATCCCTGGAGTTTACGAAAAATACAGTTGTTTTATGAATTTTTGAACGAGTCAAGCGGCGCTAGGTTCTTTGCTCCGATGACTTACTCAGCCACCGTCTATTCGTGACATGTGAGAAAGAATTCACCCCCCAGCAAAGACTAGGTTGATGTGGGGAGCTGTCTCGGTGAAGGCCAGCTTATCTCGGTGAGTACACCGCTGATAAGGAAAGCGGCCCCACCAGCTGAACCCAAAAATTTGACCTTCGCAAGTGGCCAAGGAACTTTTTCCAGTCTACATTCATCCTCCCAAAGTCGACGCCGTTAGACCAACACACCAATTGCCTCGCCAGAAAACCCACAACCATGGCCGGTACCGAAACAAAGAAGAGGACAAATGACGGCCGGCTTGCGCCGCCGTCCAAGAAACAGAAGCGTCAAGACAAGAAGCAAGCAGAGCCCGCCTCGGACGAAGAGCAAAGTTTCGATGCGGTAAACCTCCTCGACTCGGATGACGATGACATTCTTAACGCGAACGTCGACGACGGCGCGGTCTCCGACGACAATGATTCAGCGAGCTCGGCAGACGAGCGTCCCACGCCCAGGAAGACGACAAAACCTGCCCCCAAGGCGAAAAAGAGCAGAGATGCCCCCGTGGGCACCGACTCGGATTCGGACTCGGAAGAAGAAAGCGCCGACGACCATGAAGGCGCGCCTCAGAAGACCAAGTCCAAACGTAATGATCCCTCTGCCTTCTCCACATCCATGTCCAAGATTCTTTCGACCAAGCTCTCGAACGCAAAACGAGCGGACCCCGTCCTCGCCCGCAGCGCCGAGGCCCACGAGTCAGCCAAGGCGGCCGTCGACCTGGCGCTCGAGTCCAAGGCGCGCAAGCAGATGAGGCAGCAGAAGAAGGAGGCGATGGAGAGGGGCCGCGTGCGCAACGTGCTGGTGGCGCCCGAGACGGAGGATACGTCGACGGGGGAGATGATTGAGACGGAGAGGCGGCTGCGCAAGGTCGCGCAGAGGGGTGTCGTCAAGCTCTTCAATGCCGTGCGGGCGGCCCAGGTCAAGGCTGCTGAGGCGGAGAAGAAGGCACGCAAGGACGGCGTGGTGGGTGTGGTGAGGAGAGAGGAGAAGATTAACGAGATGAGCAAGAAGGGATTTTTGGACCTCATTGCGTCCGGCGGCGGAGGGCTGAAGAAGGGCGCATTGGAGGAGGCTTGAGCACAAGAACAAAATGGACGGATGCCAGTGCCAGATGTGGCTGGCGGTTTTCTTCTCGTTCACATCGATTTTGTCCAGGATTATAAGCGTAGAGGAGTGATGTTATTTCCCTCCCACCGTCACTTGATACCCGCCAATATCTAGCATAAGCCGAGCCGAGCCGAGTGTATTCCCATCCGTGATGCCGCGCTTGATTGAAGAACACTCCCCCCTTTTTCTCCGAAGACCCCCTTGCCACCTTTTTCTGACATGAAATATGTATAGTATAGTACAGATGATTGAAACAATGTGATGCATGCTGCATCCAACGCCGATATGCTGGGGGCTCTCGCGTCTACTTGAAGTCGCTGGCCTGCAGGTTCCGCGTCATCGAGGGCAGCTTGACCTTGAGGCCGTCTAGTTCCTTCTTCATCGTGACCTGACAACCGAGTCGACTCGTCTCTGTCAAGCCAAAGGCCAGGTCGAGCATGTCGTTTTCGTCGTCTTCGGGCTCGGGCATCTTGTCATAGTATTCCTCGTCGGCGACAATGACGTGGCATGTTGAGCAGGCACAAGAGCCTCCGCAGGCACCTAATGTCCGTAGTTAGCCAGACGTCGCCGAGTGCTAGTCCGCAAGGGCAACTTCTGTCACGTACCCTCCATCTCCAAGTCATTGTCTTGTGCGATATCCAGCAGGTTGTCTCCTTCGCTGACGGCAATCTTGTGCTCGTCACCATCTTTGTCGACGAAAGTCACCCACAGCCTGCAGCAACTTGTCAGTCGAGGTCGCTGCTACGTCATGATCGACTGCCTTACTCTTCACCGGGCTTCGGAGGGGTGATGTGGCCATGCGGCTTAATAGCCGAGATCGAGAAGCTGCGGGCCGAGGGCCATTGGATCTGTCTGGGAGAGAGCTGCGCAGGTCTCTTCGTGACCATCCCGCCGTGGATGCCTCGGCTCTGCCATTGCGACGGGCGTGCTTTCTGGCATGCGCTGGCGGCCACCCTGCATAGGGTTGTGTTGAGTCTCGCGGAGGACATGGTTGCTCGGTACGAGTCCGTTCTCGGCCGGGATTTTCCACGGGGTAAGGCCGTCGATAAAAAGGGCGCAGTGGGTTCGGATCCGATGGCAGGGAATAGGAAGGGTAGTTCAGGGGCACTTCGGCCGGATCAGCAGCATGCAGAAACAAGCAGGTTGGATCACTGCAACCAAAGGTGCTGCTCGTTTGCTGTCCTCGCGGGTGGCGCTCGCTGCAAAGCAATGACAAAAAGTTGTTGGAAAGCTTCGATATATGTGCAAGGGCCTGTGGAGATGCATTGGATTCAGGGAAATTTCTATAGGCTCTCGCGCCTGCGGGAGCTCCGATAAGATCCACAGCCCTCGGCCTTATCGGCCGGCGAATGGTGATGTTCCGACTCCGGGACCCATCGATTTACTGTTAGGCGGGAAGAGCGCAGAGCATGAACTCCATTGGCCGGTATGTGCCCGTACCAGGCGCTTTCAGCTGCTGGCGCCAAGGAAGGCGCGTCGAGTGAATTGTCGTGCGTGCGTGGTGCATGCATCGTCCCGTCATGGCTTTTGGGGAAGGACGGGCCCCGCTAATCTTATCTCCGAGGTGATTTCCATTTCATCATGCAAAATTGGGAGCAAAAGTGGAAAGCTCCCGAAATCATGCATCACGAGAGCTGAGCCGCAACATCCGCCAACCCGATCACCATGGCTACTCATAGAGAAGGGGTCAATCCCTTGAGACCATACTACAAACCGCCGACCATAGGAGAGCCTCCTGACCCGACGTCTGCGTCATCCGCGCCCAATCCTTTTGCCCGCCATGCAGGCAATGCGACGAGCGAGCGGTACGCGTCAAAGGCACGCGACATCTTCTCTGACATCGACTACAAGGACTACATCAGCGAGCCGTCCCCTTCTGTCGTCCAAACCGTCAAGGACCTCGTTGACGAGCTGCTATGGAAGTACACATCGGTATTGATGGCCCAGCCGTTCGAGGTTGCAAAGACGGTTTTGCAGGTCCGGAGCCATGACGACGTAACGTTGGCGGCACCGGCTTCGGCAGCAGCGACGCCCTTGGCGACACCCGTCTCGGAGCGGTTGCAGTCCCAGTACGGGAGTGCGGTATACAGTGAAGCCGATTCCGACTCGGATCTCGATGAGCCCGCCTACTTCACCTCAAATGCTCCGAGCACGCCAACTCCGTCGTTTCCCAGGGAGCATCGAAACCGCCAGTCCCCTTCCCCTATCCACACGCCGGCTGCGAAGCAGCCCGTGCCGCCTCACCAACTCACCATTCGGCGGCCCGATTCGTTGATGGAAGTTATTGGCCAGCTCTGGCAAAAGGAAGGCGCCTGGGGTGTGTGGAAGGGATCGAATGCGACCTTCCTCTACTCGGTCCTCTCGTCAGTGTTGGAAAACTGGTCGAGAAGTGCCCTGAGTGCACTGTTCAATGTGCCGGACCTGGGCGTCAAGGAAGATATTGACCGACTGATTGATATCGCCTCGCCCTACCCTTGGGCCTCTTTGTGCGTTGCCGCAGCTGCGGCCGTTGCAACGGGCCTCATTCTCGCACCTCTGGATCTAGTGCGCACAAGGTATGTCACCGATTGTCTTGTATGTTTACCGTTGAAACACGGTGCTGACTCTGACCTAGACTACTCGTTACACCCACTTCGAAACAGCCAAGGAGGACATTGTCGACCCTCCGAGCTCTTCCCTCCTACGTCTGTCCCTCGCTGCTTGTTGTTCCTACCGTCCTTCACTCGCTTATCCACCCTATTCTCACACTGTCAACACCACTGGTTCTCCGTACTAGGTTCCTTATCGACAGTCGGGTGTCGCCCACCACCTTCTCGGTTGCCAAATTCTGCGCTTCCTCAGTGGCACTCTTCGTCAAGCTCCCGCTGGAGACCGTCCTCCGACGTGGCCAGGTCGCCGTCCTTTCTTCCCCCTCGCATGTCCGCGCCCTCACAGGCAAAGACCAGAAGATGGAGACCATCGTGCCGCCAGGTCGTTACCACGGTGTCATGGGTACCATGTTCTACATCATGAACGAGGAGGGGTCTCGCGCCATTGCAACAAAGCCCGCGCCGGCCAAGAAGGGCAAGGCCAAGACCAAGGTCGCAGAAACAGTCCACCGCAAGGGTCAGGGACTGGACGGTCTATGGCGTGGCTGGAAGGTCAGCTGGTGGGGTCTGGTTGGACTCTGGACAGCGGGCGTTATCGGCAACAGTGCCGAGGGCGAGTTCTAGAAGAGGGATTTTCAAGCGAGCAAACCCGACACATGCAATATTTAACGACCGTTCCGACTTCGATCGCAACCAAGTGCGAGGGCGAGGGCGAGGGCGAAACAAACCGGAAAGAGACTACTGTAGTTCGACTGTTGTACTAGAAGTGTGTACCTTGGGATGCGGGATTCACAGGCGTTTTGGGGGAAATTTTCACAGTCCCGAACAACTCTCTCCTCTACGATCATGATGAGATACGGTATGACATCCTTCTTCAAATTTCAACTGTACAAATTGCAACCAACTGCAATCAACCCCTCAAGACGCTGTACTGTAGCTCTTTTACGTCCGTAATACCAATTCAAAGCCTGCAGGACGCTGAGCCATACCCTTAATAGAAATATTTGCGTCGAGATTAGTTGCCTTCGTCACACTTCCAAAAGTCAGGTCCTCGCGCCAGCCGCGAAGGCCGTGTCACCCCTCTAATCACATCTACAATACGTCCGTATTGTAAGGTTTTCGCTCGGGTTTTCTTCGTACGACTCGGAAACTTGGTTGAGGGGGAGCCAACCGAGCCCAACCAGCCTAGTGCGATGGGTGCCTGCGTGAAGGATGCAGCTGTCAGTAGCACCAGGGGCCTTGTTGCGGCACAGTTCATCTACGGAATTAGGCACTCGAGAAGCCTTGGTCCATGTTTTTTTTTCCACATCATGGCTGGTGATGACGTGTAAAAATATCTTCAGGATCTGCTGGGCCTGGGCCATGGAAGCTGGAGTGCTACATACGCTCTCCACGCCGAGGCTTTCTACAGGTAATAATCAGGCTGCAGGCTGCAAGCCTGTTTTACCCATCACCTGAGAATCCTAAGGGGGCGTAAACAATAGCTGGAGGAGCTAGAAGTGACTCGCATCGTAGCCGGGAGCCGATTGAGGTCTGTTATCTTGCCTCGCTTTTCGTAGATGGGGGGCCGTGAAAGGGGATTTGATGGGGGCCGAAAAGGGACACCTCCATCCGATTGATGAGACAATACTTCAAAAGGGCATCGATGCGGCCTTGTCCTTTCCGTAAATGATTCTGTCAAAAGAGACACATCTCACTTCACTTGATACTGCTTCCTGACAAACGTTTTGCCACCCTTTACCAACAACTATGCCGCGCACTTCTATATTCGGCGTCAGTTCGGTTTTCAGAGCCGTACTCCTCGCCTGCATCATCCTCAAGCATGTTGCCCTGGCTGTCGCGCGGTCGACGGTGCGGCACGCTTGCATGGCAGTCCTCATGCCTCTTATGCTTCTTCACGTCGCCATCATCGACGCCTGAGACATGTCTCTCACATCAGACACCAAAGTGGTAGGACAAGGCCCTCTTGGATACCTATTCTATCCCTCCAGACGAGACATCTCACCTTTTCCCGCCATCGCCGTCTATTCAAGGGCGATACAGCGCGCAGACGTCAACCTTGCAGCTGTCCCAACGCCTCGTTCCTTGTCAAGGGGAACATCGCTAACGTGCTCCCTGGCTTATGAGCACCTCTACGACATACGTCAGTGTGAGCCAGCCCTGATGGCAGCAACGCTTTCGTCAGTAACCTTTTCTGAGGTCTCGCTTCCGCGTGTCTAGCCGTCCTTCCGTTCGGTGCCGCCTTCGCGCTTCCCGCTCCCCAGGCAAGAAATACCGCCTGGCAGGTATATTAGACACACGCTTCTGTAGCTCTCGCTTGAGTGTAAGCACGTGGAACAAGGTTTATGGATAGAGTCCGTTGCCGGATTTTGTGTGCATCATACTTGTTTTTTGGAGTCTTTTTGGTCCGAAGTGGCTTTTGGCAGGACTAGTTCTGACCAGACCTTGATCCAGGTAGCCTGAGAACTGACCAGGCATGGCTGGACCATTCTTAGGATGAAAGCGTCCAGCTTTTCGTCTTCTGGGCCCTCTAGACTGTGGGCGGGGAAGCCACCTTTGTTGAGTATCCTCCCAGGTCTGCGGCCTTGCGTACGAGTTTGTTTGTACAATAAAAATCCCTCCGACACACAAGTCTTTGCCAAGTTGACCTGCCTTGTCGAGTCTTGAAACCACGCCTCCTTGAGCATGCCTAGCCTGAGCTTACTAACATCGGTGAGTTTGATTTCAGCCTCTGTCGTAATTCTGGTTAGCCAGAAAGATACCTTTGGGTGCAATTTACTTAACTTGCGACATGGGGGACAGATGAAAAGCCTTCTTGCGGTGCACGCATGCTGTAGTAGTCTATCGATTCGGCTTGAAAATATTGGCTCATGCCTCTACAATCTGTGAAGCTCTGGGTGGTTTGCCGTCACTAATTACTAGTTTCATGTCATTCACGTGGCCCTCGCGTGTCATATTTATTTGTAGTAGGTTCAATCATTTCCGCCAGTCAAAGTCTCTATACCTTGATGTAATCACCAGGAACAAATTTGTCTACGATGTGATACAGCAGCCGTCAGTTGTGGCTTCTTGCCTACCGTGGATGCCTTAGTATTTGCAACGCGCTGACCACTGCCTGCTTGGGGTTCACCAAGAAAATCCTCCTTTTGACGCTGCCCTGCCAAGTTGTCTCTACGGACCTGAGAAACTTGGCGGCTGCATCCCAGGTGTTGCTGGAGGGTGCGACGTTGAGACACATGGTTACATGTCCTCACGCTATCGAATCTGCAGGGGGTTAGACTGCTGGGAAAGCGCACTACCCAGCGAGTACACAGGCTGACGGCGCATCTAGCTGTTCATTACCTGACTCACTCACTCGAATCCGTCAAAACCGCTGCCCTATTGAGTCGACCGTCCCGAATATCAGGGTCGGATTACTAAGAGGACAAGGTCTAAAGCCTGCGGTGACTGACCTTTTTGCGACTCAGCGACATCCGCTCGGATGATAGTTGCCTTCTGTGTGCCCGCTTTGTAGCCTTTCCTTCTTTCTCTATTGCCTAGAAACATTCTTCAAAATCCGCGCCCTGGTGACCTAAGTAACCTTTCTCAAAAGATTCCGACGCAGTTCCATGGAAGCAAGCCAATCTAAACGCCATGCTCAAGCCGTGGCGCCTATTCCGTAAGTAGAAGCCACCGCGCTCCGGTTGCGAAATAAGGATAAGCTCTGTTAGTAGTCGATTTCACCAATGGCATACTTTGCCGTGAGGCTGAGAGGCGAACGCCAGTTTGTTGCAGTAGCGTGTCCTACGGCTTCATGCTACATCTGGTTCCGGCGGGATACTACCTAGACGGCGACACAGGAAAATACGGGTCTCGCGGATATGCTCACGTACCTGTCTAGAGCAGACATGGCGTTCTAGCCATGATTCAGTCTTGTCAGCTAGGGAGGCAACGGTCAGGTTTTGTCTCCCTCTCGCAAATATAAGACCATGAGGGGAGATGCCGACGGTTGGAATGTTGTGCTCACTCTATCCCTAGCTCAATCTTTTACAACTACAGATCGTACGTGGGTACACATACGTTGAGTATAAATCGTGAAGACCAATGCCTCACTGAGGAGACACTTTCGACAGAACCAGCGTCACTCTCTACGGTTTCACTATCGTTCACTCACTTGTTCTTTTCCTTCGCTGACCACTTCTCGTTATAGACGTTTTCTTTTCAACGTCGCGCCACTCTTTTTCCCCTTTCACAAACATGGGCTGCCGAAAGATATATGGTCTCATGGTTGCCTTGGCCTCTGCCGCAAAGGTTGCCGCACACGGTCACGTCACAAACATCGTTATTAACGGCGTTTCTTACCGCAACTACATTCCGGTCCAGGATCCATATACCAACAACCCGCCCCTCGTGGCCGGATGGACGATTGACCAGCGTGACAACGGGTTCGTCGCGCCGGATGCCTACAACGCACCGGATATAATCTGTCACAGACAAGCCGTCGCAGGGAAGGGCCGCATTACAGTCGCTGCCGGTGATACAATCCAGCTGCAGTGGACCGAGTGGCCTGATAGTCATAAGGGCCCTGTTATCAACTGGCTTGCTAACTGCAACGGCCCCTGTAACCTTGCCGATAAGACTGATCTGCTATTCTTCAAGATTGACGGCGCCGGTTTGATTGATCCTCCTCAGCGTACTAACCGCTGGGCGGCCAGCGTTCTCATCGAGAACGGTAACGCCTGGCTCGTTCGCATCCCACCCAACATTGCCCCTGGTCACTACGTTCTTCGTCACGATATCATTGCTCTCCACAGTGCCGGCCAGCAGAACGGTGCTCAGAGCTATCCGCAGTGCATCAATCTCGAGATCACAGGCGAGGGCACGTATAACCCCCTGGCACTCTTGGCACTGCTCTCTACAAGGCCAACGATCCCGGTATTCTGTACAACATCTACCGCGATAATCTCAATGACTACGTGGTTCCGGGAGATGCCATCATCTCTGGGGGTGTCTCCATGCTCTCACAGTCCCGGATTCAGATTACCGCATCCGGCAGCGCTACCCCTTACGGCACAACTCGTGTTGTATCGTCAACCAGCATTCTTGCCGCTTCTTCAAGCAACACGGTTGCCTTCAGCCCGTCTTCTGATATAGAAAGCTCGTCCTCTACAGCAGTTGAGACCATCACCACTATCCGCTTGACCAGCACCATTACGGCCACACGCACCACCAGCACTCGCGACAACATCGCACCCAGCAGCACGACAGCACCCTCTCAGTCCTCAGCGCCTACAACACTCCAAACACTGACTACCACGGCACTTCCGTCTGATGAGCCTACTCAGGTGTTATATGGCCAGTGTGGTGGCTCAAACTACCTGGGTCCTACCAAGTGTCCGGCGTACGCTGCTTGCTCTACAGTGAACCCGTACTATGCGCAGTGCACCCCTGCTTCAGTACCAGTGGGATTGCAATCACTCTATGGACAGTGTGGCGGAAGAGACTGGCCGGAACAGAGCGCGACTGCTTGTGTCCCTGGGGCTCGATGCTCTACAGTCAATCCTTGGTACGCGCAGTGTACTCCTGCTTGAGAGTTTGGGTTTTAGCCGTCGTTGCTGGATGACACGGTGTTGGTTTGAAGAAAATGCGTTGTTAGGAACTAACATGAAAGCGTTGCATGGAAGCCTGGGAGGTAGTGTTGTATTGTGTTGAGCTCCTGCTATTTCCCCCATAGTCAGTGTCGGTGCATTGAGCACACCGTGATGAGCTATGTTATCTGATTAATAGGAGACAAATACTGCAAAATCTGTTTTCTCCTGATGCAAAATAAGTTATGAAATGGGCTGTATGCTCCGATCGCTGATTGTGATAGCGCCAGCAGTGCATTTAGATCTTTCTCGGGTCTGGTGGTAGTTGACCGTGCTTTCATTCAGCCAACGACACCGGACTGTTGAAGCAACTAGCCTGCAAGAGTGCAAATACCTTGCCATAAATGCATAATTTGATGCTCAACTACTGTACTTCGGCCAGAAGAGTTTCGTGTGATTTGGCTGCTTACGACGGATAACGAGCTTTTAGATTCCCAACTTACGTTTCCTACAGAAAAAAGATTGTGATTGGAGGGATCGAGTCGTAGAGAACTTCAGTCTTGACCACGTCATGTCTCTGCCCAGTTTCTAGCTGTCGCGATGCCCTCACGCACATCGCGCAGCCTTGTGAGATTTGCGCCGGGCCCGGATTAACTATTAGTCTGGTCCCTTTGTGCGGATCCACCATGCAGAATACGTATTTATTTGTTTTGGACAAGGTAATCCTATACATAGAAATCTAAGCCGTTTTCCTTATGTCTTTTTTACCCTAAGTAGTGATTCTATAATAGTTATAAGCCTAGTTTATATTATACCTTTAAACTACTATATTTAGAGTATATTATAAGCTAAAAAATCTTTTTTAAATAAATTATTTTTATTTTCTTAAACTAATATCTTTAATATATTTATTTTTATTAAGGCTATAAGGAAACTTAAGACGTAAAGTAATTAGCTTTTATAGTATATAACTCTTTAGCTTAAAGTAAAATTAAAGTATATTTAAGAATTTATTAACTTAAATAGACTTAAATAAATAAAAAAAAAATTTAAATATTTTAATAAGATTTTAAATATTTTAAGGATTTTTACTTTTAATAAATTTATTATTAATATAAATCTTAAATAAACTAATAATAAACTTTTTTTAATAATAACTAATTTAAATATTAAGGTTATATATTAAATATATATTTTAAATATTAATATAAAAGAAGTTATTTAGAAATAATAAAAAAAGGTATTTAATATAATTAATATATAAGTAAAAATATTAATTATTAAATTATTTTTTAAGTTAACTTAAATAAAAGCTTTAATATAAAACTAAATAATATTTTACTTAATATTTAAGATTTTTAAGTAATAATATATATTAAGTAACTTATTTAATTAAACTATTATTTAAAAAAAATATTTAGTTTTATTAAATTAAATAGCTTTAAGTATTAACTTATTTATTTAGTTAATAAAATAATAAAATTTTTATTTTTATATAAAAATCTTAAACTTATTAGAAGTCTAAGGTACCTTTACTTTAAGAACTTTTCTAAGAGTAATATTATATAAAATTACTTTATTTTAAGTAACTTATAAACTTATAGAAATTATTTAAAATAAAATAATAAGCTTTTTAGTTAAAAACCTAAATAACTATATAATAATTTTAATTAGTATTTTATAAGAAAACTTATTAGTAATAAAGTACTATAAAAAAAGGCCTAATATTTATATAACTTTAATAAGTTATTTTATTATATTAACTAAGAATAATTGTTGAATGGATTCTCTCTTTCTAAGAGAACCTGTTTGTATGATTGTACTTAGGTTAAAGTTAAAGTAAACCAAAGATATATTTTCTGTAATTATCTTCTTAACTATAAGACTTAGCTTTTATATATAAGATATATGATCTTATATATCCCTAAGTTAGTTTAGTATAAATATACTTTTAATCCCCTTAATAGATAACTAAGGGCTAAATATCCAGTCTATGCCCTCTGCTATAATATGTATCCTTAAGTCATGCGTATTATATAATCAGCTAGTACTATTATTCTAATACTTATAACTTTTTCTTTTATGACTATATAACTTCTTATAATGTCTAATTAGGTTATACTAATTATAATATTAATAACCTTATTGTATAACCTTATAGGTTAAGCTATTTGTGTTATATAATAAATTACTAATATTAAAACTCTAAGTAACTATTTATTTCCTTCTTACTTAGTTAAGTAGATAAGTTATATATTAGTAAAGTTTCTTTTTTCTTTATTAACTTTACTTTTACTTTTATTATTAATATACTTTTTTTTTTTTATATAGTAATTTTAGTTATTTAAAACTTTTTTTATTTAATTTTTTTTTTTATTTTTATTTTTTATTTTTTATATATATTATTTTTTTATATAATTAATTAATAATAATTTTTTTTTTTTTTAATTAACTTTAATAATAACTACTTATATATAAGATTTCTTTTTATATATTTCCTTTTACTAATTTATTAATAGTACTTTATATAATTAATTTATTATATTTCTTATTACTCTTAGTAGTTTAATCTTTAGTAATATTAGTATATATATTAATATATTTAATAGTTATTAGCTTTATTTTTTAACTAGTAACGCTAATAATTACACTCTTTTGTTAGCTTTAGCTATTAATATATATTACTTTTGTTTTTACTTTGTTTTTATATATTAACCTTAATTGTAGAATAAGGAGCGTCTTATTATTAATATACTATTACGTAATATTAAGATTTATATCACTAGTAACACTTCTATTCAGCAGTTTATTACTAGTATTATTTGCTACTAAGGCTACTTCCTTGTAGTCTTAGTTTAGTCTTATGGTTATATAGCTATTACTTATAGTAATAAATGCGTAACTACTAACTCCTTATGCTTCTACTAATATACCTATATTCTCACCTTTCAGGGTAGCGCCTACGCTAAGTGCGTCTAGTAGTTGCATAGCGCTTATTATACCTACTATAGTTAAGATATTGATTCGTCTAACAACCTGGGCAATAATAATAATAATAATAACAGTGGCCTTAGCAACTACAAGGCTCTTAATATCACTAATGCTTATAAGCCTTATATACCTGGCAGTAAGCTTAGTAAGAACATCAGCAAGGGTAATCACTTTCTTGGCACTTCTGTTAGCCTTATGGTTATTAATAAGGAGTAATTATATAACTTCTTTTTCTTAAAATCTTATATAATAATTAAATAGATTATATAATATAGTAATTTAAGAAGGTTATAGATATAGTAGAGGTATAATTTAATATTAAGATTAGTATTAGTAGTAGTTAAGTATATTAGATACTTTTTTAAGGTTATACTTTATTTTTAGATAATTAGTAATATATAGTAATAAGGTTATATAAATTAATTATTAAGTATTTTCTCTTAATCTTTTAATATATACTTTAATTTAAATCTTTAATATGTTTATTATAATTAATTATTTAAATGTTAAGTTTAGTGATTTCTTAGTAAAGGCGTTAGTAAAGTTATTTTTTTTATTAATTTATCTTACTTCTAAGATCTCTTTTTTTTTATATAACTTATATAGACTTATAATATTAATTATAAGCCTTTTTTTATTTATTATATTTAGTTATATAAGGTACTTATATAAAGATTATAAGTCTAAATAGATAATAACTAGAATTTTTAAGAGTTATAATATATAAAGGATCTTAGTAAGTGTTATATTAAGGGATATCTTATTATTAAATCCTGTAGTTATCCTATATAATTTGCTTATAAGTATACTTTATATGACTCTCTTGTATTTTGTTAAACTTTAATATATAATGTTTCCTTTAATCTAGAAGTTTGTTGTTATATAAGCTATTTTTTTAGCTAGTATAATAATAAATCTAAGTTATAACGATAGATCTAAGTTATTTATAAATGATTTATCTATAAAGATATATATTTTTGTATAATAGAGATTAAGAGGGATATATGTAAGGCCTTATGTAGGGTTATTGATTTACTACTAAAGTTATATATTTAAAGCTTTAATATTCTTCTTATCAGGTTCTTTAGTTTAGGCTATAGTTAATAGGTTATATAATGCCTCTAGTTAATAGATAAATGTGAGGTATGCTTTTCTTGCCCTTTAAAAAATATACTACTAATATGTATTATGTATATCAGGATTAATGAGTTTTAGGTGCTTTATTTAGCTTTTTTAAGTAAAAGTAATATAGTTATTATACGATTAAATCTTTCCTTTATTAAAGTTAATTTTACTATTAGGTAATAAGGTGGTCTTTAGTTTTATATAAAGTCCTTTTCTTTTTAGCTCTTCTTCTTCTTTCTAGGAGAAGGTAGGTGTAGTAAAGCTAAGTGTATTATTTGTTTATATAGCTATAATCCTAAAGGTATTTGGTTCTTTTGTTGTATATAATAAGTATAAATTATATATTAACTTTGTTATTTTTAGATCTTTCTTGTGATGCTTAGAATAGGTTTTGTACTAGTATAGGCCTGATTTTATTAGGCTATATAGTAGTTTTAAGATATAAAGAAGTGTATTCTTAGGGTATTTGTTTTTTAACTTTTTAGGTAGTTATGTAATAATTGTTTTAGTTAGATGATTATTTAACTATGTATATACCTAAGTTATGTCTCTGAGTTCTTTTTTGTATTTATAGTCTTATATAAGAGTAAGTCTAATTATAAGTATAAGCCTTTAGCTTATCTATTAGATAATAGGTGCTTAAGTTAAGAGTTCTTCTTTTTTCTAGTCTTTATACTTTTATATAATAAGTCTTAATTTCTTATATAGCTTAAATAATAAGTTCTTAATCTTTTATATTATTTATGTCTTATAAATATAAAGGTAGTTATGCTTTTTTAGATTATATAATACAAAGGTAAAGACTCCTTAGTTAATAAGGTTATTTATTTCTATTTAGTTTAACTCTTTATATAGAGTACTTAGTATTATAATTATATTATTAAGCTATAACTTTTCTATTAACTTCTTATAGTCTTTTTTTTTTTAAGATAAAAATATTTAATTAATATATATGTTGGAATAACAGCACCAGCTGGTTGTACGACACGCACGACTCAGGGACACACATCATGGCAGAGGGCACAGACTGGATATTCGGCCCTCGGTTATCCATTGAGGGGATCAAAAGTATATTCATGCCGAACTGACTCAGGGACGTACGAGATCATATATCTTGTGTACGAAAGCCAAGTCTTGTAGTTAGGAAGATAATCACGGAAAATATATCTTTGGTTCACCCTAACTTTAACCCGAGTACGATCGTACAAACGGGTTCTCTCAGGAAGAGAGAATCCATTCAACACTGATCAGTGGTTGCTTGGCAATCCGTGCGATTGCTTTGTGCAATCACAGATTAGCAAGAGTGAAGAGACAAGACTTAGGCTTTACGGCCGGGCTACCGGGTAGTCTTGCACTTCGTGCGAGGCGAGAAATCCTCAGGGATACCTAAGGGGTCACGCTAGAAAGTCTCTTGTGCTAAGAAGCCTTAATCCTACCTATTGTCGCCTGCTAAGCTGAACCGGGTAGATAGGATAAAGACGACTTTTGCTTTACTATCGTACAAGACAGATTCCCGTTGTCGCCTGCCAAGCTGAACCGGACGAGAATCTTTATTGTACCGTACGTAGAGTACAAAGTGTGCGCCACGGCACCAAACAAACCAATTTTGACGTCGTACGATACGAAACGACTACCGAACACAACATGGCTTCCCAAGAGGATCCAGAAGACAATCGTCAAAGCCAATATGACAATATTGATGGATACCTGCCAACGTACGAAGAAATAAGTGCAAGGAGCGAAGTCCCACTGCACACGTGGAAGAAGACTGTGAATCCTAGACGCTGGGGAAATCCAGTCGATATTACACAGGCACCGTCCGAAGAAGAGATGACTACGTACATTGCGTACATCAACATGGAAATGCTTCATCTTAGGCAATCAAAGGAAAACCTGACAATATCACTGTACGAAGATTTTAACGAATGGTCTACTTTCCAATGGGAAAAGGTCTATCGTGCGTTCAGGGCAGAGTTCATACGACTTATTGAGCTAAAGGGATTCCGATTACCGCCAATAAGAAATGTGAATCAACAGTTGGTTGAATTCATCAAGGAGATTGGGAGGAAGTTTGATGAGCAAGAAGAACAGCTTTCTACTCGTACAGCACTTACACCAAGTCGTACGATTACAACAACTCAAACACCTGTTCGAAACCCTGAATCAACTTTACCCCAAAACACAGCTGAACCAACAACAGAGCCAATCGAACCCCCGTACGATACACAGACAACTCAAACATCAATCGTACGAGAGCAGTCACAATCAGCTTCAGGAAACATACCTCCTGGAACAAGATTCACACAGGAGGTTGAGAGTTTTCCACAAATCCAGGGTCGTACAACACCTTTACATCAAGGAGACAGCATCTATGACCTACCACCAAGACGAATAGTCCAGAATGGATTGTGCGAGCCAACTACAATTTCAATCTTCCAAAAGGGATGGAGAAAGGACAGGAATTATACGGGCAAGCCGTACGATATCCTGTACGACAAGGCAAAGGTCTTTATCAGTTTTTGTCGACGCCTCAGGATCACTGAAGACCAATACCATGCAGTATTTCCTGATATCTTGGCTGATCGTGCGGAAGAGTTTTATCTCCATCACATTGGACCAACAAGGAGATGGGACGAGATGTACAACATGTTAGAAATGCATTTTAACACTAACATCAACCACACTCTCTATTGGACAGATTGGACAAGTCTATCCTTCGCACGAGTCAGACAAGACAATCCAGACAAGAATCTGATGGACGTATTAGAGATACTCTTAGACAAGATACCCCTCGTACAACGGGCACTTGGCCCAGGTTTTCAGGGGGAGATTATGCTTCGTACGCAAGTCACCCAAGCGTGCAGAGGTGTACCAGAGCTAGAAACTGCTCTAAGCAATCTTAAAGCACATCACACGTGCGAGCAATTCTTTTCTAGTCTAAGAGCATCACTACAAGTCGCTTTAGACAGGAAGTCTATGTCGCACGACATCAACTTCGTGGATAGAAGGTACTCTAACAACAAGAGTTACCCACGACCATCGTACAATAGACCGTCAGACAACAGAGGATCTTCTCGACAACCTTGGAAAGGTCAACCTTCATCACGACCTAGGTTTAATCGTGCAATATCTAAGAAAAGATGTTTTGTGTGCAAGAAGGAGGGTTGTTGGTCTACGAATCATTCGGACGAAGAACGTAATCGCGCGAAAGACCAATACCTTCAGGCATGCGGTATACTTGAACAAGAACCACAGAGAGATTTTGCCTCGTACCTTCTTGACTTTGAAGGAGAAAACCCAGTGGACGAATCGTGCGATGAGGAGGGAGAATTTACAGGAGATGAAGAGACATCAGCTTTCCTAATGTCTTCTTCATTCTTCCATCGCACGACAGGGGAGGATATCTTTTCATTACCAAAGACGTCAGAGGCCTGTCAATTCTTGTTGCACGATCCTTATATCTCATCGTACCAAGGGGAACTATGGGATACAGGAGCAGCGAAGTTCTCTACTGTAGGAAAACCTCAAGTCCTTGCATACCTACGGGAGAACCCTCGTACGGCAATATCCTGGGGACCAGGATCAGCAAACGTACGATTCGGGGCAAGTGACTCAATCACATCGGTTGGCACTATGGAAATGGAGAATCAGCTTGGAAAGGTTACGTATCACATCCTTGATGCTCCTACTCCGTTCCTGTTTTCATTGTACGATGCAGACAGGTTAGGTGCATATTTCAACAACGTCGACAACGTGATTGTACGGCAGGATGGAAAACCTATCCCAGTCGTACGGAAATGGGGTCACCCATTCTTCAACCTTAGTCGCACAGAGGCCAGCATGTTCTTCACAGAAGGACAACTCCGAAGGCTTCACAGACGATTTGGACATCCTCGTACGGACCGTCTTTACCACCTCCTGAAGAAGGCTGGGCATCACAACATTGACATCAACATTCTAGAAAAGGTCCAGAAGTTTTGTCATCATTGTCAATCGCACGACTCAGCACCGAAGAGGTTTAAGTTCACACTTAAAGACGAAAGCTACTTCAACTATGAGATAGTTGTGGATGTCGTACGACTAAGAGACAAGAACGCCTTACATGTTATCGACACAGAGACAAGCTTCCAAGGAGCCACCTTCCTGAAGTCCTTATCTGCACGAGATACGTGGAATGCACTTTGCAAGTGCTGGATCAGCACGTACGTTGGTCCACCAGACCATATCGTACATGACCCAGGTACAAACTTCGCATCAGCAGAATTCAGGAACTATGCCGACATCATGGGCATATCGTGCGAAGAAATGCCAGTAGAAGCTCACTGGGCAGTAGGCAAGATAGAAAGAGCTCACGCTCCTCTGAGGCGTGCGTACGATATCTTGTATGCTGAGCTTGGGCACAACACGGACGAGGAAATCATCCTCCAGATGGCTGTGAAGGCATTGAACGACACAGCTGGTCCGCACGGCATCGTACCTACACTACTTGTCTTTGGTACATATCCAAGGATTAACAAGGACTCACCTCCATCGCCCGAAATCACCCAAAGGGCAGAAGCAATCCAGAAGGCAATGAAAATGCTTCAGAGCATTCGTGCAGAAGTAGAGATCAATCGTGCGATCAACACCAGAAATGGCCCTAACCTCCAGAGCATACTATCACTACCGATCCAGAGTGAGGTTCTAGTATGGAGAGAAAACAAGGGATGGACTGGACCGTACGAAGTCCAGGCTATAGAAGGCCATACAGTGACAGTCAAGATGGTCAATGGTCCTACACAGTTTCGTGCGACACATGTCAAACCATACCATCAAGACACAGCACAGTCAGATTCAGATATCGCACGACCTATTCCTCAGAAACAGCCAAACAAGAGAGGAAGACCAAAGAAAGGCCAGAGAAGGGCTGTACGACAATCACCACGTACCAATCAAGCATTTCTATCTCAGAAAGAAAAAGACCACAAGGAGTTAGCAGAAAAGTTACGGCTTGACAATGTGATTACAACACCAGGTGCTCCGTACGAAGAGTCAGACCAAACAGAGATAGACAACCTTATTAACCAGGGAGTCTTCACCTTTGTACCGTACAATCCAAAAGAGCATGACCACCTCCGTATCTACAAGACACGGATGGTACGAGAGATCAAGAACTTGTCATCTAAGCCGTACGAGAAGTCAAGACTCGTCGTACAAGGGTATGGGGACTGGGAGAAAGAAGAACTCTTAACCCAGGCACCTACTATCCAACGGATGAGCCAAAGGCTCATACTTGCGATTGGACCTACCCTTGTGCGAGACTACAAATGCAAAGGGGAACTCAGAGACATAACTCAGGCATATACACAGTCGGACGATCGTCTAACCAGGACAATTATCGCACGACTACCCAAGGAGTTAGAAGACAAATACCCTAAGAACACACTTCTCCATATCTTGAAACCACTATACGGCCTAGCAGAGTCAGGCCTATACTGGTACAAAACCTATTCTGAGCATCACAAGAAAGATCTGAAGATGACAGAGTCAACGTACGATCCATGCTTGCTGTATACAACAGAAGGACCGGATACCTTCGGGATTACAGCTATGCAGACAGACGATACACTTAGCTTTGCTACACTTGCCTTCTCCCAGAGAGAAGAAGAAGAGCTGAGAAGGAAAGGACTTCGTGCGAAACCAAAGACCACCTTATCGCCCAACAGTGAAATTGACTTTAATGGGGGAAGGATTCAATCGCACAATGACCACATTACCTTTACTCAAAAAGGCCAGGCAAAGCACCTGAAACTCGTTGATCCTGATGCGCACGATGCACATCAGCAGTATGTTTCCCAAAGGGCAAGAGGAGCATACCTCGCATCTATCTGTCAACCAGAGGCATCGTACGACCTGTCAACTGCAGCCCAAACTAAGGAGCCTGATAAGAAGGATATTGAAGCTTTGAATGTACGACTTCAGTGGCAAATCGATAACCCTACACGAGGTCTTACATATATCCCTCTTGATCTCCATCGTGCGAAGATGTACATCTTTACGGATGGATCATTTGCAAACAACTCAGATCTATCGTCACAACTTGGATTTGTTATCGTACTAGCTGAGGAAACAGCTCGCACGACAACAGACTTCCAGATCAAAGGAAACATTATACACTGGAGTTCAACAAAGTGCAAGAGAGTCACACGAAGCGTACTTGCAAGCGAGTTGTACGGGATGACCACAGGATTTGATAGTGGGATATCCCTTAGTACGACACTTACCAAGATCCTTCGTACATTACAACTCCCAAGGATTCCAGTTATCATCTGTTCAGACTCACGATCTCTGTACGAGTGCCTCGTACGACTAGGCACAACAGATGAAAAGAGGCTTATGATTGATATTATGAGTCTACGTGAGTCGTACGAAAAGAAAGAGATCTCAGAAGTGAGATGGATTGATGGGAAAGATAACCCTGCCGACGCCTTCACCAAGAAATCGCCAAACTCAGCACTTGGACAATTGATTACAACAAACACATTGAGGATTCGAATCGAGGCGTACGTTGAAAGATTAGGAGAAAACACTTGACAATTAATTCGTACGACCTCACCGCCGTACGTTACCAACTATCTGAAAACGAAGTGTAACCTCAAGAAGGTATCTGATATACCTGACCACTACCAATTCCGATATCAATGTCGGATCGTACCTCCACCATATCCACAACCTTCCCGAATTACCATATCGTGCGATCCATCTGATTGTCGTACGAGATTTCAGGGAAGAGAAGTTGTGCGACTACTCCTTGTCGATAACCATGGGGCTGGCAGAAGTGCCAAGGAAGCGACCGCCCTTGCCGATGTTCTTGCCAAGCTTGCTGCCAGGCGTACGAGGCTCACGAGCATTAGTGACGTTGGGAGCCTTGTAGTTGCTGGGGCCGCCGTTGTCATCATCGTCATCATCATCGCCCGGGTTGTCGGACGAATCAACATCTCGACCGCGGTGGGTGCAGCGAGCACCGTGCAACTGCTAGACGCACTCGGCGCAGGCGCCACCCTGAAAGGTGGGAATGCGGGTGCACTGGCGGAAGCGCGGGGAGTCAGTAGTCGCGCATTTATTGCCACAGGCAATGGCCGCACGACCACGAGACTGAACCAAGACCGCAAGGAAGTAGCCCTGGCGGCGGATGATGCTGGCAACAAACTGCTGGACAGAAGTGTTGCTAGTGACGCGGATCTCGATATCGCGCGACGGCATGTTGATGATGAGACGCTCCTCATCCTGCAGTCAAGGTTAACGTACGAAGACAAGGTAAGGACAAAAGCAACGTACGTTGATGGCCAGAGCCAACAGAAGAGCGCGATTGTTGGCGTTGCCAGTCGGAAGACGAAGCCAACGACCACCGGACGCATCGGTATGCATACCGATGTTGCCGAAGATCGAACCACCGGGGGCAGCGAGAGACATGATGGATTGATCGTGCGAGGTGCTATTGATGAATCAGTAAGAGGAAACGTATGAGAGGAAATCCTACGTACAAGTAGTTGTTGTTGGAGTTGATTGAGGAAGAAGGGGAAGATCGTCGTTGATCGATTGTATGGGAAAACGACGCGTGCGAAGGGTGAAGAAGAAAAGAAAAAGAGGAAAAGAAAAACAAGTGAGAAGGGGTTTAAATAGCTAAGGTTGCCGTACGAAGGAAGGAAGGTACGTCAACAGCAGGAGCAGAAGTGAAGTCAACGAGGAAGGAAGGAACTTCACCAACACGTGACTTGCCTGCTCAACCAGGCAAGAAGGAAATGGACAGTTGCCTGGAGTTTTGATATTGGTGATTTATCGTACAACGCAAGTGGCCTAACCCACAGGGTTGTACGATGAGGTTATTGATGTCACAATCAGCGCAACCTGATTGGACACCGCAGGGAGTCGTGCAGTCACAAAAGAAAAGTTGTGAGTGTTGGAATAACAGCACCAGCTGGTTGTACGACACGCACGACTCAGGGACACACATCATGGCAGAGGGCACAGACTGGATATTCGGCCCTCGGTTATCCATTGAGGGGATCAAAAGTATATTCATGCCGAACTGACTCAGGGACGTACGAGATCATATATCTTGTGTACGAAAGCCAAGTCTTGTAGTTAGGAAGATAATCACGGAAAATATATCTTTGGTTCACCCTAACTTTAACCCGAGTACGATCGTACAAACGGGTTCTCTCAGGAAGAGAGAATCCATTCAACAATATAGTAATTATTATATAGCCCTTTTTTAGTTTTTCTTTAGTCTTCTTTTCTTATTTAGCTGTTTCTAAGGAATAGGTTATGTAATATCTGACTTTAACTGTGCTATGTCTTGATGGTATAGTTTGACATATGTTGCACAAAACTGTGTAGGACTATTAACCATCTTAACTATCACTGTATAGCTTTTTATAGCCTGGACTTTATATAGTCCAGTCTATTTCTTGTTTTCTCTTTATATTAGAACCTTACTTTAAATTAGTAGTAATAATATACTCTAGAGGTTAAAGCTATTTCTGGTATTAATTATACAATTAATCTCTACTTCTACACAAATACTTTAAAGCATTTTTATTACTTTTTAGATTACTTTTACTCTTTAAGTAATTTTAAGTAATAAAAGTAAATCCTTATTAATCCTTAAATATATACTAAAGATAAGTAGTATAAATATAATACTATATGGACTAACTATGTTATTTAATGCCTTCATAGCTATTTAGAAAATGATTTCCTTATCTATATTATACCTAAGCTTAATATATAAAATATTATATATATACCTTAAAGGAGCATAAGCTTTTTTTATCTTACCTACTACTTAGTAAGCTTTTATTAGTATTTCTTTATATAATATGCCTATAATGTTAGTATAGTTCCTAAATTCTACTAATATAAAGTTTATACCTAGGTTATGTATAATATAGTCTGGTAAACCAATGTATATACTGATCTAGTACTTGTAAAGTGTATTCTATATATTTTGTGTAAATAAGGACTTTAGGAAGGTAGCTCTTTAGAAGCTTATCTCTATGTTAATAACATGTAAGGCGTTCTTATCTCTTAGTTATATAATATCTATAATTATCTTATAGTTAAAGTAGCTTTTGTCTTTAAGTATAAACTTAAACCTCTTTAATGTTAAGTTATATAATTAATAATAATAATAAAACTTTTAAACTTTTTCTAAAATATTAATATTAATATTATAATACTTAGCCTTCTTTAGGAGGTAGTAAAGATAGTCTATATAAGGATATCTAAATTATTTATAAAGCCTTTAAAGTTATTCTTTTATAAAGAACATATTGGCTTCTGTGTAACTAAGGTTGAAGAATAGGTGACCCTATTTCTGTACGACTAGGATAGGTTTTCTATTCTGCTATATAATTATGTTATTAACATTATTAAAATATATACTTAACTTGTTTATATTATATAATGAAAATAGGAATAGAGTAGGAGTATTAAGGATATAATATATAACCTTTCTAAGCTAATTCTCTATTTCTATAGTGCTAACTAATATAATTAAGTTATTTGCCTTAAATTATATGTTTACTAATCTTAGTCCCTAGGATATTATTATACAAGGGTTCTCTTATAAATATATAAGGACTTAAGGTTTCCTTATAGTAAAGAACTTTGTTGCTCTTATATCTTATAGTTCCCCTTAGTATAATAAGATATAAGGATTATATAATAAGAATTAATAGGCCTTTAATGTCTTTAGTAATAAAAAGATATTCTCTTTTATTATATAATGGAAAAATAAAGAAGACATTAGGAAAGCTAATATTTCTTTATCTCTTATAAATTCTCTCTCTTTATCACATAATTCATCCACTAGGTTTTCTCTTTTAAAGTTAAGAAAATATAAAACAAAATCTCTTTATAGTTCTTATTTAAGTATACTATATACCTAAAGGTATTAGTCTTTTATATAATTACATTCTTTATCCAAATAATTCATAAACTAATAACCTTTTTTTTTATATATAAAATATTTTTTTTTAGATATTATATAATTAAACCTAAGTTATAATAAAGGTTAACCTTTTTAAAGTTATTAAGAAGATCTTTTGTTATCTAATAGTTTATTATATAATAGTTATAAGTAACTCTTATTATTAGAGTATCTTCTATTTATAAAGTTAATGTTATATAATATAGACTTCTTATCTAAAGTAACTTATAGTAATGCTTTTAGGCTAGAAAAGAATTGCTTACATATGTAATATGCTTTAAGATTACTTAGAGTAGTTTTTAGCTCTAGTATACCTCTATATGCTTAAGTGACTTATATATAAAGCATAATCTCTCTCTGAAAACCTGGGCTAAGTGCTTATTATATGAGGGGTATTTTATCTAAGAGTATTTTTAATATATCTATTAGATTCTTGTCTAGATTATCTTGTTTGACTTATGTGAAGGATAGACTTGTTTAATTTATCTAATAGAGAGTATAGTTAATATTAATATTAAAGTGTATTTTTAATATATTATATATCTTATTTTATCTCCTTATTAGTCTAATATAATAGAGATAAAACTCTTCTACATAATCAGCTAAGATATTAAGAAATACTATATAGTATTAGTCTTTAGTGATCCTAAGGTATTAATAAAAACTAATAAAGACCTTTACCTTGTTATACAAGATATTATATAGCTTACTTATATAATTCCTATTTTTTCTTTATCTTTTTTAAAAGATTGAAATTATAGTTAGCTTACATAATCCATTCTGGATTATTTGTCTTAGTAGTAGGTTATAGATACTATTTTTTTAATATAAAGGTGTTATATAACCCTGGATTTATAAAAAACTCTTAACCTCTTATGTGAATCTTATTCTAAGAGGTATATTTCTTAAAGCTAATTATAACTACTTTTATATAATTGATATTTAGGTTATCTATGTATTATATAAGGGCTTAATTAGCTCTATTATTAGTTTAGCTATGTTTTAGAGTAAAGTTAATTTAAGGTTTTAAATAGGTGTTTAAGTTATTGTAATTGTATAACTTAGTGTAAGTGTTGTATAAGTAGAAAGCTGTTCTTCTTGCTTATTAAACTTCTTTTTAATCTCCTTAATGAATTTAACTAGCTGTTGGTTTATATTTCTTATTAGTAGTAATTAGAATCCTTTTAGCTTAATAAGTTATATAAACTTTGCTTTAAACGTATAATAGACCTTTTTTTATTAGAAAATAGACTATTTATTAAAATCTTTGTATAGTAATATTATTAGGTTTTTTTTTAATTACCTAAAATAAAGTATTTCTATGTTAATATATATAATATATATAGTTATCTCTTCTTTAGATAATACCTATATAATATTAACTAGATTTCCTTAGCATCTAGGATTCATAGTCTTCTTTTACGTGTATAGTAGGACTTTACTTTTTATACTTATTTCTTTATATATTAGTAGGTATTTATTAATATTGTTATATTAGCTTTAATAATTATCTTCTAGATCCTCTTAAGAAGCTATATTATGTTTAGTAGTTGTTTTATATTATATAACGTTAAAATTAGTTTATTTAGTGCTATAGCGTATACTTTATACTTTATATATAGTATAATAAAGATTCTTGTCTAGTTTAGCTTAATAGGTAATAACAAAAATCTATTTTATATAATAATAAAGTAAAAGTTGTTTTTATTTTATTTACTTAGTTTAGCTTAGTAAATAATAATAAATAGAATTAAGGTTTCTTAGTACAAAAGACTTTCTAGTATAACTCTTTAGGTATCTCTAAGGATTTCTTGTCTTATATAAAATATAAGACTACTTAGTAGCCTAGCTATAAAGCCTAAGTCTTATCTCTTCACTCTTACTAATCTATAATTATATAAAGCAATTATATAAATTACTAAGTAACTACTAATTAATGTTAAATAGATTCTTTTTTTTTAAGAGAACCTATTTGTATAATTGTACTTGGGTTAAAGTTAAGGTGAACTAAAGATATATTTTCTATAATTATCTTTTTAACTATAAGACTTAGCTTTTATATATAAGATATATGATCTTATATGTCTCTAAGTTAGTTTAGTATAAATATACTTTTAATCCCTTTAATGGATAACTAAGGGCTGAATATCTAGTCTGTGCCCTCTGCCATGATGTGTGTCCCTGAGTTGTGCATGTCATACAACCAGCTGGTGCTGTTATTTTAATAATTATTTTTTATTAAAGAACTTAAATAAAGTATATATTTATAACTATTTATACTATTAGCCTCTACTTAAATATATTTATATAAAAAAAGCTTTTATTAGCTACTTATTTAGATTAGCTTTAATTACTAATAATAATAAATAATAAATCTATAATTAAATTAATAACTTTTAGAATATAGACCTTTAAGCTAAACTTACTTAAAAAAAGTAGCTTTAAGTAATTCTTTTATTCTAAAGAAAAGATCTTAAGAAATATAATAATAAGGCTAATAATAATAAAAATAATAATAATAAACCTAGTAATAACTTACTATTAAAAGTTATTATATATATTATTAACTTTACTTTACTTTAACTAAACTTAGATAAAGCTACTTAGAAAAAGAAAGTTTATAGCGTTTTTATTACTTTATACTTTAGCCTATATATCTTTTTATATAGTACTATATTAAATAACTATAGAGCTACTTACCTAATAAATAATATATTCTTCTTAGAGTTAAGTATAGTTTAAGTAGTTAAGAAAAGCAATTAATAGGTTAATTTAAGTACTACTTTATACCTTATTTATATAAAAAGTAGATATATAATTAAAGGGATTTTTAGAAGCTAAAATAAAGTAAACTAGGACCTTATACTTAAGTATATAGTATATATAGAGAATTTTTATATAAACGTTATATTAAAAGCTTTACTTTATATAATAGGTATTTAGTACTTAGAACTTAATTATACCCTTTAATATAAAAGATATTTAGATAGCTTTATAGTTAAATAACTTATATAAAAAATAAATATTACTTTCCTTAAATATAAGCTTTTTATTAGTTATTTTACTTATATATAAATCCTTATAAGTAATATAACTATAGTTAATATTAATGTAATAATACTACTTTACTATAATACTCTTATATAACCTTTATACTATAAGAAAAGTACTTACTTAAACTCTACTTAGCTTTAGTATTTATAAAGTAGCTATTTAGGACTTTAAGCGCTTAAGTAATTAGTCTTAAATACTTAAAGGGTAAAGATTAAGGCCTATAAGAGATTAAAATACTTTTACTACTAAATAACCTATATAAAGAAAATAGTCTTAAGATAAAGATTAGAATAAAAGTTATTTTACTTATACTATAGAATTACTTAGGACCTCTTTAATTACCTTAAAGGGTATAATAAGAACTTATAGCTTATAGTAATTAAAGATAAATATATTAGTTATTTTTTTAGATTTCTAAGGGTATTAAAAACCTATAAGAGTATATTTAGAGTTCTATATATCTTTAAGTAATAAGTAATAAGGTAATATAGCTTTACTTTATATAAAATAAGGTAAGATATAGACTACTTTGTTATAGTGATTAATAATGATATAGAGTTCTAATAATAAATAAAAAAAGAAGAGATTAAGGTTAAGATTACTTCTTTATATATAAAAAAGCTAAATAGTAAAGCTAAGAGGGTTAGCTAAGAAGTAATAACTAGAGGTATTAAACTGCTTTTTAGAGTAAGCCTTTTATATAAACTATAGGTTAAAGTAGTAATAGCTAATATATATTTCTATAATATTAACTCCTTTTAGTATAATATTTAGCTTTATTTAATTAAGAAAAAAAAGAAATAGTTTAAATAATATTTTTACTAATAATAACCTTAATACTAAGTAACTTTTAGCTAAGACTTATATTTATAATAAAGATAATGTTAAATAGATTCTCTCTTTCTGAGAGAACCTGTTTGTATGATTATACTTGGGTTAAAGTTAAGGTAAACTAAAGATATATTTTCTATAATTATCTTCTTAACTATAAGACTTAGCTTTTATACATAAGATATATAATCTTATATATCTCTAAGTTAGTTCAATATAAATATACTTTTAATCCCCTTAATAGATAACTAAGGGCTAAATATCTAGTCTGTGCCCTTTGCTATGATATATATCCTTGAGTTGTATATATTATATAACTAGCTAGTACTATTATTCTAATACTTATAACTTTTTCTTTTATAATTATATAATTCCTTATAGTATCTAATTAGGTTATACTAATTATAACATTAATAACCTTATTATATAACCCTGTAGGTTAAGCTATTTGCGTTATATAATAAATCATTAATATTAAAACTCTAGGTAACTATTTATTTTCTTCTTACTTAGTTAAGTAGGTAAGTTATATGTTAGTAAAGTTCTTTTTTTTTTTGTTAACTTTACTTTTACTTTTACTATTAATATACTTTCCTTTTTTTATATAATAACTTTAACTATTTAAAACTCTTTTTACTTATTTTTCTTTTTCTCTTTTTTTTTTTTTCTTTACCCTTTATATATATTACTTTCTTATATAATTAATTAATAATAATTTTCCTCTTTTTCTTTAATTAACTTTAATAATAACTACTTATATATAAGATTTTCTTTTATATATTTCCTTTTATTAATTTATTAATAGTACCTTATACAATTAATCTATTATATTTTTTACTACCTTTAGTAGTTTAATTTTTAATAATATTAATATATATACTAATATATCTAGTAGTTATTAGCTTTATTTTTTAACTAGTAATACTAATAATTGCGCTTTTTTATTAGCTTTAGCTATTAATGTATATTACTTTTGTCCTTACCTTGTCTTTATATATTAACCTTAACTGTAGGATAAGGAGCGTCTTATTATTAATATGTTATTATATAATATCAAGATCTACGTCACTAGCAATACTTCTATCCAGTAGTTTATTACTAGTATCATCTACTACTAAGGCTATTTTCTTGTGGTCTTGGTTTAGTCTTGTGGTTATGTAGCTATTGCTTATAGCAATAAATATGTAACTATTAACTCTCTGCGCTTCCGCTAATACACCCATATTCCCACTTTTCAGGGTAGCGCCTACGCTAAGTGCGTCTAGCAGTTGCATGGCGCTCACTGCACCTACTGTAGTCAAGATATTGATTTGTTTAATAACCTAGGTAATAATAATGATGATAATAATAGTAGCCCTAGCAACTACAAGGCTCCTAATGTCACTAATGCTTGTAAGCCTTGTATGCCTAGCAGTAAGCTTAGCAAGAACGTCAGCAAAGGCAGTTACTTCCTTGGCACTTCTGCTAGCCCTATGGTTATTAATAAAAAGTAATCGCACAACTTCTCTTCCCTGAAATCTTATACAATAATTAGATAAATTACATAATATAGTAATTTAAGAAGGTTATAGATATAGTGGAGGTATAATCTAATATTAAGATTAGTATTAGTAATAGTTAAGTATATTAAATATCTTTTTAAGGTTATATTTTGTTTTTAGATAATTAATAATATATAATAATAAAATTATATAAATTAATTATTAAATATTTTTTTTTAATCTTTTAATATATACTTTAATTTAAATTTTTAATATATTTATTATAATTAATTATTTAAGTACTAAGTTTAGTGATTTCTTAGTAAAAGCGTTAATAGGGTTATTTTTTTTATTAATTTATCTTACTTTTAAGATCTTTTTTTTTTTATATAACTTATATAGACTTATAATATTAATTATAAGCCTCTTTTTATTTATTATACCTAGTTATATAAGGTACTTATATAAAGATTATAAGTCTAAATAGATAATAACTAGAATCTTTAAGAGTTATAATATATAAAAGATCTTAGTAAGTGTTATACTAAGGGATATTCTACTATTAAATCCTATAGTTATTTTATATAACTTACTTATAAATATACTTTATATAACTCTTTTATACTTTATTAAACTTTAATATATAATGTTTCCTTTAATCTAGAAGTTTGTTGTTATATAAGCTATTTCTTTAGCTAGTATAATAACAAATCTAAGTTATAATAATAGATCTAAGTTATTTACAAATAATCTATCTATAAAGATATATATCTTTATATAATAGAGATTAAGAGGGATATATATAAGGCCTTATGTAAGGTTATTAATTTACTACTAAAGTCGTATATTTAAAGCTTTAATATTCTTCTTATCAGGTTTCTTAGTTTAGGCTGTAGTTGATAGGTTGTATAATGCCTCTGGTTAACAGATAGATGTAAGGTATGCTCCTCTTGCCTTTTGGGAAATATACTACTAATGTGCATTATGTGCATCAAGATTAACGAGTTTCAGGTGCTTTGCTTAGCCTTTTTAAGTAAAAGTAATATAGTTATTATATAATTAAATCTTTCCCTTATTAAAGTCAATTTCACTATTAGGTAATAAAGTAGTCTTTGGTTTTACATAAAGTCCTTTTCTTCTTAGCTCTTCTTCTTCTCTCTAAGAGAAGGCAGGTGTAGCAAAGCTAAGTGTATTATCTATCTATATAGCTGTAATCTTAAAGGTATCTAGTTCTTCTGTTATATACAGTAAGCATAGATTATACGTTGACTTTGTTATCTTCAGATCTTTCTTGTAATACTTAGAATAGGTTTTATACTAGTATAGGCCTAACTCTACTAAGCCGTATAGTGGTTTTAAGATATAGAGAAGTGTATTCTTAAAGTATTTGTCTTCTAACTTTTTAGGTAGTTATGTAATAATTATCTTAGTTAAATAATTGTCTAACTATATATATACCTAAGTTATATCTCTAAGTTCCTCTTTGTATTTATAGTCTTATATAAAGGTAAGTCTAATTATAAGTATAAGCCTTTAGCTTATCTATTAGATAGTAGGTGCTTAGGTTAAGAGTTCTTTTTTCTTTTAGTCCTTATACCTTTATATAACAAGTCTTAACTTCTTATATAGCTTAAATAATAAGTTCTTAATCTCTTATATTATTTATATCTTATAAATATAAAGGTAATTATACTCTTTTAGATTATATAGTATAAAAGTAAAGACTTCTTAGTTAATAAGGTTATTTATTTCTATTTAGTTTAACTTTTTATATAAAGTACTTAGTATTATAATTATATTATTAAGCTATAACTTTTCTATTAACTCCTTGTAGTTTTTTTTTTTCTAAGATAGAAATACTTAATTGGTATATAGTAATTATTATATAGCCCTTTTTTAGCTTTTCTTTAGTCTTCTTCTCTTATTTAGCTGTTTTTAAGAAATAAGTTATGTAATATTTAACTTTAATTATGCTATGTCTTAATAGTATAGTTTAACATGTGTTGCATGAAACTATATAGGACTATTAATTATCTTAACTATTACTATATAGCCTTCTATAGCCTAGACTTTATATAGTCTAGTCCATTTCTTATTTTTTCTCCATACTAGAACCTTACTCTAGATCAGTAGTAATAGTATACTCTAGAGGTTAGGGCTATTTCTGGTATTAATTACATAATTAATCTCTACTTCTATATAAATACTCTAAAGTATTTTTATTACCTTTTAGATTATTTTTGCTCTTTAAGTAATTTCAGGTAATAAAAGTAAGTCCTTATTAATTCTTAGATATATATTAAAGATAAGTAGTATAAATATAATACTATATAGATTAGCTATGTTATTCAATACCTTCATAGCTATCTAAAGAATAATTTCTTTATCTATATTATACCTAAGCTTAGTATATAAAATATTATATATATGCTTTAAAGAAGCATAAGCTCTTTCTATTTTACTTATTACCTAGTAAGCTTTTATTAGTATTTCTTTATACAATATACTTATGATGTTAGCATAGTTCCTAAATTCTACTAATACAAAGTTTATACCTAGGTTATATATAATATAGTTTAGTAGACTAATATATATACTGATCTAGCACTTACAAAGTATATTCCACATATCTTATGCAGATAAGGACTTTAGGAAGGTGGCTCCTTGGAAGCTTGTCTCTGTGTTAATAATGTGTAAGGCGTTCTTGTCTCTTAGTCGTACAACATCCACAACTATTTCATAATTGAAGTAGCTTTTGTCTTTAAGTATGAACTTAAACCTCTTTAGTACTAAGTCATATAATTAACAATAATAATAAAACTTCTGGACTTTTTCTAGAATATTAATATTAATGTTATAATACTTAGCTTTCTTTAGGAGGTAGTAAAGATAGTTTATATAAGGATGTCTAAATTATCTGTGAAGCCTTTAGAGTTATTCTTCTATGAAGAACATACTAGCCTCTGTGTAACTAAGGTTAAAGAATAAGTAACCCTATTTCTATATAACTAGAATAGGTTTTCTATTTTGCTATATAATCATGTTGTTAATATTATTAAAATATATATTTAACTTATTTATATTATATAATAAAAACAGGAATAAAGTAGAAGTATTAAGGATATAATATATAACCTTTCTAAGCTAATTCTTTATTTCTATAATATTAACTAATGTAATTAAGTTATTTACCTTAAATTATATATTTACTAATCCTGGTTCCTAGGATATTACTATATAAGGGTTCTCTTATAGGTATATAAGGACTTAAGGTTTTCTTATAGTAGAGAACTTTGCTGCTCTTGTATCCTATAGTTCCCCTTAGTATAATAAGATATAAGGATCATATAATAAGAATTAATAGGCCTTTAACGTCTTTAGTAATAAAAAGATATTCTCTTTTGTTATATAATAGAAGAATAAAGAAAATATTAAAAAAGCTAATATCTCTTTATTTCCTATAAATTCTTCCTCTTTATCACATAATTTGTCCACTAGGTTTTCTCCTTTAAAGTCAAGAAGGTATAAAACAAAATCTTTTTATAGTTTTTATTTAAGTATACTATATACTTAAAGGTATTAGTCTTTTATATAATTATATTCTTTATTTAAATAATTCATAAACTAATAACCCTTTTTTTTACATATAAAATATTTTTTTTTAGATATTATATAATTAAACCTAGGTTATAATAAAAGTTAATCTTTCTAAGGTTATTAAAAAGATCCTTTATTATCTAATAGTCTATTATATAATAGTTATAAGTAACTCTTATTATTAGAGTATCTTCTATCTATAAAGTTAATATTATATAATATAAACTTCTTATCTAAAGTAACTTATAGTAATACTCTTAGGCTAAAAAAAAATTACTTATATATATAATATGCTTTAAGATTACTTAGAGTAGTTTTTAGCTCTAGTATACCTCTATACGCTTAGGTAACTTATATACAAAGTATAATCTCCCTTTAAAAACCTGGGCTAAGTACCTATTATATAAGGGGTATCTTATCTAAGAGTATCTCTAATATATCTATTAGATTCTTGTCTAGATTATCTTATTTGACTTATACAAAAAATAAACTTATTTAATCTATCTAATAGAGAGTATAGTTAATGTTAATATTAAAGTGTATTTCTAATATATTATATATCTTATTTTATCTCCTTATTAGTCTAATATAATAGAAATAAAACTCTTCTACATAATCAGCTAAGATATCAGGAAATACTATATAATATTAGTCTTTAGTAATCTTAAGGTGTTAATAAAAACTAATAAAGACCTTTACTTTGTTATACAAGATATTATATAGTTTACTTATATAATTCCTGTTCTTTCTCCATCCCTTTTAGAAGATTGAAATTATAGTTAACTTATATAATCCATTCTAGATTATTTGTCTTAGTAGTAAGTTATAAATATTATCTCCTTAATATAAAGGTGTTATATAACCTTGGATTTATAGAAAACTCTTAACCTCCTGTGTAAATCTTGTTCTAGGAGGTATATTTCCTAAAGTTAATTATAACTGTTTTTATATAATTAATGTTTAGGTTGTCTATATATTATACGGGGGCTCAATTAGCTCTGTTGTTAGTTCAGCTGTGTTTTAGGGTAAAGTTGATTCAGGGTTTTAAATAGGTGTTTGAGTTATTGTAATTATATGACTTAGTATAAGTGTTATATAAGTAAAAAGCTATTCTTCTTGCTTATTAAACTTTCTCCTAATCTCTTTAATGAATTTAATTAGCTATTAATTTATATTTCTTATTAGCAGTAATTAGAATCCTTTTAGCTTAATAAGTTATATAAACTCTGTCTTAAACACATAATAGACCTTTTCTTATTAGAAAATAGACTATTTATTAAAATCTTTATATAATAATATTGTTAGGTTTTCTTTTAATTGCTTAAGATAAAGTATTTCTATGTTAATGTATGTAATGTACGTAGTTATCTCTTTTTTGGATAGTGCTTATGTAATATTGACTGGATTTCCTTAGCGTCTAGGATTCATAGTCTTTTTCTATGTGTACAGTAGGACTTTGCTCTTTGTACTTATTTCTTTGTATATTAGTAGGTATCTATTAATATTATTATATTAGCTTTAACGATTATCTTTTGGATCCTCTTGGGAAGCCATGTTGTGTTTAGTAGTCGTTTTATATTATATAACATCAAAATTGGTTTATTTGGTACTATAGTGCACACTTTATACTCTACATATAGTATAATAAAGATTCTTGTCTAGTTCAGCTTAGTAGGTAATAATAAGAATCTGTTTTATATAATAGTAAAGCAAAAGTTATCTTTATTTTATCTACCTAGTTTAGCTTAGTAGGCAACAATAGGTAGGATTAAGGCTTCTTAGCACAAGAGACTTTCTAGTGTAACCCCTTAGGTATCCCTAAGGATTTCTTGCCTTATATAAAGTATAAGACTACCTAGTAGCTTAGTTATAAAGCCTAAGTCTTATCTCTTCACTTTTACTAATCTGTGATTACATAAAGCAATTACATAAATTACTAAATAACTACTGATTAGTATTAAATAGATTCTTTTTTTTTAAGAGAACCTGTTTATATAATTATACTTAGGTTAAAGTTAAGGTAAACTAAAAATATATTTTCTGTAATTATCTTCCTAACTACAAAACTTAGCTTTTATACATAAGATATATGATCTTGTATGTCCTTAAGTTAGTTTGGTATGAATATACTTTTGATCCCCTTAATGGATAACTGAGGGCCGAATATCTAGTCTGTGCCCTCTGCTATGATGTGTGTCCCTGAGTTGTGCGTGTTATATAACTAGCTAGTGCTGTTATTCTAACAGATAACTTTATATATATAGTTACTAAGTATACTTTATTTAAAAGGACTAAAAGAAAAACATAAAAAGATAATGTTTTAAGGTAAAACTAAGGGGCTATATTAGATACTTAGTAAGCTATATTTAGAATACTTATAACTTATACTAAATATAAATTTTTTTATTTTAATAAATTATAATTATATAAAATATAATGTTTAATAAAAGCTAATTATATAAAAAAAATAATATAAAAGTAATAATTTTAGCTAAAAAAATATAAGTAATTATAAATAATATATAATACCTAAATATAACTTATAACCTTAAATTCTATATTCTAAGTATTATAAAAGAGGATAATATTACTCTAATCTTATAAAAAGAATACCTTTTATAATAGCTCTTATTATCTATTTTTATACTAAAAATAGTATTTTTAAATAAAAAGAAATAAAGTAACTATAAAGTAAACTATATTTAGTAAAAAGAGTAGCTATTAACTCTTAATCTTTTACTTAAACTAAAAGATATTTTAAATTAAGAGATTAGAATAATAATAACTATTAAAGACTAAGCTATAGTAAACAAAGATATATTAGAATCTAAAGAAGTTAATTACTTAACTAAAGTAATTAAAAATAAGATTATTGTTTATACTAATTTACCTTTAAATAAAGGGAATAAAGTAAAGAAAGAACTAATAATACGTTTAGGATTAGTATTTATAAGCTATACTAACTAAAAGTAAAAATTAGGTAATAGTAATCAGGACAGCCTAAACTATAATGCCTTAACCTAGTAAAGCTAATACTAATAAGGCCTGCTACTAAAACTAGCGTTAATAGGCCTATTTAATAAGATAAAGAACACTAGTTACCTTTCTATATTCCTATATTTAAAATAAAGCTAAGATATATTCTTTAATACTTTTATATTAGATAAATAAAAAGTACTAAATAAAAAGGCTACTAGATACTAAATAATTTATAGTTATATTTATATATTAATTATTTAAGTAAAATATACTTAGAAAATACTAATATTATATAATAAGAAATAAATAAAAGAGCTATTATTTTTACTAAAGAACTAAAAAAAGCTTTTAAACTTTTTTTAGTTATATTAAGACCTTTTTTTATAAATAGTAATAACTAAGATTTAAAAGCTTAAGTAGATAAGTACTTAGAAGGTAATAAACTAGAGTAAAGTCGCTTAAAAACTAATTCTTTTAAAGTAAATCTTTTTATATAAGATAAACTAAGATAGTCTTTTTAACTATTATAAAGCATAAATCTATATAAAAAGTAATATATAAGAAAAGTATTTTTTTAAATAGATATATATAGTAATACTTATAGTATAAACCTTTTATATTATAATAGCTATTATAGCTAGATTTAACTTTAAGATATACTAATTTAATATAGTTAATACGTTTTTAAACGCTAAGAAAAGACTAAATAAACTACTTATTATATACTTTTTCCTAAATAGCTTTAAGATACTAGATAAAATTATTGAATTATAATATGTACTTTATAGTCTTAGAGATATACTTCTTCTTTAGTATAAAGAACTTTTAGGTACCTTATATTATCTTAGGATAAAGGCTATAAATAAAGACTTATATCTCTTTTAGACCTTAGATAAAAAGATATTTCTTTTTTTTTATATTAATAATATCTTTATACTTTATTATAAATCTTATATAAGAAATATAAAGAGGATTATAAAAGGAATCTAAATAATATATAAGGTAAAAGACTAAGGCTTAGCTAAATAGTATTTAGGTATATAGATTTTATATAACTAGCTAAAGCAAAAGATTTATTTAGCTTATAACTAATACATTAAGTAAATTACTAAAAGATTTAACCTTATTAATTTAAAGATACTAATTACCTTATTACTAATAGTTACGCTTAAAAAGAATAACCTTTAAGTAACCCTAGTTAATATAAAACGTTTCTAAGAAAAGGTTAGATTAATCCTTTATACTATAATAATAATTTAATTTAATATTATATTTATATATATTTTGCTTTTATATTTCTTAATAAACCTTTTATATATCTATTAATAGGTAATAAATTAAGTTATTAGATACTTATATTATACTTAGTATTTAGTAATATACTTTAGTACTTTAAGGGGTATATAGGTATTACTAATTATAAGTAACGCTTTATTTATAGATAATAATAAAACATAAAGATTATTTTAAAAATATATTATTTTACTTTTTAGAGGGCTAATTTAGTAAAAGGCTATTTAGTAAAATACTATTATAACGTTAATAACTAAGGCTAAGCTTCTTAGCCTTAAGTATATTACTAAAGAGATTATTACTCTTAAATATCTTTTTTAAAATATATAACTAAAGCTTAGTAATATATAGAAAATTAATTATAATAATAATTAAACTATTTACTTTATTATAAATAAAAGTAACTAAATTTTAATTTACTTATAGTATATTAATATTTAAAATATATAGCTTTAATAAGAATATAGTAAATGTTTATTTAATATTATATATATACTAATAAATAATATACTAGTAAATAGTTTTACTAAGAACTTTATTAAAGTAAAGTTTAAGTACTTTAAAGTACTCTTTAACTTATAAGATATATAAATAAAGATTATATATACTAAAAAAGAAATATTAGTAAAAGAAAAATACTTATAAGCTATTTAAAATTATTATTTATAGCTTATAGGCCTTTACTTCTAGTAGAAGCCTAAAAAAGAAGTTTTTTTAGTACTACTAACCTTTTAGAAGTATTATATATTAGTCTATAAAGAGCTAGTATATAAGTAGAGATAATATAGGTATTAACTAACTAATAAGACTATTAATTATAACTTAAATAGTATTTACTTAACCCTTATTTATAACAGTAATAGTTATACTAGAGGTAGAACTACTAAACAGGGTTAGACTAACTAGTATATTCTTACTAGGTAGTACTACTATTACCTTACTACACTTTTATATATTATACTAAATATCTTTAAGTTAAAGGGTTTACTTAAATATAATATAGCTTTATAATATATTAATTATTTAGCTAAAAACTTATAAAAACAATTAGTATTAAATAAATAATTATTATATATAAAAATATATACTTAAAGTTATATTATTATATTTTATAGCTAAAGACTTTTAAGCTAAATAGTAAAGCTTAAAACCTTTAATAATTATAATATAAGAGGTTTTACTAAATATATAATACTAGTACTTAAGGGTCTAGCTACTACTTACTAGTATATATTAACCTAAAAAGTTACTATATAGTATACTCTAAACGTACTATAAGCACTTAAAGTCTCTTTAAAGGGTAAGCTCTAAGGTCTTAGTATACTTTATCTCCTTCTCCTTTTTCTTCTCCTTATTTAACTCCTTTTTCTTCTTTATAAACCTTATTATATTTATTACTATTTAATTAAGTTAATATAAAGTTTAGGTTAAATATAAGTAAATATAATATATAGTTGTTCTAGGTTATAGCCTAGGCTTATAGGCGTATATTAGTATAGGCTAAGGCACTAAAAAAAAGAAGTAACTTTAAATTATCTTTATCTTTATTTATAGTACTTATAAAGAAGTTATCTAAGAAAAAAGGCTATAAGCTATTCTCTTTATTATTAACCTCTTTACTATTATAGCCTCTAGTAAGAAAAGTCTATTTTTATATATTAATACTACTTAAGATATAAAGGAGCTAGCTAAAGGATAAATATATAAAAAAAAGAAAAACTATAAGCTAGTTACTAAAAAAATTAAGAGAGCTACTACTTTTCTTATTACCCTTATACGCTTTATTACACTTCTTAAGTTAAACTATATGTATTATAGTAATATAAGTATATATAATAGCCTTTTTATTAAGCTTTAAAGGCATTTATTTTTAAACGTTAATATTATATAAAAAGCCTATAATATAAATAAATATATATATATATAATAAAAATAAAAATATTTTAGATATATAATTATTATTATTATAAATAAAAAAAATAAAAAAACCTTTTTTTATTAAACTAAAAAAAAATAATATTATTAAAGAAAATAAATACTTAATTTAATAATTAATTAGTTAATTAAAAGTTATTAATCTAATTAAATTATTTAAAAGTAATAAAAAAAAAAGTAGTTTTTTTATTATTAATAACTAAATATAATATTATATAATTATTTCTTTTATATTTATTACTTTAAAAGTAAATATTTATATTTTTATTTATTTTTTTAAAATAATTTTTTTATATATAGCTATTATTAGATATATAATAGTTAAAATCTATTAATCTACCTAGGGGAGTATATCCCAATGCCTTCACGCACATCACATAGCCTTGTGAGATTTGCGCTGGGCCCAGATTAACTATTAGTCCAGTCCCTTCATGCAGATCCACCACACAGGATACGTATTTATTCGTTTCAGACAAGGCAATCCTACACATAGAAATCTAAGCCGTTTTCCTTATGTCTTTTCCACCCTAAGTGGTGACTCTACGACACTAGCCAAATAATGTATGTATGACGGCTATTATACAGGGATTAGTGGTACCCTAACCATTTCTTAGACTCTTATCCATCAAAGAGATCGAACTCGCCAGGAAAGCCGAGCATAGCATAGTCAAACACCTCTGCGCCAAGATCTGATATGTTCGACTGGAAGAAGTGAGGCGTAATGGGCTGGAACATGTCACCAGTAATGCTTGTTCGCCAAGACGGGGAGTCTTCTTCGACTGGCTGAGCCGTGGTATCTGCGCGGGCCACTGCTTGTGTTTTCGGCCTTGCTCCTTCTGGTGGTGGGCGAGGAAACTCGTCTTGGGCCATCTCGTTGATCATTCGTAGCGTGTTGCGGTGCACTACAATGATCTCGAGCTGGACCATGAGCGCCTTGAGAGCATCGGCCGACTCTTGTCTCATCTTCCGCGAGCCCAATACCTCAACATCTATTGATGATTCAAAGAGCGGAATTTCGCGAGCCAGGATGTCAAAAGCGTCTCGGAGACATTTGCTCTGAGGCCACCGCTCAGCAAGAACTGCAAGAATTATGCTACATGCTCTGACGGCCTCTGAAGTGTCTGGGAGTTGATATGCGGCAGTCCTCAGGTGTGGTGGCGTAGCAAAGAAGCAGTACAGCAGTGCAACACCACACTTGAACTGTGCGATGAGGCCCAGCCATAGCTCGGTAATGGGTGTCTCCCGCTGGAACTTGCGGAATATCAGACATGCCTGAACGCATGACTTTACCGTCCAGTCACCTGCTGGCCCCGTCACTGTCGTCTTCGTGGGCTGATACAGCATCGCGAGGCTGTAGTTGTAAATCATGTGCAACCACTCGCTACTCGTAAAGTTTTTCGACCTTTTGTCGGCGTACTGATGGCACAGCGCTCTCCATCTATGAAGTTTCTGGAGCACCCGTAGACGCCAATGTGATAAGCCATCAAATTGCGCCGAAAAGTCACGATGAAGGGTAGTGTTGAGAATTTCGGATTGAATTCGTCTGCAGTAGACCACATGAATGGCCGCGGAGACACTTGTGAGCCGCGGGGTGTCTGGATATGGATCCAGGGGGAATGAGGTGCCACAGGTAGCTTCGAGGTCCATTTCATCGACGTTTGCGTACATCTTCACCGTAATTTGATAATCTGGGACAGAAAAGGGCAGGTCGAACATGGTGCTGACGGCGCGGTCCAGAGTGTACGCGGACCAGAAAACGCGGCGGCGCATTTGTACGCGGATTCTGGTGGCTACGTCCAGTGGAGGGGAAGGTTCTGCGTCGGCGAGATGGAGTTGGGCCATGATGCAATAGCGCATCGTGGCCGAAGCGATGGAGATTATGCGCTCCGTAGAGGGGGAGTAGATTGCGTGCATTGCGAGGAGAAGGTAGGCTTGGATGTGAAGGAGGCGGTCGGGTTGGGCGAAGACGTGTGAGAGATATTGAGTCACGGCAAGGCGGTAAAAGGCCTGGTGCGAATGATGCCGGACCTGATTCTGAGAAGATGTCTTTCCGACAAGCAGGCCTATTGAAAAGATCATGTTGGTAAAGTAGGATGCCCATGTTTCTTTGGGACGTCTGGCAGGGCTGCGGAAGCCATCGAGGCTGAGAAAGGGATATCGACAGTGGACCTTGTCGTGGTAGATGTTGAACAGAGCTTCCTCTGTTACTACATCGAGGGACCGCCCTACGTCGTGGTAACTGAGGCCAACATGCCTTCTAACCGCGTTATCATCTTCGAAAGTTATAGGTGACGGGTTATCCTCTTCTGAGCGAGCGAAGGTAGCCAGTAGACCTATAGCGGGAGAAGTTCTGGAGAGTGAGGTTTCTGGTACCGCCTTGGATGCGAATGATACTCTTCGTTGCGAAATCTCTTCAGAATGAACCGTATGAGATATTGCACTTGTATGAGACGGTTCCATCTCATGAGTGTAACGGTTGTTACTCTGATCAACAAAAGCCTGAAGCCGAGCGTTGGTTTCTTCTAAACGTGATATGCGTTCCTCCAACGACGCGATGTCACCTAGCCAGGCCAGAGGCATATGCGTTGAAGTAAGATGGTCCGAGTTTCTGAACATACCAGTCAGCCTGCAGCCGTGGAGCAGTGGCAGTAGCAGTGCTTGTAGCAGGAAGCAGAACGATGAGAGATCCTCGTTGCAATCATCTTCACCATAGCGTGCAACCTGACATTCAATTGCCTTGGGATCGGGGCATCTTACACTTGTGGGTACCTGGGATCCAGGGGACGAGGGTGACTGAACGAAGGCAGGACTGGGTCGTTGCATTCCTCTCCTGATCTAGCGCAGTTGCTGCACGGTCTTTGATCGTTACATTTTTGCTGTAGAACGGTCATTAGCTTCGTGTTGCTCTTGATGTTAAAGTTCAGGGTCAAGAGTAAAACTGTGAGCGAGTAGTTTCAAAGATTCCATGATAATGCTCCAGGGAGGCCAAAATATGGCTTGACTTGCTTTACCTTTCTCCGACGACAACGCGAACACGCATGCGTCTTGACTCGTTTGGCCGGTGGTTCGCTGTTCTCGGATGCAGATGAGGCGGTTGTGGGGTCGAACAGCAGGCTGTTGACGGGCCCCGGCGTCGCCATGGCCATGAGTGTTTCTTATATTCTACTCAGTATTTTTTGCGTGGGGTATTGTTTCGTACAAGACAATTGATGGTTCACTAGAAGACCTGCAAGCTGGCTACGCAGCCGTGTAGTGAGTCAGGAGTCGCAACGTGAGAGGAGATGATTGTCGTCCACGGCTGAGTTGCCCGAGGAAATAGTGCAACTGATAACTAGATAAGTCACATTGACCCCCCCCCGTCCCTTTTGGGAGGCTGGCCAGACTGCCGAAGCTCTATCTTATCCCATCGAGTGCGGCAAGACGCCAAAAACTCATATCCACTCAAGTCTCCATCTTTTCTCCAAAAATGAGAAGTTTTAGCCATATGATTGGGCAAGTACCTATCTCTGTGCAATCCCGAACAAGTATATAAATGGCTTTACCCCGCATAGGGGTTTTCTGACGTCTTGCCGCACTCGATGGGATAGGACTGAAGTGAACCTGAGCTGAGGACTAAGTATCCGAGCATAAACCACTCATCTGTGCATGTATTACCTACTATTGCGTGCAATAGCGCTCGCTCTTTCGTTTGTTTCGCTTAACACTGATCGCGTTGCAGTTCAGGTAATTCTCTTCAGTTTCTGCGTAGTCTCTTCCGTCTGCCATATCGTAACACAGGTTAGGTTTTAACGGTCGGCTTCGCCGCTCAAATCACGCGCTTTAGCGTCAAAAAAAGGAGGACCAGGCTCCACCAAAATTCCCACCTCCGTTAGATCCGCCATAACGGGAAGCTAAGACAACTCTACACACTCCAACCTGTGTAGTTTACTAGTTTTTAACATCTCTCACTTATGCTTCAAGAATCTAAACAACCTCAACCCGATGTAATAAACGGCGTATTGGGTTTCGCCAGACAATGGTTTCCCCTTTAGTTCGCAGAATAGTGCAGGTTTGTGCAAATGTCTCCAGACTCTGGGCTGTGATCCAACCGCCCACAGGCCTCTGCCAGGCCCGTTGGCGTGCCAAGCTCCTCCCCAAGATGCCCTTCAACGCCCCAGAGGGTCCTTCAGACTGCTCTAGAGGGACAAGGACACCAAATTGCTGGACCACGGGACGCAAATTGCCGTTGAATGGATTTGAACTGGCATTAGCACCCGTGCCCTTCGCTCCAAGGTACCTACCTAGTGAGTGTACTCTGTAGACGGCTTGGAGGCAACATGGGCAGATATCAACCATGACACTTCATACAGAACATGATTAACACCGTCAATCGAGATTCCCGAGGAGGAGCCCACTAACTTTTGGGGTTTTACCCGCCAGTACAGTTTGCAAGTGGTGAATCAAAAGTCTCATTTCTTGTGATGTTCATGTAATTGTGCTTTTCTAACTATCCAATGGCTTTGCTGGCGGTGATGGGTATTTCAAAGTTAAATCGTGGGTGAATCACCGCAATCCGATTGGCAAGGGATATACAGTGTTAGGCCGGGATGCCCCCGGCGATCTGAATCACAGGCCGAGAACCTGGCGAGCGGCCAGCTGACCCAGATCTAACGGTCAATCTGACAGTAAAGTTATTGTAGTGCTTATCTTAGTGTTACTAAGTCATACGGAATGCTTATACAACGCTAGTCGAGGAACATATATTCAACACCTATCTTGGTAGTCTCAAAAATTCATCCTATGTCTCTACTTTTTGTGTTACATCTTACTCCCTTACTCAATTCCTCGCCATAGGGAGGAGTTTGCAGTGAAACAACTCGTTTTTGCGAATGTTATACCCTCGTACCTTGATCATACTCGCCTCTCATGTTTTGCCCAACCCCTACCGCACTTACAGTCTATCTTGCATACCTGTTCCTGGTATAAGCTGCCCGAACACCCAAGGTAGATTTCGAGATTGAGACTGCCTACTATTCCTTCTTTAACGGGGAGTGCTCAGAAACCGCATATGAGGCCATGAAGGGCCAAAGTGGCGATGGATGGTTTCTAGGTGTCGACGCAACGCCAGCAGTAAAGTCGCTTTTACAGCCCGAATATGATGTACTTTGCGACTTGGACGATGCAAATAAGCTTGAGAGCTTGATCGGTAGCGTCATAGAGAATATGGTAAGTACTTATACTTTTACAACCCTGCAATCGAATTCAATTCCATAGGTTAACACAGGAGCTCGCCGCAAGCGCCTTCGACCCAGTGAAAAGAAAAAGTTTCTCAACATAAGGCCCCAAGACTTTAGTGTGGCTCATGCCACGCAATTATTGGACGTCGGTGTTTTGCCTTGTTAAGAAGAAGCTGCCTAAGGGTTATCTGCTTTGGGGATGCTTGAGCACCTAGCCTGTTATCAAAACACCAAGGATGGTACACTCAAGTAAGCAAGAGAAACCAAAGGTAGTTCTTAAATAATCTACTAACTGATAATTCTTAGTCTTGACAATAATTCCTGTGCAGGTAAGGAGGACAGCCCCGAACCTAACGGAAAGCTACAAGATAAGGCTTGGTCTCTCAAAGGCAGCCTTCATCCTTTATTAGTTAGGACGTAGGTTGAAAGCATCATCACCCAGCCCACCGGGTACCCGGACGAGCTTAGCGTGTGGATTGCTAAGCACTTCGACGCCCAAATCGGCGCCTTCAATAAGCTTGGGAAGACCTTTGAGAACGTTCTTAACTCTAACCGTGAGGTTTCATTATATGAGTTCCGCGGCTTAGGCGTGTCCCCCAGAGCGGGCCTGTCTGAACGCGTTGGTCAGATGCAAAGCGAGGTTGTAAAGTTTCACAAGCAATATTCTCAGGAGCCGACATCTTAACTTGGTAGATAAAGCAACAAGGTTGTGAGATTTTGACAAAGCTAGTAAGGATTAATGTTAGTAAATAAACAGCATTTTACCATGATTAACTAACTAGTATTATCATTATTATCGCCATTGTTATGTAGCTGTGATTTCAACCTCGGTTTCCTAACGGCAACATTCAATGCGGCCCATTCTGGTTTGACGGAGACACGTTGTAGACTTATATTGATTGCAGTGGAGTAACTAAAATCATAAAAATGCTTGTACCTCATCCATACATCCAGTTCTTCGGTCGCGACTGGATATCCTCTGTTCCAGCAGCCGTTTGCTCTTAGCCTCTCTGGAAGCATACACAACAAAACCGACGTCTGGACTGTTTCAGTCGTTAAAGTTATTGACTATTAGGTTGAAGATTAACAATATGCATGATTTGGACTCCTTTACAATGACAAGAAGCCTGATATGCTTCTCGGGTTTATAGGAAGCGATACGAGGCTTTGATCATCATGAAAGCTCGTTGACGGTATCACATTACTGCTACCACGTTTTAAATGCCCTTAGTTATGAAATCTATCTTGATATGGCAGGCTGTAGTGATGATTCACTGTTCTCCTACGTCTCTAGACCAAAGTAAGCGCGTGTCGCTGAGCAACACTTTTGAAGCCTCTTGGCTAGCATGAATGTAACTCGGAGGGACACGAAAACTTTCTGTTTGTGAATAATACCCTAGGGTCGGACATTTTGAAGCGGACAGTATTGCTCCCAGCGATTGCTACTGGAGCTTAGCCGATAATTCGTTCATTGCCGCCGCTTGTTTTGTCATGCCGGCAAGTAAGAGGGCCAGGTCACGTCCAGCCATTGCAAACCTGACGACTTTGTCAGTAGCAGGCCACGTGTGATAACAAGCAAATTCTTTAAACTTACCGAATGGGAGCATGGCGTTTCGAAAACTCTTCCAGAAGGTCTGGCCTAGGTTCTAGTCCTCCCAATCCTACGAACACTTTGCGTCCGTTTATGCTCGCTTTTTCGGCAGCAACAGCAATCTTCGCGACAGTCGAATGGAAGAGCTCCGAATCATACTGGCCAGGGATACCAAGCCTTCAGAGCTGTTAGCAGCCATACTATTCACGATTCTTATCACTGAATTCTTACTCCATGCAAAGATCTGCGCAGCCGATGAACAAAGCATCGATACCAGGCACAGCTGCGATTGCTCTACCCGGTTGTTAACATATGGACTTGAATGATCGTCTGTCCTTGGCTCGACTCACTCTACGTTTTCAACTCCTTCCTTTGTTTCGATCATGGGCATAATAAGGACCTCGTCATTAACGACCTCTGCAATGGCCGCGTAAGACAGTTGCGACGTGTACTGAGTCATTGCTGTGACCATAGTCACTGAGCGATGCCCCTAGTTATTCAAATGTGAGTCTGCGTTACCTAAGAAGAAACTGCTGTTCGTGTTCATAGAAGCTTAGAGACATCGCCGAGATTGACTAACCAAAGGAGGAAACTTGGAAGCGTTGACGCACAATCTTGCCTGTTCCACATTGTTGACGTGAGGCACGATGATAGCTTGCGCGCCAGAGTCCAGACAGCGGGATATCCATTCTGGGGCGCATGTTGGTACAACTACTGTTGGTGTAATTCTATGTTTCGCTGTTAGCCAACGCTGCACTCAGCACCAAAATCGATGAACCAAATACAATACGAATGTGGGAATGTTAGATTTATGATGCGACTTACCCGACATTTAAACACGAGACGGCAATGTCTTTCATCGTCTCCATGCTCATGGCCATGTGTTCAAGGTTCATCAGCACGGCCGAGTATCCAGCGCGCTTAGCGACCAGCGGCATTTCGGTAGAGAAGGCGACCCGGAGGCCGAAGGAGTGTGCAAGCTTGTTGGAGAGCATCAGATTCTTTACGAGGTTTGGGCGGCAAACCTCCCGCGCGAGAGCTACTTGATCAGTTGTAGTTGATGACATGCTGAAGTTTTTGTAAGTAAGCGTTGGTAACTTGTAAGAGTCCTATTGTAAGAGGTCCAACAGCATCAATGTAGACAGATAGTATTGGAAGATTGAATATTTAAAGTACAATAAGTGAGATCTGAAGAAATGTTACCGAAGAGTCAACAGCTTGCATACAATTCTGAAGCTTGAATATGTAGAGAGTGGAGAGGCAATTTTGGGATGATAACAACCCGATCTGGCCGAGCCGAATTCGGATCCCTACTTAGCTTTCCTTAGCTGGCTTGGACTGTTAGTCTTATCCAGCCCTCGTCGGAGAAGCGTAGATAGATAAAAATGCGGGGAAAGATCGGGGACCGTCCGACAAAGAACTGCAATCTGACTGTTGCTTATCTTCGGAAACAAGGGGGTGTAGGATGCCGACGAGGGTGACCCACCAGTCTGTCCTTGGCCACTTAGTATGCTGATAGTGCAAACTACCGATATGAAGTTGGTTTGATACGTTACCGAGAGGCTACTGGGTGTTTATCATGATCCGCGGTGGTGGATCGAGTGGTATTAAGATAACTCAATCGTCAATTGACTTGTAGAATGGACGACATGTTTCTTTACCTATGTTTCCACCACAAGCTGTAAACCCTTCGCTTTCCGTTTCGTCGTGGTCAACCGAGACGCGCTATACAGATCTTTGCGACAGACCTGCTACTGTCTGTTATTATGGGCGACGAGAAAAAGACCCATGAGGTCAACTCGGCAACTTCTCCCACTGCCTCGGACGTTGGCATCGGTTTCCACGAAGATGCACCTCAACACGCTTCTTGGGGAAAGAGGATCATGTATCATCTTTGGGATGCTGATCAGCACTTGAAGAGTCCGCAGGTACTACCAACACCAAAACTTGACACTAAGCGTGGTAATTGACGGAGAACAGGAGCGTGCCTTGGTTCGAAAGCTTGATTTCGGCATTCTCATCTGCGCAACACTTGGATGGGTAAGTGCCTAAGTTAGATTTTGTGTCTTATTAAGGTATCTAACTCAAACAGTGGATGAAATACATTGACCAGAGCAACATAACTAATGCTTGTAAGTTACCGTGTTCGCTTTCAAGGAGTACCTGGTTCTAATACGTGGGATCTAGACGTTAGCGGAATGAAGGAAGACCTGAATATACAAGGCAACGAATACACCTACATGCTAAGTTAGTTGGTTTTCGGAATTGGTCAGGTTTCAAACCAGGACTGACGGACAATCAGTGTGCTACACAATTGCCTTCGCCATTATGCAGATCCCATCCAACTTGATTGCCCTCAAGATCCGTCCACGTTACTGTATCGTAGTTTGCGAGCTAGGATGGACCGCCTTTACGTATGCACTTCTCACTTTTTCGGCTATTCTTCTTTGAAATGACGCAATGGCTCGAAAATATGATCTGGCAGCTGACAGAATAACTTTATTTATAGGTTCGCACAAGCTGCCGCCCAGAGCAGCAATCAGATGTACGCCTTTCGCTTCATGATTGGCCTCTTCGAATCTGGCTTCTCTCCTATTATCATTTTTCTTCTGGGCTCGTGGTATACGAAACCAGAGCTTGCCAAGCGTGTGGCTATTTGGCATATTACGGGCTTTTTCGGCCAGGCTACTTCTGGGTTCCTTCAAGCTGGTATTCACAAGTCGTTGAACGGACATCTTGGGATGGCGGGTTGGAGATGGATGTACATCAGTAAGTGGAAGATTTCTATCACTGTGAGTATGTTTTGGCTGACCGGAGCAGTTTGCGGATGCATGTCCCTACCCGTCGCCCTCTCCGTGTGGTGGCTTCTCCCCGATTACCCTCATAATACAACTGCTTGGTATCTCACCGAGGAGGATAAGCAGATTGCCATGCAACGCGCTGCGAAACAGGGGAAAGCTGAGATTACAGGAATAGTGGACTTGAAGCTGGTCAAACGGATGTTTGGTAACTGGCGTTGGTGGATATTGTGTCTGATGTACATCTTTGTAAGTCACGCAGCATCCTGTTCCGCTTCGCTGGCCCATTCGAGGCTGCTAACATGACACAAATAGTACGGGAATTCGTGCCAGGCCAATAACTACTTCGCCATCTACCTTCGTAGGTATAACAAATTAAAGACCTACAGCTTTATAAGCTAACATCACTGCAGGCGAAAATGGGTACAGCGTTACTCAGCGCAACGTCATCCCCGCCTGCGCCAATCTCGTTACCATGGTCACCGACTTTGCATGGGGCTTCATGTCCGATATGACTGGCAACAGACCTCTTTGGATCATCGGCCCTCTGGTGTGTGATAGCATCCCCAATGGTTCGATACATTCACTGATATTAGCGCCCAAGATGTGCACCACTGTCGTCGGCTCTTCTATCTTGACAGCTTATCCACCGACAGACGCTGCTCGTGTAGCTGGATTCTTCCTAGTCTCCTGCGGTTATGTCACAGCCGTCACCTGGGTAAGTGGATTACGGACGTTCCGCATTGCTGATCGCGGACTAACGAAAGCCCACACAGACTTGGGCAAACGAGGTCAATAACGGCAACGCGGAAGAACGTGCCTTGACCATTTCTAGCATGAACGGACTGTTCTATGCAACGAGTAAGTACCTACCATCTTGCACCGCTAGAGGCCACGATTGACCCAAATTCAGACTCTTTCCTCCCTATTCTCATCTTTCCTCAGACCATGGCACCCACATTTGAGCGAGGATTTCCTTCTATCTTGTCATTTGCCCTTGCAGCGGTCGTACTAGTTTGTAAGTCACTCCCTTTCCCTGCCACAGACCCTGATTATAAGTTAACTCCGGTCATCTAGTCATTGCAGACTTCCTGCATAAACGCCAACTAGGACAGGAAGCTCAGGTGGCTGCAGCTCAGCCTGTCTCTGAAGCTGCTATGCCAGGCGAAGGGGAGGAAAAGGAGAAAGAGATGGATAACAAGCTTTCTGGAGTCATCGAACCAGTTCGAAACTCTTCCAGTATCATTTGAGTAACAAGGGTGAGAATGCCGGTACGTGGATGTTGTTCACAATGTCGATTCTAGCGAGCATGCCAGTCATTACCTCTATTTCTCCTAAGCTTGACAAGCTTTCAGGTTTACTCAAGTATTTATGCTAGTAAAGTGTGTCAGATTGGGTTCTAGTACTTTGCAAAATAGCGCAATTCAAATTTACAGTTACCTCGATGAATTTGCTTTGATGAATAGACAGAACTGAACGTTGGAATAGGCGCTGTGATAGGCACTACGATAGGCGATGGCAGAAGAAGATAGGAATAAGCCCTAGTGATGATGAAGAAAGTAATCACCTGGGCGTATGAGTCAATAGTGATGTAGCCCTTATCTCTACAGTGATATTAGTGGCCGAGTGTGGTATGGCTCCAGGTGTCCATGTGGGCAGCCTAACTCGGCCTGACATTCGGCTATCTATAGGCGGTTTCTGGTAACAAAGCACCGTAGGTTGTCTGAGTGACTTGCCAATCGTCCCCATTATTCTGTTGTTGTAACAATTCAAGATTCTTTCCCCTGTATTTGCGCATGATACTGATATTGCTAAAGTCCTTTTTCTCTCTTCATTTGACCAACGTGCTAGCCGGCTACCTTATACCAATTGCAACCTGCTTATCAAACCTTTCGCCACTCTCTATTCTGGCTCTGATGTCATTGATGGTTTCTGCTAGTCTTATAATACCCTCTTTAATGTCAGCCAACTCATGCCATGCCCAGCAAAGTCGGACGCATTGAGCGAAACCATTCTCAGACTCCGCTCTGAGCACACTACCTTCGTCCCCGGTTACAACGAACATGTGTCCAAAGGCGATACGAAGTTGTTTTTCTTCAAGAGCTATGGCGGCTACAACTCGAGCAGCGGGCAGGTCGTGGGGAAGCCGGAGGTATGTGAAAAATCCCCCAGCTGTCGCTACCGTAACATCCTTAGGATGTCTTGTCTCACTAACGACCCCTAGCGGAACTAAGATGTCGTTGATAGAAGACATGAGAGCATAGTATCGCTCTCGATACGTGGGGATCAAGGTGTCTTTGATATGTGCTTGGAGATTGCCGCTGCGGAGCATTTTGTCAACAAAAGTTGACGTAAGATGTGATGGCGCACCACCCGAGCTTGAGGAGCCCCTCAAATCGCAAGTTAGTTGAAACAGTTTTGCAGTTTTATTGTTTTGTTTTCTCAGGAAGAGAACTTACACCTCCGCTAGTTCTTTGGCAAAAGCCGGAGCGCTATCCGCCCATCCTACTCGCACACCAGGGCCAATCACCTTGGAAAACGACCCGTTGCTGACCGTGTTTCCCCAAGTGCTGTAGCCTAGCATGTTTCGATCTACATCTACGAGTCGTGGCGGGACGATGGCAATAGGTTGCTCTTGGATAGACGAGATATCTGCCCAGCACAGAAAGTCGTAGACGTCGTCGGACACGACGAGGGCATCGTACTCTCTAGCGAGCGCGACAAGTTCTTTACGTGTTTTTATAGAAAGCGTCTTTCCACTGGGATTCGAAAATGTCGGAACAAGGTAGATGACATACTTATAAAGCTTTGGGTACGTTTTGCCCACCTTTAAAGTTGGCTGATCAACCCGATCAGCTTTCTTGGAGTCTTCGATTGCTTCAGCCTCGGCTTTTGCTAGCTCGTGGCGCAGAAAATCCATGTCGATGCCCTCTGTGTTATCTTCTGGTACGCCCCTGAGCCTGCCTTGGAAGCCATTGTCCTCGAAGATCGGACAGGCGAGGAAGTACGTTGGCTCAACCATGAAGATTTTCCGGGTGTAAAGAGGGTCTGTGAATTTGAGCAAAATATTGGCCAAATTACCCGACGCGCCGTTATTGATGGATATACCCTCATGGTCTATTCCGATACCATAGACAGAAGAGAGCCAATCTGCAACACTTCTACGAAGTGGAGGATGTCCAACGTGAGGTCCATAAATAAGGGCAGCTGCAGTCTCAAACTCTGAACTAAGAACCTGAGTGGCACCCTCCAAGAGACCGCTAGCTGCAAAAAGTCGAGGAGATGGCCAACCCAACTGCAAGTTGATGAGTGGAGGCCGTTCGGAAGGGGTTACGACAATGTTGCTTCCCATTGTAACAGTAGTCCGAAGAGTAATACAATGATATGAATATGGATTCGTCAGGATATGACACTGAGAATGATCAAATAACAAAACTGTGTAAGCTGTTCTCCAGGTTCACAGAGGAAAACACAAAACTCTACGACCTCTTTTCATCTGCCAGTGATTCTTATCGGGTGGTCTCCGATACTTGGCGATAGGACCTTCTCCACATCGGGCGCTAGGCGACAGTCTCCGAAAGGATCCCGACACAACCGATGGATGGCCTCATGATCTCATCGTTATCCCTTATCCACCCAACAGCGTGCTGCAGGCATATCTACGGATCAAATGTGATAGAAAGTATCAGCGACTGGAAATCTTGATCCATGATGTTCCGAGCTTGAGCTTGTGGGAGCGAAATGTTGCTGATAAGCTTTGCAGTGTGATTATGGAAGAACTAAAGGAGCCTACTCCCCAGATAGAGTACTGATCGCTAGAACCAGCTCATACGCCAGCTCATTAACACCGTAGTAGAAGTTCATCGTTGCCTAATCAAAGATTTGTCACAAATGTCTCAAAAGTGGAACGGCGTCAAGGCTGAGAGCGAAGCCTTCGCAGCTGAGGTGCGTGAGATAGAAGCATGGTGGCAAACGGACCGACAAAAGCATATCAAGAGGCAAGTACCGTTGCCGTTCATGAATCTCCAATATGGTAACATTAACAGGCCTTACACTGCAAATTCCGTTGCTGCCCTACGAAATATCGGATTCAAGATCGAATATCCGTCAAGTATTCAAGGCAGGAAGTTATGGCGCATCCTCAACGAGCACAATGCCAATGGCACGTATGAGTTGACATTCGGCACAACTGAGCCATTGATCGCGAAGGAGATGGCTAAAACAAGTATTATGCCAAATGAGATTATTTCTGACTTCAATTCTGACTTCTAATGTTAGTGCAAACCGTATACGTATCTGGGGCGTTGTGCGGACTTTCCCAGGCAATGTGGCCTGGAGAGGATCATGCAGACTACCCAGCGGACCTTGTGCCGTCCGTCGTAAAGCGAATCTTCAATACCCAGCTCTTCCACGACCAGCGCCAAACCCAGTTACGGATGCGATACTGTGAAGTCGATCGCGAGTCTCTGGAGTGCATTGACTACATGCTCCCCATTGTAGCTGATGCTGACATGGGCTTTGGAACTTTGACTGGGTGCATGAAGCTCACCCGAAGTTTCGTTGAGGCCGGTGTTGCTATGATACACATTGATGATCTGGCCATGGGTCTAAAGAAGTTTACTAATGGCGAAGGAAGGACGATCGTACCTACATCAGAGTACTTATCGCGACTCACAACTGTGAGAATGACTTTTGACATTATGGGGTCAGTAAGCGCGAATTCATTAGAGAAAGGCCCAAAGCTAACTGCTACATCACAGAGCAGACACCATGTTGCTTTGTAGATGCGACAGCGATCATGCGGAGTTCATTACAAGGCAAGCCCCAACGGTTAGATGGACTCGGCAACCATCAAAGGCTAACCTTACATTTAGTGTGATCGACCCTCGCGACCACCCCTACGTACTTGGAGCTACCAACTCTACACTCTCCTTCATACAGTCATTAGAAGAAGGAAAAAGGACCGGTAGAGATTATTTGACCGTAAAGACAGAGTGGAAAGCCTCCGCAGGGTTAATGACTTTTGATGAAGCTGTTAAACTCGCCGCAACTGAGGAGCAATATGAGGCTTACATTCAAAAGATTGGTCATGGAACTGTAGCTTTGCAGGACCGACGAGCGGCTGCCAAGCTTGTAACTGGAAAAGATGTTGTTTTCGACTGGGAGCTTCCGAGAACACCCCTTGGCCAGTACATGTGGCAATGGAGCACAAAGGCTGTCATCGATAGATGTGTTCTTGCGGCCCCTCTAGGAGATGTTACATGGAGTCGCCAAGGTATGTGCATTCGCCTCCTCATATTGAATTTTGAGACTGACCGAAAAAGACAAACCAAGTATGACCCAAGCTACTCGTCTATATTGTATTCGCCCGTGAGATCTGTACATACTGATCGACTTTCCCACAGACAAGGAAGACATGCAAGAGTTCCACACGGCCTTGAGAAAAGTGTACCCCAATCGCCTCTTCGCCTTCGGATACACCGGTGCGTATGACTTCGGCAAGGGCGGTTACTCGCCAGAAGAAGTCGAAACCTTCCCCACGGATATCGCCAAGATGGGCATCGTATGGCAAGTGCAGCCAATCTGGGCCACGCAAGGTTTGAGTCTGCACGCCAAACAGTTTGCGGAGAAATTCAAGAAGGAAGGTATTGCCGGTTATATGCGGGATGTAGCCACTCCTGCGATTGCAGGCATGGCCACAGATAAGTACGGTAAACCGACTTCTCGTGGTGGATATCTTGCAGATGCGTTCTTTGACATTGTCGCAGGAAGTGAGATCACTGAGCAAGTCTGAAGAAGTTATCAAATACGGCATTATTGTTTCATTTGTTTAGATGACGATGAAGTAGCTTTTACTATGGTTTATCTCAATAACCAGGTCACGGAACATGTCAATTATCTCACTAGAAGCAGGTACTATAGCAAAATCTTAAGTTCGCTGAATACGCGTAAGTTGTCCGAAGCCACAATAAATCATCAGTGCATACATGGAAACTGATGTGGTGTCTTATTTACCCAGCTCTTTTTGGTTTCTTTGTCTGAGCCGCTTGTAGCGATAGCCTCGGTGTGCGCAGCAGAATCATAGCTTCAATTACTGCGTGTTACAGTCATTTCTGATTGAAATGGGGTGTTTGGTTAATCAGTTCACTCCTAACATAGCTGTCTAATCCTTGTTCCTAGTCGGTGCGCGTTTTGCTCCCTGACCACTGAGTCTGTAGATGCCGTTAAGCTAGAAAACCGACATCCCCGCTTTGAAGTGGAATCCACCCCTCGGCTTGGTGGCAGAGTGGTCTAATGCGCAAGACTAGAAATCTTGTTCCTTCGGGAGCGTCTGTTCGAATCAGGCCCAAGTCGTAGCTTTGCTTTTTGCACATACACACATTGTTTCGGAAGGCACAGTCACATCTAGAAAGCTTGGGCTATGGTGAATGCTTAGTATCCTGACCGTGTACGTGCGGGGCAGACAACGGCTCGAGGGGTTTTCTTTCGTGGGGCTCAAAGAGATATTCTTCCTGACAATTCACCACCCGACATAATGTAGTTCAAATGTTTATCTAATTCATCAATCGTAAGATTCTACAGATGCATCCTTTCTAAAGTTTCCAAGACGGGCCAATAGAAGTGATTTCATCATAAAGGAGACTGTATGTCACAACCAGTCAGTATTGCATACCTGTGAATGGAGTCGGACAAGATACTTACGTAGTGACGAAGTTAGCATAATCTTCTCCTGTCACTTGCGGCCGTAGATACTTGGCCGCCAGCTCAAACTTGTTATTCGCGGGAGCGGCCTTGATTAGTTCTTTTGTGACGTCGTCAAGTATGTTGAGCATCGTCGCCTTGTCGAGTTTCGTGCCCTCGGCGGTGCTGACGCCGTGACGGACCCATTGCCAGAGCTGTGTGCGTGACACCTCGGCGGTAGCAGCATCCTCCTGGGATTACGTTAGCTCTGGTCGCGGAGAGTAAAAATGCGAGTTTTTCGACGCACCATTAGGTAGTTGATAGCACTGCAGCCGACACCACGCAGCCAACCCTCCATGTAGGCAAGAGTGATGTGGAGGTTCTTCCTCACGCCATCGTCGGTGATCTTGCCAGGAACCACAGGGTTTAGAAGGTCATCGCGTTTAACGTCTACTTCCGAACGAACAAATATCTGATTCGCAGTTGGCATGTGCTCGTTGAAGACCTCACTTGCGATAGAAGCCAGCGCAGGATGGGCAACCCATGTGCCGTCGTGTCCAGCTTTAACTTCGCGAAGTTTGTCGGCGCGGACACTGTCCATCGCCTTGGCATTGGCCGCGGGTCGTCCTTTCTTGGGATAAGGGCCGCCATGCCACCCATGGCGTGCACACCGCGCTTGTGACATGTGCTGATAAGTAGTTTAACGTAAGCATCCATAAATGGGACAGTCATAGTGACGTCGGAACGATCGGGCAGAATGAAGCCGGGGCGATTGCGGAAACGTTTGAGGAAGGTGAAAATGTAGTCCCATCTACCGCAGTTGAGGCCAGAGCTGTGGTCTCTGAGTTCGTAGATGATCTGCCAAAGGTCAGTACGTCTCTTGAGAACAACCGCGGGTTTCGCAAACCTCGTCCATCTCAAATACAGCACTGATGGTCTCAATCAGAACAGTGGCGCGGATCGTACCCCTTGGGATTCCCATATAGTCCTGTGCCATGTTGAAAACGTCGTTCCATAGCCTGGCCTCGAGATGAGATTCCATCTTAGGCAAATAGAAGTAAGGTCCAGCTCCACGAGAAATGAGCTCTTTGGCATTGTGGAAAAAGTACAGTCCGAAATCGAAAAGGGCACCAGACATGGGCTCCCCGTCGACAGTGAAATGCTTCTCATCCAAGTGCCAGCCGCGCGTTCTGGCAATCAACGTTGGAAGAGTACGGTCAGTTCTGAGTTTGTATTCCTTCTCGCCGAGACGGAAGTCGACTTGGCGACGGATGGCGTCGTATAAGTTGGCTTGGCCGTAGATCATGTTGTCCCACGTGGGTCCATTGGAATCTGGTATGTATAAGCCTAGGCGCCCATTTCTGATCTGACAACTAACCTTCAAAATCGGCCATGTAAGCCCAAACATCAGAGTTGAGCGCGTTGACAACCATTTTCCTGTCTGTAGGCCCGGTGATTTCGACTCTGCGATCGACCAAGCCAGGCGCAGGTGCCGCGCCCTTCCAGTTCTTGTCATCACGGATGTGCTTGGTTTCTGGAAGGAAATCCGGTAGTCGTCCCTTGTCTGTTTCGATCTGACGCTGTTCGCGGAGCTTTAGAAGATTTTTGCGAGTTGTCTCGAAACTGCAGTGCAAAACGGCAAGGAACTTTACGGCATCCTTGGTGAGGATGCGGCGGGAGGCTTCATTCCCGGCACCAAGAATGGAAACGCTTTCTAGTGTTGATGTTGATTGAGACATTCTTGTGTTTTCGAAGGTTTGAGGGCAAATGGAAATGGTCTTCACTGGCGACTGCAAAGTAATTTATGATATCACTCATGAAGGATTGAAGTGACTATGCTAGGCATTAAGTACTGTTCTCACGGTTAATGGCGCATCATGCCATGCTCGGCTTTCTTCCGATGGTGTTCTACTTCTTCAGGGTATCTGATGAAGCTACTCGGCTCGGCAGCCGAACCGGAGGCGGATGAGACCCGATTGGCCCCACTCACCCTGATACTCCCACTCACGGCCGAACGGAAGACCCACTTGGGAGATTCCCTGCCGAGTTGCTCTTCATACGTCATTCTGATACTGAACTTCAGAGATCCGATGCTTTTGAATGTTTGATAGCCTTTACATTCTGTATTAAGTGATATTACTATGACCCGTAACCGCCTGGTGCCATCATCTTCTCTAACTCAGCCCAATCAAGCTGGTCAACTCCTGTAAGAGGTAGTGTAGGATCATTGAAACTGTTGTAGATGCCCTCAGCAGCTTCCAACCCGAAGGCCTGCTCAAGGTTTTCATCCAGATTCAAACCAAACAGCGTATCCGAACCATAGGTATCCGCACCAGGTCCTCCAAACATCTCACCCTCCCATGATGGCACTGAAGAACTCGGCGTCGGTGTGGTCAGAGGCATCTGGGACGTTGAAGACTGCCCCGACTGCTCCAGTAATACAGATCCAGGAGTGTTCCCCATGTGGGGCACCCCATGTGCTTCCCCGGATTCTCCCATTTGTACGTCATGGTCCTTATCAAAGGCTACTACATCGGCCCACACATGGGCTGAGAACTGCCGTACGTCCTTGAGGCGCTGCGCCGCTGCATTGTTGCCTGCTTGAGACAAGTACTCCATAAACTCAATGGCTTGAAACAATTCCTGTGGCGGTGGTTTTTGACTATCGTTCTTGTGGGCGAAACCGCGCATGATCAAGACAAAGGCGGCAGCAAAAGCGGCGTCTAGATCGAAGAAAGCAAATGGTGCTGCATTCATGTCAGTATCGATATTTATTTGAAAAACGCCAACAGTACTACTAACCAATTTCCTCTTGTCTCTGCATAGCCATAAGAATCCGAATAATCCTCAAAGCCGATTCGTTGCAGAGCAGACAAAGCTGAGAGATAGCGGATGACGCCGGTCCCTGTTTTTGTGTCTTTTGAACCTTGTCTTTCACCTTTTGGAGTAGAATAGGTCTGATACAAAGGATGATGGCCTTCGGGTAAACACAAGTCAGCATGCTACTTAGTTAAAAGGCGCAAAACGCTTGGAGGGATTAACACTTACTTGGAACAACCGTAGATATAGTGATGCACCAGCTCTGGTGACCTCAAACTGCTTATTACTAAAATCTATGGCAAGGTTTGCTGGGATAGATCGACCAGTGTCATGGAGTGATTGGAGCAGGTTCCGCATTTTCCTGACCAAATCGGCTTGCGATAAGGCGCCTCTGCTGTATAGCGCTGTGGTCCGTCACAGTCAGCAAATCCAATCATGTTAAGTGATGACAGAACTGTCCATAGACGCTGGAATCACATACATGACATTATCTCGCCCGTTGTACGAGCAATTTGCACATTTACATTGAGTGGCTCTGGAGAGTCGAAACCTGGTGATGGTCCGGGAAGATCGAACGAAAGATGGCGGTCGTCGACAGAAGCAGGACGTCCAAGTCCTGCGGATATACGTCTGATGGGGCATGAAGTCAGCTCGTACTCTTCCACTTCGGTTCACGACACACTTACTGATCCAACATATATACTGTCCACCACACTCTCATTCGATGTGCTCTTTCTGATGGGAGGCACTTTTGCTCTGCGAATGGCAGATTGCAGCCTAAAGTCAGAGCAAGCCGCACGGTTGTGCCCACCTGATCGGTCGTCAGTGTTCGTTGCGGAAGGTGACTAAGCTTGCCCTTACGAAAAAATACGCATCGTTTTTCCTATCATTCCACTGCAAATATGTGGTTGCAAGGCAGAGAATCTCAAGGCCAACAATGCCATACTCGCTGATGCTGTGCAGTGGCGGCAGCCGTCTCATTGCTTCAGCGAACCAAAAGGCTCCCGGAGGTCCGCGGACTTCGCGCGGATCTTCTTCCATCAACTTGCCCATCGCCATTACCAACAAGTACAGAGTGAACCACGGAGTGTCCATTTGTCGGGTGCGCGAGGACTGGCTCTGGAACAGCAATGTCATGTTGTCTGTAAACGTCCGTTGATCTAGAAAGTGTTGCGTAACGCCCATATATGAGTTGAACAAGTTTAACAGTCGGTTGGACTCGGCTTCCTTGGGGAAAGCCTGATGAGGAATGCCCTTGATCAACTCATTTGTGGAGGTCCACTCAGGGGTAAAGGGAAGATCTCTAGGGTCTTCGTTCTCCAAATGCTCTGGGGCGTCTCTTTCCGGCGAGTTTCGATCTTTGCCATTGTTTTCATGGAAAAGACTCCGCAGCCGCTGCTCAAAGAGAGGGCCTGGTGCGCTTTCTATAGATGCTGTTTCATCGAACGTTAATCTCTAACCACATAAGCTTGCTATCTGAATCAACAAACCATAGCTCGGAGGCGGCACTTCGCCGGCTGGTTCAAACGGCGCAATGCCTGTCGGACTAGGATTTGATGCTGCGGTTGACACACCCCTTGACTGGGGGCTGGGGTGTGGGCGTGGTTGTTTAGCAAGCTCTGTTGGAAGTTAGACCCGGCTTCTTCACAGTTGTCCGGTGAACTAGAGAACATTCAACTCCTTATCTACCTTTAATTTGATCTTCATATCGTGTTAAAGTTGCCCTCAGCTCTGAGACGTAGCTAGTTAATGGGTTAGTTGGCTAGTTGGAGAAGTCCGATTTCGGAACCCGCTTACGCTTCTGAATACCGCTTTCGCCCATCGCCAAACTCGCAGTCTAAGTTGTTTCGCGCACAATTCCTACAAGGCTGTTCTCCTGAACACTTCACCTTGCGTCTTCTACACGTATTGCACCTGCATATCACCACCTCGGTCAGTAAGCCCGTCATTCGGTGGAGTGTTGGTGGGGGAACAAATTGGGCAACTGACGCGTTTGCGGACCGAGCTTTGACCGCCGCTTGCGGAGGCATTGCACCTTCGTTGTCTGCTTCGGTCTTGATGTGACGTTTCCTCTTGCGGCTCGAAGACGACGATGAGGCTTCAGTCACCTTGAGAAACTGCCAGATTTCGTCTCAGTCAATTTGCAAAGTCTTCATGTGATGGCGTTGAGGTAATTGAGAGAGTGTGGGGCCGATAAGGATGACTCGCCTGGGATGAGGGGTCCGGGGTAGGCGATAAGGAGCCCCTGTAGCTGCTAGTCGACATTGTGATATCCGATGTTCAGCCCCGGTAAGCTGAAGTCCTGCAGGTATGTTCAGCTGATGCATCAATCGAAGGTTATGCAGGTTTCGGCCAGGCTGATGGACAGTGCCTAGAACAGACCAGAATCCTTGATGCTCCACTGAACCAATTCTGAAAGGCCTCGTAGCCTGTAGCGGTGACTGGAATTTTAAATGCAGTTGTTTAGACGAGAAAAGTCCGGCCTAAACTGGGTTATGAGGCAACATAATAATCTTAACCACGGAGCATACATTAGGCTCCTCGGCGCTTATCCGAGACCGTGCTTCGCTCTATCCTGGTGAGGGTCCACCCTCGGCATCAAGCTCCGAACCACCCATAACAACACTGCCCATGATGAATTGTCAACAATTGAAAAATCTGGAATGCATAGGGTTTGACGTCGAAATCAATTCCAAGTCCTAGCGTGGGACGCCTTACATTCTCGCGTGTAATGCGCCCTTGGCGTTCGCCCTTTCGCCTTCATAGCGAGTTGTGTGTGTCTCAAACTCGGTCCTTGAACCATTAACTATCGTGCTCGCGATCGAATAGGCCCTACTTAAGAATGTCGAACGCATCGCATTGTCTCGACACTATATATTGCTTCAACAAAAAAATTTTTCACAATTCCAGAATTACCCGAGACTCTCGTTGATGGATGGATTTTGGTGGTTTAACCCCATTGAGCCAATACTAGTTTGAATCCGGAAAACTTGCAGTCCCATTCATCCTTCAACACTAGCCGTAGGTCTAGCACATCCATTGCAGGATGATATAATTTCCAATCCTTTTCCAACCTTGTGGACGTTAAAACTAAGCTGACGTGAGATTACCCACACCAGCTAATGTGAGGTCACCAGCGCATTAACTTTATTATAAGAAGCGACCTGGGTCCACAAAAGTTAGTCAAATACTCCGAAAACTACTTCCTCAGTAATCCATACTTCTACCTTATCTTCTACGTTGCATTCAGAAACTTATCTTCATAACGCAACATCGTCAAAGACATGGCTTCAACTCAATCATCGACAGAGCGTAGGAAGGTCATCGAGGCAACAACAAGATCCTTTTTAGCAGCATACACAGACAGTCAACAAGATCCCTCGCTCATCAATCGCGACGTGACTTCAGACTGTACCCGTCATATGATCCCAAACAGCATGCTCAAGGCCTTTGGTGTCCCACTGGATTTCACCATCGATAATGAAATGTACTTGCAGAATATCACTAAGGAAGTCCGAGTGTATTCTGTCCAGAATAGCGTCATTTCAAACCTGGTCATTGACACCGAGGCTCGCAAGGCCTCGTTCACATCCACATCGGATATCGTGTACAAGGAGGGCTCAGAGGCGCATCTAATTGAGTTCGCCTGGTTCTTGGACTTCAATGAAGATGGGTCAAAGGTGAAGAAGGCCATTGAGTTTTGCGACAAGGATACGGTCCTTCTTTTGCACAGCAGAGTTGAGGCGGCACAGTCCAAGGAGGACAAGGGCTCGTCGATCCAGAAGCTTGATTAAAGGCAGCATCAGCAGTCACTTGCAGTCATAATCCCTAAATCATATGGATTTACTTTCCGAAGATTCTCTTTGCATGCTTTCGCCACGGGTCTGCAAGAAGGCAGACATGTGTATGACCGCTGTATAAACGGCTGCTAGCGATGAATTAAGACTTCATTCGACAGGCGGCCCCTTCTTGCCCAATTTCTCAGTCTGAACGTGCAAACAAGAAGCAAAAATGATGCAACTTTCATCCACGCATTAAAAGTCGATTGTGGCCTCTTTGAGAAAGGTTTAAGTCGATGCTATGACTCTGCCTTCGCTGGGAGCCTGATTGAATACCACCATGACTTCTTGACCACTAATTGAGTTTCGTTTTAAGAATGTTAAAAATATGAGCAGTCCTATGATTGAGGCCAGGCGCAGAGTGAATTGAACTTCTATTCAAACTAGGATACCATCCTATCCTGCTGTAGCAACTAAGACCCGTGCTTACGCCCTTCCAAATCCTGCGATTGGCCGCTATCAGTTTCTGATCCCCCGTCTTAGTTGGATGCGTCTAAGACCTTATAGAAGAATGAGACAGCATGCAGCTCCCCGGTGGCACTCGTAGCATATTTTGGGCAGATACCCCATTCTGTGTACCCAAGCTTCAAGTAGAATATGCGTGCCGGACCCTCTGTCGAAGTGTCTAGCAACATCATTGTCTTGCCCAACGCCTCCAACGCAAATTTCTCGGCTGCGGCCATAAGCTTCTTACCCAGCCCGTGGCCCCTTTCTTCTGCAGCGACTAACAACTTCCTGATTTCTGCCTTGTGCGCATGCGTCTCTTTTGGCTGAGTAGCTATTTGGACAGTCCCAATCACGTTGAACTCTGGGTACGATGCATGAGTAAGAACGAGCAATGCGGTGGCAGGTTCCACTCCGAACAGTTGAGCTGATAGTGATTCCCAATATGCCGTCGCTTTGGCTTCGGAAAGAGGCACGCGAAAGCCGAGAGATGACGAAGCCGGATCAATATTGACGCATGATTGGAGAAGTCGACCTAGGCCTGGGACCCATTGTTTGAAGTCTCCTCCGCTTTTTACATGATGAATAAGAAAGCCTTCGGAAACGTTCTTGTCCGTCATTTCGGTCATGTTGTGGTCTTTGGGGAAACTCTGTAGTTTTCGACAATGCAGCACATAAAGGGTTTTCGAAGAAGCAGAAGCCATAGGTAATGCACCATTCTTATCTTAAAAGAACGGCTGTGAGTCATACCCTTACGTGATTAGTGCGAAGGCAATGCCGCGCAATGAGCGGGTGGATCAATTTCTCCGGCATCTGGAACCTATTTTCCCCGAAGGACCAACCCTTGATAGTTGTCACCCATGCTCCATCTTCACTTTGCCGAAACAACTACAGATTCTGACACCTCGTCATTTGCATCGGAATAACTCCCTGCCTGCTCGCGTTTTCTTCCCCTGAGAGTCAATTTCACCTTTCATCTCGGACCTCTTTGGAGATTCATAACCACTACAACCTATCGTTATATTCAGCATCTAGGCTGAAGACAAACGACTGAATGACGGAGAGATGTTCACTGTTGAGTAATCCCCTTCTTACTCTGATGCTGCTCACATGAGCTACGGAAGACAATGCAATAGCCTCGAGGTAGTATAAGCCGAATCTTGCAAATGGGCTCATAGTAAGGAACGGAAAAAAGGTGGGGCTAGCAAGCAAATAACATTGTTGTTGCTATTCTCGGGTTTTGTGAAAGAAAAGACTATGGCACAAACGCTTGCACAATCTCATCCCATCTCTTCAGAGCAAAATCCGGGTGGCCACACTGACCCTGGCATTGTGTTCGGCTGTCCAACAATCTCGTTCCTAATATCCAGCTCCTTCTTCCTGTCTCCGAGTTTCAGTGATGAATCACCGCGGCCCAATGTCGCCTGGGAAGACTACCCATACCTAAGGCGGTATCGAACTTGCTGTTTCTGTGAGGGTTGGTCGACGGCTTGGTCTTGTCGCTGATTTTCAGTGTTATGTAACTGGGTTTAAACCCTTTGAGGAGGAGCGGGAGGAGCACCGGAAGGAGGAGGGCCAGTGGGGGTTCCGGTAGGCTTGGGAGGCGGGGTGCCGCTGGGAGGAACACCCTCAGGCTTAGTACCGGTAGGACGAGGTCCGGCAGGAGGAGTGCCGGAAGGAGGGGCAGGGCGAGAAGACTCCTGACGGCGCTGCTGCTGGGGGAGAGCAGACGGAGCACCGGAGGGAGGGGGACCTGTGGGGGTTCCAGTGGGCTTCGGAGGGGGGCTGCCAGAGGGGAGAGCACCCGAAGGGCGAGGACCTGCGGGAGGAGTGCCGGAAGGAGGAGGTCCAGAAGGCTTCACACCAGAAGGCTCAGCACGCTTAGCGTTGGCCGTAGGAGCAGGAGCATCGCTAGGGGGGGCTCCAGAAGGCGGAGGGCCTAGAGGCGCACCGGATGGAGGAGGACCGCTGGGACGGGGAGGAGGAGTACCAGAGGGCGGGGTACCGGAAGGAGGGGTTCCAGTCGGCTTGACGCCAGTGGGAGCAGCATCGTCAGCGCGCTTGGCGTTGGTAGGCTTGGGGCCGTCGCTGGGCGGGGCACCCGAAGGAGGAGCGCCGGAGGGAGGGGGACCAGAGGGGTGAGCACCCGAGGGGCGAGGACCTGCGGGAGGAGTGCCGGAAGGAGGAGGTCCAGACGGCTTCACACCAGAAGGTTCAGCACGCTTAGCGTTGGCCGTAGGAGCAGGAGCACCGCTAGGGGGGGCTCCAGAAGGGGGTGCTCCAGAGGGAGGAGGACCGTTCGGTCGGACACCAGAGGGCGGTGCGCCGCTTGGGCGAGGAGGGGGAGTACCGCTGGGAGGCGCTCCACTCGGCGGGGATGGGAGGGCCGAGTTTTGGCGACGGTTCATGATGCCGCGGCGGCGATTCTGAGCTGGAGGAGTGCCGCTAGGGGGCGGGCCGGTAGGCTTGAAAGTTCCGGAGGGGTGCGGGGGAGGGGTGCCGCTCGGGGGTGCTCCACTACCATGGGGCGGGGGGGGGCGCGAGGCCGGAAGGAACCGGGTCAGAGGCCTGGGGCGCCGGCGCCGCATGGCCGATAGCCGCAATGGCGGTGACAAGGGCGAAAATGAGGTTAGAACGCATCCTGGCGACTAACGAAGTGAAGAGCCGGGGGAAAATGCGGCAAGCAAAAGAAAAAGGATAAAAACCTTTGTACGGGGTAAATCAAAAAGAGGTTGATGGTAAAAAGAAGAAAGCTGCTGAAGAAGTAAGATGGGATGAGTGTAGTGATGAGAGGGGAAGAAGCCCGGATATGTTGGATATCCATCGTGTTTATACCTGTTTCGACGCTTCACCGATGGCGAGGGCGGGTCGACCTACACTATGTTCGAAGCCTAGCACGTCTGCTATGGTGGGACTTGACGACAACACAGCTTAGCTCCGCAGTTCGAACCTCTGTGGCTCCATCACAACTCTGGCAGCCTGGGTTCATTAGACGATCCGTCACGGCAGTACACTCGAGAATCACGACGAGAAGCTCCATTCCCCTGAGGGAGGTCAGTGCAATGCTTGAATAGACAAGGTACTCTGTGGCATGTCCGCTTGCGCGGCTTTCCGTCTTCGACTATTGTTGGCCAAGTCCTAATAAGGCCGGTGGTGTCAGGTTGAGTGAGATGGCTCCATAGGAGGCCGTCAAGGGAGACCAGGGTTGATCTTCGCGTCTATTTTCAATATAGGAGGTGTTCATCGGTTCTGACAGTTTTTGCAACGGTTGGCCTTGGGAAGCCGCTTGTTTCGAAACGTCTGGTCTCGCACGGCCATCATTTGCTGGTAACAAAACTTGGCCCCCTTACTCCAAAGCCTCCCGAGACTACGCTTGTGGCGGGGACACGCAAGCCCGCCCACTTCCCGAATTAGGGTCCTGGTTAACATTCCGAAAGGCTTGCGCCGCTGCCCGCAAGCACTCAGGGGCGAATCAGTCGACTGAATTCGGGACTAAGGCAATGGAAATGCTTGCTTCGATGAATTCTTTTCAAATGCGACTTTATCCTCTAAATTGCTTGCATATTGAAGACGGATCGAACAGCGATGACCGAGGTTTCCCAACATGGGCTCTCGGAATGGCTTTGTGCTATCCAGAGAGGACAGATCCCTGCATAACTGTGACTAAAGGCAAAGGAGAGAAGGATCCTTCTCAGCCACGAAGATGCCATTACCCCTCTGCCCCCTTACAACGGAGCCTGCACTGATGACGCGGACAGCTCTATTGTAAGTTCCCCATCAAGTCGTACGCATCTTCTGTCTATTCTTGGAAAGAAAGCATCTTCGATACAAAGGGGAGGCGAGTTGACAGCATCCCATCCGAACTGGGACTGACCTGCCCTGGTAGACCTATCCAATAGCTACGAGAAAGCCTGGCACCTATGCAGTCACAAAGTCGATGAAACCAATAGCTTGGACACAGGCGACGTACACCACAATCAACTTGGTTCAGTCGCTACTAGGGGGTGTTGATCAACTGAGATGTAAAAAATAATTAAAAATGCGGTACGGAGTGGGCACAGCTGCAAGGGATGCGGTGTTTCCAGGCCAATCGTTCGCGTCGACGATCTGCGCACAACATATCAGCCTAATACAGGTTGAAGCATAACTGGCGGTAACTCCTAGTTCGGTTTGATGTAGATAGTAGTGAAGTCCTATCGCATCATTGCAGGGAACATTGTCGTCAGGTCAGATCGACAGCTGAGCCATTCTCCGTCCATTGGTATCCAGATTTGCAGTTTTCTCTTTGATAACGAGTTTTCAGCTGGCCACTGTACTTCGTGTGCGATGTTTTGTCTCCACGATTCTTTATTCCAAGCGGGAGGTCCGTAAAGGGTTTCAACTTATTCAAGATGATTCTGTACTCTACCACATATTAGTGTTTATTGTCGCAGCCAGGACTAGCGTCATGTCAAGAATATGATGCAACTGTCTGCGGAAGTCGAGCTCCGTTCTAATGGTCCTTATCATTCTCCGCAACCAAGTCATCTTAAAAGAAATATTAGTCCACCAAACATCCACAGCGCGAACAGTATGCGTTTTAAGTGCCATAAGTTATCCACTCTGGTTTGGCTAAGCTATAAAACACTTAAACCTGGCGAACTCGAATGAGAATAACCTATCCCTCTTAGGTTCTCAGTAGTAGTAGAGACGAATTAGTATAGCAAGTGAACCGGTAAAGCCTGCAGTACCCGATCAGATGCCATATTTCTAGACATCAGCACGCTTGAGTTACTAGTAGCAAATATTCGATCCAAGGTGCTGGCAGGATCGTCGCCGCACTGAAAACTTGGGACTTGGCAGCTGAACTTCAGACTGTCTCCCTTCAATTTACATGTATAACCAACTACTAATTGACAGTCAGAGAGGGAACCAGGAAGGAAAAGAAATAGCACAGGGACAAAGCAGAGAGGCTGAGCTAAAATCTCATTATTGCCTACACTTGGTACTTGGCTGAAAAGTGTAAAGACTCGACATCCGGAGGCGGAGACAACCCATATGCAACCCGTCAAGCTTTCACAGCTTTCCACAGCAGCGAAAGAGCGGGGTCCAACCCTGAGACAATGCATGAGAGAGTCTTACAGCATTTCAGCCGCACTACGCAAGCTTTCCCCTACACCTACGACATTCTGCCCTTCAGTGGGCCCTTCAAGCGGGCCTACAGCGTCAAGCATCATTGGAAACTCCAGGGCATCATGCCCGAAAGCCAATTGGCTGAGCCCCCTATTCGATTCCCCGTTCCGGCCTGTGGGGCCGGTCCGACGCGCGTGTGCGCACGCTGCAGCAAAGCCGCCCGCAACCAATTTTTTCCACGGCGCAGGCAAAGCCTCAACCGCCACATCACGCACTCGCTCATTCTCATTCGGTCTCAGTGAGGTACTCACTCACCCACTCACTCTCATACGCATACTTTACCCACATACCTGCCTTCCCTTCCGTCTCGCGCGCTTCCACCCGTGGCGCCGGCGTGGCGATGCCTTCCCCGGCACTCGGGGTACACAGCCTGCCTTTCGGATTTCACGGCGCAGTAATCTTTCTTCGCAACTCGGTGTTACTCACGTCATTGTCGCTTATTCTCGTCACGCTCGGCGTCATCGGGTACCGTCTGCTCTTCCACCCCCTTGCCCGCGTCCCCGGCCCCCGGCTGGCTGCCATTTCGAATGTCTGGTACGCTTGTCAGGTCCGCAACGGACGGATGCTCAGGTTGGGCAAGTCACTGCATAAGCGGTATGGTCCGGCTGTGCGCGTCGGGCCGAATGAGGTTTGGTTTGATTCTGTAGATGCATTCAAGCACATTTACCGTATGTCCACCAAAAAACTCGTCACTTGCCAGATTAGTGAAGGAAGTGCTCACCTATGACAGGTGCTGGTAGTGGCTACGACAAGTCAGACTTTTACCGTGCGTTTTCTACCATTCCCAGACACCTTGATTACAATCAACTCACCGCGATCTTCCAGTGTCCACTGCGTTGCAAAGACCAGACATTACTTACACCCCTCTGCCAACCTTTACATCTCCCGATACCCTTGACTTGCTCTCGGAACGCAACACGCAGCGCTACCGCCTGCAACGTCGTCTAGTAGGACCTCTGTACCAAACCAGCTATCTGAAACGTCACGAACCAGCACTTGATGCCGTATTAGGAAGGGTAATCGCCACGCTTCGTTCGCTTGACGGTGCCGAGATCGACCTCAAGGAATGGATGCACATCATCGCGGTCGAGTCTCTCTCAGCCGTCGTCCTCACCTGGTCGCCCAACTACCTCCGTGACAAGACAGATCACTCGTCCAGCAGCCATGGTTACATGGGCTGGCGCCGCAAATCCATCTTTGGACTCTTTCCTCTCGCCGTCAAATTGGAGCTGCTCTCGAAAACATTCGGGAGGACATTTGCCAACCTCTGGCGCGTAACGTACAAGACGCCCAAGAACTTCAAGCCCTTCTTCACGGGCGTCTACAGACAAGTTTCGCGACGGGTCACGTCCGCCCTGGCTGGCAAGCCGATCTCGAAAAACGACCGCAAGGACGACTTCCTCACGGACCTCATCCAGCTGCACAAGGACAAGCCCGACTTTTCGGAGACGTACCTCCGTCGCATGGCCATCACCAACTTTGGCGCTGGGCACGAGACCATGTGCTCGGCGCTGACGTCCATCATGGCCATGATCGGCTCCCACCCCGAGGTACAGCGCCGTGCCGCCAACGAGGTGCGCTCCGCGACCGAAGACCCGAAGGTCTACGACCACGCCGTGCGGTTGAGCTACACCCAAGCCGCCATCAAGGAGGCCCAACGGCTGTACCCCGTTCTCGGGATGGCGTTGCCCCGCACGGTACCCCCTGAAGGGTTTGCCGTCGGTGGGCAAATGTTCCCTCCGGGGACGACCGTTGGATGCAACCCCGTGTCCTTGCACAGGAACACGGCAATTTTCGGAGAGGATGCGGAAGGATACAATCCGGAGCGCTGGTTGGACGCAGACAGAAACCTCAAGTCCATGGAGCGGTTCAACCTCACCTGGGGAGGGGGCGGAAGAATGTGTCCCGGGAGACACCTTGCCGAGTTGGTGGTCTACAAGACGATACCGGCCCTGCTGGAGCACTTTGACGTGGAGGTTGTCATGCCCCGGAGGAAGAAATACACTATTACTTTATGGCCATGCTTACGGGTGTGAAAGCCCGATTCGTGGCCAAACAGAAGAATAAATGATACCCTTGGGCCGTTGCTAGGATACATCACGAGGTAACGGGTCGAGGACTGCTATTCGGGGGTCGAAAGCCTGTCAGACGAAGAACACGGGTAAATGTCATCAAGAGGGGCCGATTAAAAGCAATCCAGGCAAAATCTTGATGTGAGAAACGATACAAACGAGGGGTGGTATCACGGCGGTGCTATAGTAGATATATATAAGTTCTCACGACACAAAGACAAACATCTACTTTGGGACACATCACCTAATACGCAGCTATGCTTGCATCATGCTTCTGTTCAAAAATATCTTAGCCCATCGAGCAAAAGTCGGAATGTCGACGATCAGGGGTTGATATTCTTACAGTGCCAAATGCATAGTGCGGTTCACTAAAAACCGTACACCGAGTACGTACCTCGAGGTCTGGAGAAACGGTGCATCCGATGTCCCGCGGACCGCAAACTCCACACCGCAGACTCGCCAGTCAGAGGCACGGATTCCAGCCTGGTGGCGCACTGGTAGCGCAGCAATCAATCCACATGCCACCTCCGAGGCCAAATTCCCATTTGCAACACGTCGCCAGCCTGAGAGCATCACCAACAGAACCTCCCCGCCATACACCCCAAGTCGGCTCGACAGCCGCAAACCGCCCACCATGGTTCTTCAAGATCTTGGCCGTCGCATCAACACGGCCGTCTCGAATCTCACCAGGGAGCCCAATCTCGACGAAAAGGTGCGCGCCCTCATTCCCCCCTACTCTACTCTACCCCGCAGAACCCTCGTCGCATCGCCACCGTTGGCAGAGAGGCACAGCTACTGACTTCTCACCCGCGTTGCAGGCTTTCGATGGCATGCTCAAGGAGATTTGCGCCGCTCTGCTCGAAGCAGACGTCAACGTGCGCCTCGTCGGCCAATTGCGAAAGTCCATCAAGAGCACCGTCAACTTCAAGGAGCTCCCGCCCGCCGTCAATAAGAAGCGCCTCATTCAGAAAGCCGTCTTTGATGAGCTCGTCAAGCTCGTCGACCCCCACGCCGAGCCCTTCAAGCCGAAGAAGGGCAAGTCCAACATTATCATGTTTGTCGGTCTGCAGGGTGCCGGTAAGACGACGACGTGTACCAAGCTCGCACGACACTACCAGGCGCGAGGTTTCAAGGCCTGTCTGGTGTGCGCCGATACCTTCCGTGCCGGTGCCTTTGACCAGCTGAAGCAGAACGCGACCAAGGCCAAAATCCCCTACTACGGCTCGTTGACGGAGACGGACCCCGCCGTCGTGGCGAGAGAAGGTGTGGAAAAGTTCAAGAAGGAAAAGTTCGAGATCATCATCGTGGACACGTCGGGTAGACACAGGCAAGAGGAGGCACTGTTCCAGGAAATGGTGGACATTCAGACGGCAATCCGGCCTGACGAGACCATCATGGTGCTCGACGCATCCATCGGTCAGCAGGCCGAGTCGCAGGCCAAGGCCTTCAAGGAGGCGGCGGACTTTGGAGCCATCATCATCACCAAGACGGACGGCCACGCCTCCGGCGGTGGCGCCATCTCTGCCGTCGCAGCAACACATACGCCCATTGTCTTCATCGGCACGGGTGAGCACATGCTCGACTTTGAGCGTTTCGCGCCGCAACAGTTTGTGTCGAAACTGCTGGGAATGGGCGACATGGCCGGGCTCGTGGAGCACGTGCAGAGTCTGAAGCTGGACCAGAAGGACACAATAAAGCACATCACGGAGGGAATCTTCACGGTGCGCGACTTGCGGGACCAGCTCTCCAACATTATGAAGATGGGCCCGCTATCCAAGATGGCCGGAATGATTCCGGGCATGAGCGGCATGATGCAGGGCATGGACGACGAGGAGGGCAGCGCCAAGCTCAAGCGCATGATTTACATTTGCGACTCGATGACGGAGAAGGAGCTCGACTCGGACGGCAAGATGTTCATCGAGCAGCCGACGCGGATGACGAGAGTGGCCCACGGATCGGGCACGTCGGTGCGCGAGGTCGAGGACCTGCTGACGCAGCAGCGGATGATGGCCGGCATGGCCAAGAAGATGGGCGGCAACATGAAGAACATGCAGCGCGCGCAGTCGGCCATGGCCGGAGGAAACAAGGCGCAGCAGCTGGCGGCCATGCAGAAGCGGTTGCAGAGCATGGGCGGCGCCGGGGCTGGCGGCGGCATGCCGGACATGGGCAGCCTCATGAAGATGCTTGGCGGCGCCGGCGGCATGGGCGGTGGCGGCGGAATGCCCGACATGTCGGCGATGATGCGGCAGATGGGTATGGGCGGCATGGGCGGCATGCCCGGCATGCCTGGCGCGCCGGGTGGTGGCCGAGCACGACGAGGTTAGGTTTGACGGGGTTGTTGTTCCATGTTTTGTTTCCTGGCGGAGGGGGGTGATGTCAAAGAAAATATCCGTACAAATGATGTTGCATCGACGAGGCGACTGAAAGTGGAGCGAAGGAGAGAGAGAGAGATATGGATGAAGACATGACAGTAACTGGAGTCGCCGGGGCGGGACCACATTCGGAGCCCTCTTATTCATAGGCTTGGCGTTTAGGAGGAGGGCGGAATACAGCAAGACTCTCCAACCAGGAAAAAAACAAACAAATGCTTAGGGACTTTGGTATCGACATTGATGCAATCGTGAATCCGAGATGATCTATTTGTCGCGAACCTGTAGCCGCGCCTGTTGCTGCTGCTCGACCGGTGATGCAAAACTGACATGCCCGGAGATGAATTTGGGTGCGAGGCGTAAGGATCATCTCACGAAGCCGCGCAATGCGGTGGAGAAAACTGCTAATCCCAGCGTCGATTCCCAGCAGCAGACTCCATAGGCACGCGGCCGTGTTTCCCAGACCGGATCGTCTCCTTTGGGGTGGTTTTCTATCCCTCCCACTTGCGTGTGTGGACGGACCAAGTTCCAACCGGCGCCGATCTCCCTGGCGGGCCAAGACCGCGACCAACTGCGCGCCCTCACGGGGGATGGCCGGGCTCGTGCCGCCTTAGCCAGGCGAGCCATGGCGCAGCAGGTGGAATCGTGATTGTGGCGCGGGATGGTGGTGGCATCTGACCAGAGGTTCGGCGATCAGTACGTGAGTGAGCGAGTCTGGAACAGACCGGCGTCTACGAACATTATAGGGGGCTAGGGACTGTGATTTCCTAGCAGTGTGCGCCCGAATGGCATGGTGAGATGGGATGATGTTGATTGGCAATGATCGGATCTGGTGGGCCTTGACATGGGGTGTTTAATATTTTAAGTGTGTAGAATGACGTCGGTTACGCCCGCCGTAACGATCCCATCTTTCAAAGACTTCACCTTTGCACATCACGTACGATGTGTCACATAATTGGTCCTTTCTTTTGTATTGCAATAGGGAGTCGTACTGTATCTCGGACATTCAATGTGTCGCGCTGTTCAAGCACTTGGACGACACCGCAGACTGTCAATACAAGCCACTCGCAAGTGAGATAGTGCGGCCTTGGCACGCGCGAATCAACCAACGTCTGCCCCAGTCCCGGGTCAAAACAGACTACCTAGGTACTGCGTGCTGCCAGGCCTCAGGGACCCAGGATTGAAGAGACGAGACCGGATCAGCCAAGCTGCTTCCTGGTTGTGGAACGCCGTCTCGTCTAATAAGCGAGGGAGATTGGCTCGGGCGACGTCTCTTTTCCATGGGAGACGGTATGAGATCCCTGGCTCAGCACATGGTACCTAATTACTTAGTGACCACATCCAGGTACAGCGAAGCAATATCCTTCAGCACTAGACGCGTTTCAGCAACCCAGTTCTATTGGCGTTGAAAGTTTTGGTGCGCCCGAAAAGATATGCATTGTGTAACTGTACTTCGAGGATCGCAGGGGAAGAATGCGGTCAGGTCATCAGAGTTCTTTTCGCGAAACGCAACGTTGGACAATAACACCCTCTCCCGCCGCCACCGCGTTACGCCCCGGAGCAAATTGTCCTGAAACTGTATTATGTATGCTTGCCTGCCCAGGCCCCAGATTGTTGGTTAGGGTCTCTGCTATGGCATTCATCCGACAAGACAACAAGAAAACCAGAAACCCAGCCGTACCTGTAGTTTGTTTTGCAGCGGGACAACAATGACATCCCAAGGGCCCACCGGGCCAACAGATAGCGACAGGCTGCAGGACGGGTCGCGATCGGCGACTCTTCTCTGAAAGGTCCTTTTGGAACAACATGCGCCCCTGTGCGGACACCCGATAAAATCCTCGGCCAGGGAGACTGCAGTGTTGACGCCTCAAATCTTGTATGGCGTGGCTTGCACACCTGTGGCATCATTCAAGTCCAGGCCTTTCCCAAATCTCTTGGCGCCCCGGGGCCATGATTGGACAACTCGGATCTGGAGTGCCGGCGACAGGGGTTTCGAGCGACGGGAACGGACCCGGTGCCCACGCGTTGGAGGCGGGATGACGTCGGTCTGTCGTTCTGTTGTTTCTGTCGCACTCGAAGAGTGGCTTGACCTTTTTTTTTGATGAGTATGGTCGACAAACAGGGATGGCTGCCACGCTTTTCTCGTCCTGCACCACCACACACCATGACCGCACCGGCTCGCCTTTCCACGGTCGCCCACGTCGAAAAGCGTCGAATCACTAGCCACAATCCGGGGTTTTAGTGTGTAACAGGAACTGGACTGGGCCTGGCGCGACTCCCTCGCAAAAGGGCGCCCCCCTCGGAGCTGACAGTGAACCATGTCTTGACACTCGTCCCGGTCGTCTAGCCGCTCATCGAAACGCCCCTAGCAGAAAAAAAGCCTGAAATGAAGCACGGCTGGAATGACATATGGCATGTCCACTTTTTTGCTGCTGCAAGAGAGCGTTGTTGACTCTGTCTTGCCTGGCTTGCGCATTCGTGCGTTCGCGCTGCGTCCCCGTCCCCCCTCTCTCGATCCATCTCCCTCCCAGACGACCCTTTCTCGTCCCAAATCGACGATGGTCCCCAATTACGGGATTAAACAAACATGACGTCAAGCATGGAAAGCTTCCTTCCCTACCCGCATTGCGGACGGCCTGACGGCCTGGTCCAAGCACCATCCTACCTTATTCCTTAAGCTTAAAATCGACGCTGTCCTCCCCTTTTGCCGTTCCTCTCGGTCTCTTGTAGTTCAAGCCACCCCTTCCATCCAACACAAGCTCGCCAAGAAACGTCTTGCAGCTCCCGGCGAGGCACAAGCACAGCCATCCCGTCTTGGCGTTTTCTCCCGCGAGTCTTAGTCCAACTACACCTGACACCATCCCAGTATCGCAGAAACAACATCACCATGGGCATCTTTGGAAAACGTCGCGAGGCGGCTGCGGCTCCCGCCAACGGTCATGCCAACGGTCACCACGGCGTTGCCAACAAGCGTCGCACCGCCGAGCCCTACACCATGGCTCGCCGCCCTACCTTTGGACAGTGGCTCAAGGGAACGCTGATCGACATCATCACCATGATTTGCATGGGTGCCATCGGCCTCGGTGTGAGTGACACTCTCAAATAAAACACCCGCTCGCAACAGCACCACTAACGCAGACACCCAGATCTACATGGCCCCTCCCGCCCCGAACCGCTCCTTCGCCGTCACCTTCGCCGACGGTGAGGTCGTCTACCCGCAGTTCGCCTACCCCCTGCGCAACGAGATCATCCCCATCTGGCTCGCCGCCTTCCTCGCCTCCGTCATCCCCATCTGCATCATCCTCCTCATGCAGATCCGCATCCGCTCCTTCTGGGACGTCAACAACGCCGTCATCGGCCTGCTTTACTCCCTCATCTGCGCCGCCGTCTTCCAGGTCTTCCTCAAGTTCCTCATCGGCGGCCTGCGCCCCCACTTCCTCGAGGCCTGCCAGCCCGACCTGTCGCGCGTCACCGTCAGCCAGGGCGGCATCGCCCGCGCCGGCTACAGCGCCGCCGGCTTCCAGTCCCTGTACGTCACCAAGGAGGTGTGCACCGGCGACATCAAGGAGATCAACGACTCGCTCGAGAGCTTCCCCAGCGGCCACACCACCGCCGCCTTCGCCGGCCTGGGGTACCTCTACCTCTACCTCAACGCAAAGTTCAAGGTCTTCTCCGACTACCACCCGGCCATGTGGAAGCTCATCATCACCTACATCCCCATCCTCGGCGCCGTCCTCATCGGGGGCGCCCTCACCATTGACGAGTTCCACAACTGGTACGACGTCTTTGCCGGCGCCGCCATCGGCATCGTCTTCGCCTTCTCCGCATACCGCATGACCTACGCCGCCGTCTGGGACTTCCGCTACAACCACATTCCCCTGAACCGCGGCCAGGCCTTCACCTACGGCGCCGATGCCGAGCTGTACGATGCCGTCTTCACCCGCAAGGCGGGCTGGGGCAAACGCGGCGCCGGCGGCCTCATGCACGGCGGCGAGAAGCACCACGGCCACGGCCACGGCGCCACCACTGGCATGCATGGCGGCGGCGTCCACGGTGCTGGCGTCAACGACTACGGCGAGCCCGTCGGCTCCCGCAAGCCCGTCGGCTCCGGGTCGCGCCACCCCGACGCGATGGTCTAAGCGTGGATATGCCTCTGGCATGCGGCTTGTAAAGCACTTTTGTCTCGTCTGGCAGTATTCAACCAAGAGGTTGAACCTTTGCAGCAGTAGCGTTGGAGTCTTGGAGTTTGAGAGTTATGAGTAACGGCCTTGCTGAGAAGAACTAGAATACCCTACAGCACGACTGCTTGTAAATTAGTCTTTTCGCGTGGTAGCATTAATGAAGTGGTAATACTGAAGCTTGTTTGCCGCGGCTGGTGTGATGTCTATGTTTGATCCGTAATTGTTTGTTCCGAATGCCGCGTGAGTACGATGAACAAACAGGCCGTGGTACCGATCGTCTCTTGGGTTTGTGGTACTGGTCATCGCGCTGTGGTACATGTCTCTGGCAGCCATGGTATTCCAATGTTCTGGTTGCAAGCTGAATTCATGGGACAGCAACACTTCGAGACGGATGTTGACGAAATTGGCCTTCGATTTCTCATATCAAATATAAACAATTGAGTTAAAAAATAATTCAGGGCGAATTTTGATCTAGAGTTTGGTTTTGTCCGAAGTATGGAATCCCAAATTGTGTTAGCGAGGCGGAAGTTGAAGATTCAGTACGGACGCCACTTCGGCCCGAGGCTGGGATAGCTTTATTGCCGTACAATTCATGGGACAAGAGCTAATTTCCAGACCATATGGTCATTTCTCTCCCAGTAAGCCGGTAAGCTGTTGTCGGACTCTAATCTCCTCGCTCTGCGTCGGCGCGTAGTCTTGGTTTCCCCCCAGGCAGTTGTGGCCGATTTCAAATATGTAAGGTCCTTTGACTAGCAGCAAGCCTGGCTGTCATCTTCCAAAAGCGTTGATTGGTAGGCTACATCTTCAAGTAGGATATTCTACGATGGCTCAAAGTTCTATTTGTTGAGGAGAGCTTCCAACGACCAAGTACCCGTCTGAATCAAGTTACACCCCCTTGCTCGTAGCAGCACCACAGTTAGGATATAAACCCCGATGTTGTAATTATGACAAAGAGCCCACGAAAGTTCAACTTTAATTTTAAAATGCTTCAATGAAACGGTAATTTGTACCCGGCAAGGAGAGCAAACACCGAGCACTGGTACCGTTGACGGCCTTGAATTTTTTTACAATAAAAAGTGCAACCGAAAGCTGTGAGTCTTGGATTTTTTTTCGATTAAAAAGCTATTGAGCGGCGGTCAGAGTCTTCCGTGGAGACCTACGAGATATGGAGGACTGTGAGCGACCGAATCCGAGTGCCATGTAGGTTATGTCATGTAATTTCAGCATGAAAGGGGGCTTCAACAGAGAATGTGAAACTTGATGGGCTATTGGGCCAACAAGAGAACTTATTGAACGCTATATGGTATGGCACTCCCCTTGACTTGTCTCTTGTGAACGACTGCGAGGTTGATGGAGAATTGTGTTTGATGAAAGTTATCCAAAAGGTGACGTTTCAGATCAGTTCGGCTGTCAATTGACATCGGAGTACAAAAACTTAGCTTGACTACTTGGACCTACTTCACTTCACTCCGATGACCTACATAATAGCTGTTGAGTTCATATGCAGCAGCAGTTGTAGATAGATAGGCTGTATCATCGCATAATACACTTGATTACTGCTGACACAAGCCTGCAACTGGCTGAAAAGGGTTACGGTTAAAAGGGCCTTTTGCTTAGTCAAATCCCTGTTCCTCTGTAAGTCAATATTGATTGATGGGATCTTAATCCCGCTTGCGATAAATTTTCACTCACAAGTAACAGTCACTTCCATTCAAAATGGCGGAATCACGTAGTCTGGACCCCAACTTTGGATCCCTTGGAGCCAGGGAGGAGGACTGGCCTGACGTCGATGGAGATCCTGATACAGAAGAAGGGGCCGAGGCCATGCGGCGCGCTGATGCAGCTCTACACGCGACCATCGAGCGGTCCATATGGCAACGAAACGCGCAATCAGTCCACAGCGACGCCATCCCAAGGGCTCTGTATATCAAAGCGCAGAACCAGCAAGACCAGCTCACAGACGAAGAGCGGCAGCTACTCCTCGGCCGCGGCGACGTCGTGGGCAAGGCGCTCGCTCGCCCCGACTCCCTCACAACAGACGAGATGCACCAGGCTCTCCTCTGGCCGCGGCCGGGCGTGGTACGCGCCAGCATCCAACGCGCGACGGGCGGACGTTTAAGCACGCCAAATGAGCTTTACGCGAAGGGGAAGGATGCACTGAATCGTGGCCAGTTCAGCACGATGCTGAACGACGAGGAGGTTGCGTTGCTGGCGCGCCGATTCCACGCCATGGACGACGCAACATTCTCCGATGTAGCCATATCGCAGGCTCTCGGCCAGCTCGGGGTCGCGCAGGCCGCTGAGCTACTGTCAAGCAGGTTGGGACTGGAATTCTCTGTTTTTCATGCTGCTTTGATGCGTCAAGTGGGCCAGATGCACCCAATGCGACAGATGGCACCGTCGTTCCTTGGTCCTGGTCCTGGACAGTCGTTTCCCATGCCAGGACCAGGATTTCGTGCGGCGCAGAGCCAACTAGAGCAGAGACAACAGCCTAGCGACATCATCAGCGCTATGACAGCTCTCCATGAGCAGCACCGGCTCGGCAACGTTACCGACGAAGAGGTGGCCGCTCGGAACAGCGAATACCTCGCTGCCCTACGAGCTTCTTCCCAGGTTCCATCGTTATTTTCTCCCAACGGCTTCCCATCACCATGGCCCGCGACACCTCCTCCCTCGCGCGCCGACCGCTTCGGATCTGGCCCCTGGCCTCCCATATCCAGAATGCGCAGTCCAATCATCCTCTTCGCCAACGAAGCGGGTATGTCAGGCCACGGAGTCGAGCCTGGGTGGTCTGTCCTGTCCGAGGAACAAAAGACAGCTTACCGCACCCGATCCGAGACAATGCGTCGCGAGGCTTGGGCTGAGCATGAAACAGCTGTAGCCGAGGGGTCATCAACTTTTGCCCTTCCAGTCTGGTACAGCGGCAGCAGCCCGCGAGAAACTTAGCAGGCCTTCCATAGCAGTGTTCGGGTTCAGAACTCGACGATACGTCAGCGCAAGAGAACAAAGACGCAGCCATTGGACTACATGGGAAGTTTTTTAACAGCACGCCAACGGTACCGTTTTCTGAAGAGCCACGAACGGAAGCACATCTACCAGGGAGTCCTACACGGTCCCGTCCGAGGTAGCTGACGCTGCGCCCGTTTTGTCCGAGGCGAATCCACTTCCCTGTCTGAATACGGTGCACTCCTCGCTGATGTTCGGGTGCTAATGCTGAAGCGCAATACTCACCTCAATGGCACCAACGTTATGCCGCAAAAGAAGAAGCGCGCCCCGAGTCTCGTCGGGTACGTGCCGCCGGCAGAGCTGGCCATCACAGTCCAGAACGGCACCCAGGTAGCAGACCCCGAGCATCCAGGTGATTTCCATTTCGGTCACCGGGGGCGGCAAACACTTTTGTACCTTACTTAAACGATCTATACTAGAGCAAAGAAAGCACTTTGTTTTGGTTCGTGTATTAAATAGAGGTTATTTGCATAGTCGTGCAGGTGATCTTAGTTAGGAGCAACGGTGGAGGACTTGCCAGGGCAGGCTGTAAATCTGGACTATGTCCATATCCACAAACATCCACGTATGAACCGTTAATATCCAAGTTGCATTTCGGGATTTCAAACCTCAATCGCTCTATCTCGTCCCCATGTTGGTTTAACGGGCGGTTGGATACTCGTACAAGTGATAGCAACGATCAATTCAAGTGTTGATAATTGCTAGTTGTTGAGTTTTTTTGCATGGAGAAAGCAAGTCTTCTTGGCTAGCCAGCAGCAAGTTGAAATAGGCTTGCCGAGTGTGGGTGATACTGGCCCACGCCTCCAATCTCCTGTTGCCTCACAATTGTCACTTTCCAACATCCCAAATCAGAGGCTCGTAACACAAATAGGGTTGCCCGTTCCTGAAGGTCCCTCGCCGCAAAACCCAGAGCAACAGTCGTTTCCGGCCTGACAGCCATCTATTCAGATGTCAACACCGAGCCAGAACCCTTTTTTTCTTCCTCTCCTTTTTCTTCTCTCGTGCAGTGAAGCGACTAGTGTTACGAAGAGGTGCGGAGTACACTTACGATCGAGCGGGAAGCATTCAGAAGAAACCTCATTGGGATCTACAAGAGAATCAATGTGTGTCAGCGTTGAGCACTATGAAGACCCAGGAGGGTCAAAATATTGCTTACTGATGGGATAAAGAGTGATGCCAGGAGCTGCAGGAGCCGGTGCTTTCACGAGTTAGAGTGTCAGTACGGAACCGAATTGAAATAGTGTTCCTAGCTCGCTTACAGGCAGCGACAGTGGCCAACAGAGCCGAGAGAATAAAAGTAATCTGCATCTTCATGTTGTCGATTGTAATAGTGTCCAGACTGTCAATAGAGCTGTGTTGGACAGGCTTTTATGGGACAATTGCTATAACGTTGGTTGAAGGGTATTCTTTATTGAGGGGAGCAAACCGAGGCAGCGGGCGTCATTTTAACAACCATCTAAGTTCAGAGGCATATATCATCATCTACGATATTATTCAAGATCGCCGTGATAATAATAGACAACACCTGATGCGATGCCTATAGCTAACCAAGCGTTAAGCCTCAAAACAGGAATGCTGTGAACTCCGCGGCTTCCGACCAGGCTGAATGAAGTCCAGTTTTCCCCGGAATTTTGGCTACAGTGAAAGAATGACTCGGCGTTGCGTCGAACATTCATAGCTCCATCACTTTCCCAACCTGTCCGAAGCTCTCGTTTGTATCGGCTTCTGAGGAAGAATGGTTAATAAAAGGGGTTCCGCCATTGATCGTATGCGCAAGTTTCATATAAAGTAATATTCAACAAAGAAAGCTCAGTAGAGAAATCGGTTTACTTAATCTAAGTCTTATTAATCTAGGGTATTCTACAAAGGCGAAACAAGACGGTGCCGAGTAACCGGCTACAACTTACTGGGCCGACCGTTCCGATGGGGCCGGTGGGGGTGGAGATGATAGACAAAATGTTTAAGAAGCAGTGAACGTTGATAGACTGAATATAAGATCAAATAAGCACACGGAGTTCGTCGCCTCCGACCTCTCCATCTGATACAACACTAAAATCGGTGGGCATTGAATGGACATCAGCCATGCTATCTATGGTGGAATATATGAACCTCTTTCAAAATCGCTCAGAATGCCTCGAGAGACTATGAAGCACAAGTGGTGTCTTCAAAACATCCTTCCTCACGCCAGGCAGGATTTCCGATGCTGAGGTAGGTTGCTGGAGTTTCTCACAAAGTTTTCATTCAGCACATACGATTTGAATTATTTCGTCCCTCCTTGGTGACGCGCAAGTCATCTGCTTTCCGCGCCTTCATACAGACGCACCGGCAATCTCGAGCGGTTTCTCAAAGTCCTTCAAAAACAACCACTTCCCGCTCTCCTTCCACCCCTTCTGCTTCCATTCGTTGGCACCCTTGGGGAAGTATTCCATGACCCCGTATAAACTGTCATCGTGCGCCGCCACGACAAACACATCCGCGCTCGCATCGAATTTCTTCACCGCAGCTAGCGTCTCCCGCGCCTCGCGCACATCCAGTGCCAACAACGTCTCTCCCTCTGGGGTCTCGGAAATCGTGTGGAACGCGATACCGTCCGCGTCGCCGCCCGCCGGTCCCATGACCTTGCTGTAATGCTTCAACTCCGCCGCGTTGCCCGCCACGGGGTGGATCGCGTGGAACGTCCGGCCCGCGCAGCACAGTCCCGGCAGACGCACTTCGTCGGGCAATCTCGCGCCGGCGTGCGGTCGCAAAAGGGAGCTGTGATGGAAAGAGTCACCCGCAAAGTATATGAAGCTGTCCCCCGCCGTGCGGGCCAGGGCATTGATGTGGCCCACGGCGTGGCCCGGTGCCGAGAGGAGGTAGAAGCTGCCGTCGCCGAAGTAGTCGAGGGCTTTCAGGCCGCCAATCTCGAGGTCCGTGGTACCGAAGTCGAGTTCCCGGACCTCGCGACCCTCAAACTCGCGGGCGAGGATTGGGGCGTCTGGGACGGTTGGCCAGCCGGGGAAGTAGGCTTGCTTGACGCCGGGACCGACCACGAGGGATGTGGAAGGCGGGAAGAGAGATGGGCGGCCGATGTGATCTGGATGGGCGTGGCTGTGGATGTGAGCATGATGGCTGATCGACTATTCACCGCCAATCGGAGCTCCCTACCTCCAGAACAGGGCTTCGATGCCCCCCAAATCAACACCATTCTCCGTCAGAATCTCCGAAACATATTTCTGCGCCGTCATGGTTGCGTCCATATTCTTACCCATTTCAATGACGGGCGGCGAGAAGTCATGCTCCCAGTCCTTCGGCAGCCCGAGATCGAACACTACACGTCGCTCGTTCCCCTCCGAGTCTGTGTGGGTCACCAAGAAGGCATACCCGACACCGTGCCATTTCTCGAAGCCCTTGATGGCAGGGCCCATGAAGGGCGCCGTGGGGAGTTCGCCATCGAGGGTCGTGTCGATAATGGACACTTGGACCGAGGAGGTCGAGGAGGGGATGTGCAGGGAGTCTGTCGTGGACATCTTGCGATATGGTTGGTTTGTTGCCAAAAGGAAAAGCTGGCGCGGTTCTTTATCGACCGACAGAGTCAAATTGGCAATCAGTGTGGACTTATATACCCTGAACGGAACTGGGTAGGCGACCCTCTCGACCCCGCCAGCTTCCTATTGTAGAATGATTCTGCGCGGATTGTTGGAGCTGAACACCAGGCTAGCGGCTCCATTGACTAGATGCTGCGGTGATGGTTAAGCGACATTCGGCGGGACCCGGTGTTTCGGGATGACGGGGCCTGCAGGCTGACCAAGATCACTGACCGCGGATAACCCGAACACAGTTGGCACATGTGTGTGCAGTCAGAGTTGGCAAGTTCATCGAAAAAGATTCCGCGATCTCATCTCAGCAATGGAGTCGGAACATGGAAGGACTGCTCTTTCAGCCTCAATCTGCAAGGCAAAGCCGGACATCCCCAATATTACCCGCAAGAAACCCAACAACCACCGACACCCAACATCACTTGCCACTTCTCCCATGTGATCTGAGGGTTTTCAATAATAGGAAACGAAAACGTTCCATCAAATGCGAATGGGGAGTTTTGCCTGGATTTCGAGTACTCACCGATTCTGTCTACCCATATTTTATCATTCCCCTTGCCCTTTCTTTCTATCCTGATGACAGATCCTTATGAAGGATGAAGACAACCGGTGCGAGTTTGCTCAAAGACGTAGTAAATGGCTCGCTGAACGATAGTTCTCCAAACTAAGCTTTGTTTAAGAAAATTTGTCAAATTCAGGCTTCATAGTCAGTGATGGTAGTTATGGATTCTTGGTCGTTGATAGTAATCGACTCCAAGCGTATGGTCCGTCACTGCATACAATGATCTTCTCAACGTCTCTGTTAATTCATGCATATATCCCAACGCAGAACATAAGCCGTTGCTCCGAAGCGGAATTTATCGGCTTGCCTTTAACAATAGACATCCTGAGATCGTCTAGATGAAGTGTCTGCCACATCATTGTAAGCATGGCTAGGTTGTGCATGGAAAAAGCTGACGGATAGTTGAATCTCAATGACAATAGGAGACGCTACTATAGATATGGGCGTGTACTACGTTAACTCTAGATGGTACTTTTAGTCTCAGGCCGGGTTCCAACAATGCCGAAAAATACACAGTGACATCTTTTTTACTAAGATGAAGTGAAAAAATAATTCAACATATGTTCAATCATCATGTTCTTTCCAAAGTGATTTGAAGTCACAAGTCTAGAATACAGACCTACGCAACAGCACAAGATATGGGATCTGGCTAGTGGACAGCCACATCAGCCACGATTAATGATCAGACAATGTTGACATGGTAAAAGGTCATTATTAAGCACATCCTATTAATTGACAAGACAATGAATCCCTTTTGTTCCATCTTAATGCAAATCCGTATTCTTCATGGAGCAGATAAGCCGCTTAAGCGGTCATCTCAACTCAACCTCCACCTATCTCTCGGCATGCCTAATTGCCTTTCCTCTCTGAGACTCGGCCGTCAAAAAAGTCATGGCGTGGATCTAGCTTATAGCTACGATGCGTTTATGCAAACGGAATCCTCTTCGTGATAGTGGTATCAATTACTCTTCTTTTTGCGTAAAATGGCAAAAGAACACAAAACGACGAATTCGACAATGCTGTTTCGGATGATGTATCAGACAACTCAGACCTTCTCGTTGCTGTTGCTGGGAGATCCCTCGCCGGTGCGGGTGTCGCCCGAGAGATTGGTGTTGGTGCGGTGCTGGGACCGGCTGCGGCGGCCGGTCGATTCGCCGGTGTCCTTGCGGCCAAAGGAATGCCAGCTCTTGAAAGAGCTGAAGGTGATAGTCTTCTTGAAGTCGCGGCCCTCATCCTCGCCACCCTGGCTGAAGGCGCCCTTGACAACCTGGTGGTCGTCGAGGAGGTTGAAGGTGCGCTTGACGAACTTCCAAGCCTCGACGCCAACGACATAGAGGAGAGTGAACCCGACGACGATACCCCATTCCCAGGTAATTCCAATGTGCTTGAAAAGGGTGGTGTTGAGAGTCGGGATGTAGATGACAGGGAAGACAGAGAGAGCGCCGATGATGACGGCCCAGAAAAGGAATTTGTTGGAGTAGATGTCCTTGAAGAAGGGGAATTTGCTCTTGCTGTCGGGGTTGAGACGGAACATGGATCGGCGCAAGTTCTTAAACTCCCATGCGGAGATGAGGATGATCCAGGTGAGCTCGGCAAAGACGGCAGCACGGGCGCGGAAGACTGGCCTGCAAGCCTCGGTAAAGGTCTTGTTGCACTCGTTACCCAAAGCTCCGCCGTTGGCACCGTAGACGACGATGATGAAGGTGGCCAGAGTCAGGGCGCCCATGATGATACCGTAGACAATCATATCGACGATGATCTGGTTGGTGAAGACACCACGCTTCTTGTTCTGAGGGGGCTTGCGCATGACATCGGCGGCGGCTTGCTCACGACCCAGACCGAAGGCGGGGAAGGACGAGGTAACCATGTTGATCCAGAGAATCTCGAGGGGGGAAATAGGGAAGACTGAGAGGTCGGCGCCGTCACGGAAAGCGAGACCGCAGCAAAGTAGGATGACCTCACCGACGTTGGAGCTGAGCAGATGGAGAATAAACTTCTGGATGTTGTCGAACATACGACGACCTTGGCGGATAGCGGAAACGATGGAGTTGAACTTGTCGTCAGTCAACACGATCTTGGAAGCGGACTTGGCAACGTCAGATCCGGAACCCATGGCAATACCGACGTCAGCACGGGCCAGGGAGGGGGCATCGTTGACACCGTCACCAGTCATGGCCATGAAGGCGTTGCGGCGACGGAGGGCGTCGATCATGCGAGTCTTGGTATCAGGAGCGCAACGAGCAATGACCAGGGGCAGTTCAGGCATAGCGTCGATTTCCGCATCCGTCATCTTGTCAAAGTCGGTGGCCTTCTGGACAATTGATTTGGCGAGCGCGTCGGGCAAGACACCGAGGTTCTTGGGGATGATTCCAACCTCCTTTGCAATGGCCTTGGCGGTCTCGGGGTGATCACCGGTGAGCATGTGGACCTTGATGCCAGCGGAAGAACACTCAGCAATAGATGGCTTGGTCTCGCGACGGGGAGGGTCGTAGATTCCAGCGAGACCGAGAAGAGTGAGACCTTGTTCGACTTCGGTGCGCAACGCGTTCTCTTTCTCTTGGGAGACGTCAGCCTGCTTGGTGGTGAATCGTCCATTCCAGTCGCGGTAGCCGACAGCAAGCACACGCTGGCCTTGGGAGGCAAGGTTGTTCATCTGGTTGAGGACTTCTTCTTTGAGCTCCTCGGTGAGTTCCACCTTGTCATCGCCGAAACCAATGTGGCTGCACAAGTCCAAGATTCGCTCGACGGCGCCCTTGGTGAAAACAAGACTGTTTTCGGGGCCCCAGATGTCGGAAGCCTCGTTGGTCTGAGGAAGGTCGTAGATGACGGACATGCGCTTGATAGAACTGTCAAATGGGAACTCAGCAAGCTGCTTCCAACCGAGGCCCTCAAGGGACTTCTTGCCGAGCTTGAAACGGTGGGAAAAGATCTGGAGGGCAATCTCGGTAGGCTCGCCAGTTGTCTGCCACTTGGCCTCCTCTTCGTCGTATCGAACGGTGGCGAGGTTGCAGAGGGCGGAAGACAGGAGGAAAGCCTTGAGACGGGGCGTCATCTCAGCCTCGTTCTCGGCCTCGGGCTCCTTGGCGGGTGACTTGTTTTGCAGCTTCTCCTCGGGAACGTCAAACTTGAGAACAGCGGCGGAACGCTCCTGGTCGTAATCGCGCTTGGGCGCCTCCTCAACCTTCTCTTCCGGCTCCTTGGACTCGGAGTAGGTGACTCGGCCCTTGGTCGGGTCGTTGGGGCTTTGCGAGTCGCGGACGGTGTAGGTGTGGGAGAAGGGCAGCCAGGCCTTGCGAACAATCATGGCACCCTGAGTCAGGGTCCCGGTCTTGTCGGAGCAAATGTTGGTGACACCACCGAGAGCCTCGAGGGCTGAAAGGTCTCGAACAACGACGTTGGACTTTCTCATGACAGTCACGGCGACAACCATGGTGATGGTGAGGACACTATTTCGCTGTTAGTCAACAGTGTGAATTGAGAGACAGAATCCAGAACCTACGCCACAAGAGATTCGGGGATGATGGCAATACCGAGAGAAACGGCATAGATGATGACCTCGCCAGTAACGTCGAACTTGTGGGCGGCGAACACAATGATGGCCAGGATGATGGCACAACCGAAGAGGATGTAGGCCAGAGCAGCGAGCTTCCTCTGCAGAGGAGTACCCTCAGTGAGACCCAGGAATTTACCGACGGCATCGTAGATGCGCTTGGTGAGACCAACGACGGGCTGGCGCTTGCCGTACTTCTTGTAATTCATTGAGCGGCCAGGCTTGCGAGTCTTCTTCTGGGTAGAGGCGGCGATCTTGCCAACCTCGGTCTGCATGCCGGTAGCGACAACGATACCACGGCCACGACCCTTGCGGACAATAGTGGTGGCATAAGCGATATTGAGACGGTCACCGATACCGACCTCGCCCTCCTCGGTGGCGAGCTTGTCAGTGCCAGGGACCGTAATGTTGGCCTCGGAGATCTTGTCGACGGGCTGAGCCTCACCGGTCAGGGACTGCTCATCGCAGGACAGGTTCATGGCCTCAAAGACGCGCATATCGGCGGGCACGGTGTCGCCCATCTTAAGCAAGATGATGTCACCGGGAACAACTTCGGCACTGTTGCACGGGTCAGCTGTTTGCCAAGCAGAATCAAGCAAGATGGCCAAGGGCCAAGGGCCAAGAGAGCCAAGGAGTGAAAGTGGGGGGGAATGCGTGTCGACGCATTGCGTGTACTTACTTGGGGATGACCTTGGTCTTTCCGTCGCGCAAAACAGTGGCAGAGGGAGCAGATAGGGTACGCAGAGCGTCCATCTGCTTCTCGGCGCGATATTCCTGCCAGAACCCGATGGTGACGTTGGCGACGATGACGAAGGCGAGGACACCGCCCTCAATGTAGTCGTTGATGGCGAAACTAAGAATCATGGCAAAGACGAGGACAAGCACCATGGCATTGAACAGCTGCTTGCTGAGAATGGTGTACCATGGCACCGACTCGCCGACTTCGAATTCATTGGGAGGGTATTTTTCTTGCGCCTGCTGGACCTGCTGCGATGACAATCCCTTATCGGGATCGACTCCAAGCGTCTGAGCGGTCTCTTGGACCGACAGCAGGAAGGGGTGCTTTTGGTAGTCACCAGACATTGTGTCGTGTCTGAGCCGGCGACGTCGATGATATGGAAGCTGCTCCCATTCACGGGGGAAGTTGGGTAGGGAGGAAGCTTAGATCAGCAGAGGCGGGTTGGTGGAAGTGAGACGGTGTTTTGGTGTGTCTCTCAGGTGAGGTCGGAAGAAAGATTGGCTTCGAGGACTAAGAAGCTTCTTCTGATGAGTTCGTGGGGTGGAGAAGAAGGTGTTTGGGTTGGCAATCTAGACTTTGAGATCGCTAAGGATTGGGGGGACAAGGCTACCTTTATAGATGGACAGCCGAGGGACTGGTAGACTTGGAAGCCAGCAAGGTTTAGAAAACTTTGGAAGCTTGTGCTGAGTAGCTTGTAAGGTCATCGGGGTAGGAGAAAGAAAGAAAAACCTGGGAAAGACGCCAAGGTCTGGGCATATGATAACAAGACACCCCCCCTCTTCCACCGTCTGCTCGGCGGCCCACGGGTGACAAAACAAATCGCCGCTTTGACCAAACGGCCACACCAACCACACACATACATTTCTTGCCTCAACACTACCGCTTTGAATCAGCGAGAATGGGCACCGCGCACTGCGATTTCCGAGAAGGGCTTGATTTCATAGAACTAAAGATGCTCTTTAAGCAGAGGGTATTGAAGATTACTTAACACTTCAGCACCTATGGGCTTTAGGTTCTGCGGAGACCTCGTAGAGCCTTTGCCTTCTGATGCTACCATCCATAACAACTTTACGGAGAAGGAGCCACATGGCTGTGAGAGAATCCAAATGAGTACGGTGTTAACTTCAATGAGGCCCTTACTATGCGGAGCGATCTGAAGTTAAAATGCCCGCTTTGCGAAGCTCTTGATTGAACTTTACATGATTAAGGCAAAACTTGCGATTTCCAATGTATGAAAACTCTGTGAGCCTGAGTGGGGGGAGAATAAGAAGAGAACATGCTCCTTCTGGGCTGTAACCAGCAACGACTTCAGATCCAACAACGTAAGATACAAATCACCAAACCATGATAGTAGGAGGCTGATATTGCAGGCCTATAGTGATGCTGTTCTGCCTACAATATTTTCCCAACTGTCGTCAAAGTCCAAACTTGATGCCGGGCTATGCCTAGACAGTATGTCAAGCGGCCTTCGTTGAGCCAGTTGATTTGAAACAATTGTGAAGCGTTGTGCTGTAAACGTATGATTAGGACGGTCCAAACCGAAAATAATAAAGCAGGCAATAGCCTCACATGAAGAGAAAAATTTGTTTCTGACCTCATCGCGATCGAAAGGCGCTTATCTTGATGGGCTTGACACGGTGTTGTGGTTTGGGGTGTGGCAGTTGGACAAAAGCGGCGGGTTGTGTTTTGGAATTCACTTGCGCGGGTCGGGTCCCTCACGGAGGGGCTTGGAGTAGGAGACAGGCAAGGCATTCGGTCATTGTGCCGACTGCAGCGAGTGTGATTGGGCACGGATGCTGTTTCCAAGACGGTAGGCATGGAATTCGCAGCTTGGCAGAGGGTCGAGAAATGGTGAGCAAAGACTGCTGTATACGCAAGGGTGGTAAGCTCCTTGGCCTCTTGGCTTTTGGAGACGGAGTTGGGACCGTTTCTGAGCCTTTGGAGGAGAAAAGAAGACGGTCCGGTTCAGTGGTGGTTCTCGGGTGACGATGACCTTGGCGGAGCGCTTGGCGGAGCTCTTGGCGGAGGGAAGCGGCGTCGACGGAAGTGGGGCGTCCCAGAGGGAGTGGGGACCGGTGGTGGGGAGAGGAATAAGGTAGGGAAGGGACAAGGGAGGGTGCTGGGGAAGAGGGAGCAAGAGCGACTCTAGACCCGGACCTAGACTGGGACCCCTCAGCTTGCTAGATGGAGCAGGACCGAAAGACGACGCACGAAGAGGAGGAGGTGCGTGGGGAAGAGAGACAGATAAGACAGACTCACAATCATGCAGAAATGGAGAGACATCGAGATGGACCGGGGACTGGGCATTTGAGAGGAAGGACCGTCTCTGATACTGACCTGATGCGATGCGGGTGAAAGGGCGCGTTTGCTTTGCTTTTCTCGCAGCCGGGAGGCCAATTGCGCTGGAGAGGGTGCCCTTTTGCTTCCTCCTGTTGCCCAACTAGAGTTTGATCAGGGTTGCCAGTTGCGAAAACATGTAAACATACCGAGACACGCGTGTGGTGAGGACCCGGGGAGACAAAGGACGGACGAACCACAGACACGAACGACATTCCAGGATTCCCCCTCTCCAGCCGGCAGCAAAAGCACCCGACTAGCCAAGCATCCGCAGTGCACAGAGTTGAGATATCAAAAGTGAGTAGTAGGGGAAAGGAAGTTGAGTGCGAGTCTGCAGCCCGGACGATATGACGGCAACACACTCCAGCAAGTGACCAGTGACGCCATTGGCCGCCACCGGGCGAATAAGGTTATTTGATGCGGTGCACCAATGACAAGGTGCTAGTGTCGACTGCGCCATGGGCAGGAGGCGCATCACGTGCTGCTGCACCTGCTCCTGACCCCGGGGCACAGGCCTTCTCGCATTTTCTATGGAGACTTCAAGGCAATCTATATTGTGTGATTGGCTGCAGACTTCTTGGCTGCTGGGCTCGTTCCTTCTTGGCTTTTGCCTCTGGCGCCCTGTCGGCCTCCCCTCAGCGCTGGGTTACAGCGGGTGGAGGTACCTTGCCAGCCAAGATGCATAGCCCGGGTACTTACGCGACTCAGCGGACTCGCCGCAACTGTTTTGCTGTACGGCGGTCACAAAGGGGGCAGATCGTAGCGCCTTGGCTGCTGCAAAACTCCACCGCAATAGCTGAGAGCCACTGAACCTCGATGTTGTGTTTCGCCTTTTGGCTGTTTGCGTTGCACCTTCCCGGCCTTTTCTGCCCTCCAGTCCCATATGTGCATCCTGTGTTGCACGCACGCTGCAAAAAATGGAACAACTCTCGGCTTCACCTCAACAAAAAAGCCTCCGAAACAGCAACATCCTGACCACTTCTCCCTTTTCTATACACGCCACTCATCTGCTGAACTCCAGTTTCCACCCCATGCGCCATGCCGAAGCCAATCTGAATATCCTTGGAGGCTGAGAGGCTCTATCCTCACAGTACCCTCTCTCTCTGTTTACGACTCTTACAAACAAGGTTTGATATCACGTGTAAGCGTCAGCTGACCGGTCTTCCTCGTATGGGACTGCTTCCGGCCACGGCGGAACGCTACAAGGCCATCCGTCATTGTTTGCGATACCGAGAAACCGAGAGCCGCAATCTGGCTTCGCGTTCCGCCGGGCGGAGCGACACCGGATGGCCACGGCACGCCACGTTCAGTCACTTTTCGCTCAACTCCGCTGCCAAGATCCGACTTTCACCACATCAATCCGCCACGCGCACTCACATAAGCACACCCCATGAACTCGTGTACACGCAGCCACAGCGACATAACAACAGCCGCTAGCTACACAAGCCAGACAAGGCAGACCGGGGATTGGGCGGTCGGCCAGTCGGCGCGGGCAATGCAGGAAACGACATCTCCAGATTCCGGACAACCATTCACAATGACGGCCTCCGTAGCGAGCCCCGAGGGACGGATGGAGAGATGTGCAGACGAAAAAAGCAACGCTGTTCCGGCTTCAAGTGAAAAGAATGTAATTGTCTCTTCCACGGCATTCCTGTCATTGCTGCTTAGCCAACTTACGTGCGTCTCCGAACCCTCCAGATGCGTCCATCCCGAGCAATGGAAATGTACAAATGCGACGGACGCACACGACCCCCCCTCTTGATGGTAGTGCTGCGGCGCCTTGTGCGTGCGGCCTCGTATGGATACGGTAGCCACCCACCATTGCGACTCCGTTTGCGCCGGCTCTACTTGGCGCACCTTGGCAGTTCTTGTCCTACGACTCAACGACGTTGGGTTGACTCCAACGTGGGATGACCGTCGCTGGGCCTAGACATTCCAGACTCCAGAAGTTCCCCATGGTGCCCATCTAACCCACCCTCCCACTTTGTCGTCAATTGACCACTCACGGCCTGCTTCTGCATCTCTTCCCCATCAGCGATCCGAGAAGTCAGGACACACGTCTCGAAAAAATCGAGACATCTATAAACACAGGCCACAATGGGCGGACGAAGAGACACCACATCGCACATGGAAGGGCACGGCTGCGATCCAACCGCGATGCTGATCCTGTCTGTCGGTTTTACGTCAACCACCCATCAACCCCGCGCCCGGCGCCCGTCCTTGCGCTCATCCCCCATGCGAAACAAGTATCGCTCCCGGCGGCTATCTCTGTTTTTTTTTTACAAACACTCCGTCCGACCCTTTTCCAACCCCCGAGCATCTCCATCATCGAGAGCACCCTAATTCCAATTTCTATCGGATTTTTCCCGGCCCAACTTCATATGGTCTGACACGGTCACAATCTTCTCGGTGGGGTCGCCAAGCGCTTGGCTTCTCGCGACCGCGCAAGATGGTGTGGGCCAGGCCAAGTGACGTAGGAGGTTCAACCCAGAAACGCCCTCCCGTTTCCCTTCTCCGCCCCCTTGGCCTTTGGGCTCTCGATTCTCTCATTTCTCGCTCGCTCGGGCCAGAAAACACCACCGGTTCTTGGTCGTACGTCCTTGGCAAAGAAATCTTTCGCGCCAAGCCGTCGACCGTTCGCCGTGGTCCCCTGACGCTCTAAGCCGTCGAAACCCAGATCCGGTCCATGAGACGACTCGGGTGGGAAAAAGCTCCAAATCCTGCTCGTTTCCTTCGATGCCGTCACCTCGCACTATCGGCTTTCGCCCCGAACCAGACCCTCGGAGCCGCTTGTCATGTTCGTCATCATCAGACTAGTCGAGCGCGCCAGGCTATGGTGGCTGCCACTCGGTAGTGTAAACTAACCTCACCCTCTAGGTATCACTACGGAATATACGTTTGCGGCGATCCTGGGGTAAGACAGACCGTATGGTGGCTACATGTCGCCGGCCGGCCACAGGCACTCAAACACAACTCACTGAGTAAATCCCACGCCGCGGAAACGTGCCTGCAACGATGATCAGCAATGGCATTGCAACCTAAGCCTTCACCTATCCGTCTTGTCCGTATTGTCCGTCTTGTCTTTGTCTCGTCATGTGACTGCTCCACGCAAGGCTTGACTTTTGCTTGACTTGCTTCCTCCCATGAGCTTGTATTACGGCACCATGCATGCACCCGAGTCTTGGATGATGGCATCGGCCCCATTCTCACAGAACCCTTTTCTCTACCGGCCTCGCAGGTTTGGGGGTGTTTATGCAGAAAGCCCACCTTGGCTTCGATGCTTGGCCGCGACGCCGTCATCTCACAGGAGAATAAACGGCCGCTGGATCTCAATGCGGTCAAGGAGGCAGGAAGGAGGGCCTGGCCCGATTCCTAAGGGTCCTGTTCTCTGCGTTAACGCCCTCCTCTCCACTTGCGAGTCCCGTGAAATCTTGGTCCTCTTGGGTCTTTCTTGGCCTTGGCGATGCTGACCAACGGCCGCACTTCACGTTGTTGAGCGACTCTCGCCAAGACTGAGCGATCATCTGAAACTTTACGGAAGAGGAACAAGTCCATACGAGAATCGACGCCTTGGGGTCGTCGATTCGTCTTGCCACACCTTATCTGTCGAAATGTCTTCGGACTTGGGGATTGTAGATTACCGACTTTGGATGACTGCCATTGGCTTCGCGTCGCAAGGCCAAGCTTCGGCCGAGACTATCGATTGAGTAACACTCTCAGAGTCTATTAGCTGGTCAAGCTTGTAGATACTGGTTACGATGATGAGTTTACTGTGACTGCTTTATTGAGTTTTTCTTTTTAAAATCTTGTCTGTTCGACGCCAGTATAATCTGAAGCTGATAGCGGCGTTACAAATCATCGTGCTGGAATGAGCTTGCTTCCACAGTATTCTTCACCATCTATTTTCCTCAGTGGGAAGTGCAGAGTATGCGAATATGTGCTTGAAGCTGGCCCATAGTCACAGTCTCGATCGCACGTTGTATACGTTCTCATTGTACTGTATCCGATTGCCTTCAATGTCCTTCGAATCACAGGCTTCCGTTTGGCAGTATTGGAATCCGAGGATATAGTTCTGGCCGTTATATGAAGTCTCAGATACTCAAGACACCTAGAACTCCAGGGTTACATCCCGAGATAGAAGCTTCGCCCCAGACCATAGTGTTTCAAGGCTTCTCATAAATGTATTGAGATTATCGCATAAACGCTTGGGCAACTGTATACGTGGCCGGCCTTCCATTGGTAGTAGAGGCAACGATACGTTGATCATCTAAGGCCCTTGCGTAAAGGTTACACACACCATCAGGCAATTCCCTCGGCCAATATGCGCTCCGCGTACAGCCTCGGTACCATTATCGACGATGACATCCGAGGTTTGTATTTGGTTGTCTGCCATGCGCCTCAAGAAAAGTCCGTCGGTTTGGTAGGGTATAGAAGCAGTAAAACCGGCGGATTTTTCTTGAGGGCGCGTGTCTGCTTGCTCCTGCAATACACCCTCCCAGACTGTTCAGATCTCTCCTAAAACTGCGATTCAACGTCCAAAGAAGTTGCTTAGGGCTGGCTCTAGGGGCGTATTTGTTGGCCGGGTGGTGGATGAAAAGAACCGCGACAAAGTGCGAGGAGAAAGTGTGTTGTTCCATGATTCGACTTCTCCCTGTGCTCAGGTGCCGGTGGGATCTACGGCGATCAACAGGATCGTTGCGGCGATCACAGTGGGTGCGTGCTGAATGCCAAATTCCAAAAGGAACCGTGATGATCGCTGGAAAAGTGTGGGTGGGAACGTAAGCATAAATTGTCATTGCGTGCGTTAACGAAAGTCAATCCGTCTACAGCCGATGTTCTTGACCTACCAAGAGACTTCATCAATAAGTACGTATGATGAACATTTTGCCCACCGAGCTGTCCGATTAATTAATCAAATTGTGAGTGGACTCAAAAGATGTCCTACGAACTTGGCAAATTGTTAAGGCGTCTGGATCGCATTGACTGGCCGGGTCGTCAAAATGGCCTTTTTTGCAAATTGAACCTATGTCAGTATTGCTGCGAAGCCCTGAAGCACGGAATCGCAGTCTGACTGGCTCCGTTGAGAAGATCAATGTCGCAGTTGCGCACAAGCTGCGGAGATCCGACCTAAAGCAGCCTACATGATGTATCTGTTTCACCTGTATTCATCCCCTGCCGCCGTACTCGGCGGTGCAGTTTGCTATGATTGTGGTGTTAAGTAGCGTCGACCGCTTTGAAGAGCCTGGGCAACTTCCTTTTGGGGGCCTCACCGTTCACAGCCCACCAAAGATTGAGTTGAGTTCATCTCCCTACTCTTTCAAGTGTTGATAAGATCCCCCAGGTTTTCATACCAAACCCAGTCACAAGGTTCTTAAGAATTGCAGTTATCACTCACTAACGGTTTTCAGGGCAGAATCGAAACCTACATTGGTGGCGGTGCTGTTCGCAGACATCAGCCCTACTGGTGGTGTACTCGCATTTAAGACTCCACCATCCCAAGAGCAAACCTGTGATCTACCGGCACTTCTCCTTTTGAAAGCTAACGAAGATCAACAGGGTATTTTCGAGATGAACCAAGATCACTTAAGATCCCTATCTAATCGCGCGTATCCCATTCCTTGCTCTTTGCGGTTCTGCTTGACAGATTAGAACCTCCCGACAACATAAACCTTGTCGGGGTCCCTACTGACGCTCAATTGACCTCGAGAAAGGAAGGGGGAAAACCCGGACTCTAGTAGCATGTAGTGTGTCTGTAAATACAGGGCTATAATTGGGGATACGGTAAGGATGCCTACTGGCAGGAGGCAAAACAATCTTCGGACTCGCCAATCGGTCTGACACGACATCACCAAGTCGCCGTTCACCTCCCTTGTAGCGCTCCCAAATCTGCGAAAATAGGTCCGAGCACCTGTCATGCATGCGGCCTTAATCCTTATTCTCTTCCACATTTAGCCCTCAGTTCGCCATTCATCTCATCTTTTGACGTATAGCAGCTCTTTAAAGTCTTCGAGGCCGGACATTGCTGCTTCGGATGTGGCTGTTGCTGATGTTACAATTACGAACACGGTGCGATTGTTTCACAGCTCCTGTAATTTATGCTTCGTCATGGTGAGAGACTCACTATCCCTGTTGGGCTGAGAACTGGCTTTCATTCGCGCATTCGGCTACTCTACGATCCCAGCAACAGTTCCTTGTCATTGGCTGGTCCGTGACTTTCAAGCTGTCAAGTGTTGTCAGGCTGCCAATGACGGGTGACGACAAGCATCTCGCAACCTGATACCCACGAAACCTCAACACGGACGTTGGTCGTCTGCTTCCGAATACAATCGCGTCAGAGGGATAGGGCTTCCGAGTACGACCGCCATACCCAAGGGTAGGAACCTTAATTACTCGTGTATACATCACAGCTGTGTCTCACGTCTGAGGCATCGACACAGACGGTAACCATTGATGCCGGCTTCTTTATCTCGTCTCAACTGCGATCTGACTATGCTCCAGTCTGTCGCAAACAGCTTGACCGGTGCCTATAAACACTCCATCTCCCGCCAACAGAAACCCAACTTTTGCGACCTTTATCGAGACCTCAAGCACAAGAACCCAGCTATCCACTAAGTTTCAAAACACCTGAGCTATAAAAAAACATCTAATCCCACTTAGCTGAAATCCTCACATCCTTACGTAATGCACGCCCAAACTTTGGTTCTTGGCCTCCTAGGCCAGGCTGTACTTCTCCTTGCCGCCCCCCTCAAGCCCAGAGCAGTCATTGAAAGGCGTAATGACCTCGACAACATCCAAGCAACCCTCGCACCAATCTTCGCCTCGCTTCAAAACGTCGATGTTGCAGTCCTTGGCCTTGGCACTCCCGCCTCAGCAGCCAACTTACTTGCCGCCTCTCAACAAGTCCAGGTTTCCCTCAACCAGGCCACCGTGAACGTCCGAGCCATTGGAGACCTTTCCGCCGCCAAATCCCTCAAACTGCGCCAAACAACAGACAGCCTTGCCTCCCAGACAAGAAGTACACTCAATGACCTGGTTGCTCGGAAGCCTATCCTCGACCAGCTTGGCGTTAGCAATGTTGCCCTACAGTCCCTCCAACAGCAGCGGGTCGCTACCATGTCGCTGAGTCAAGCACTAGCCGAAAAGGTCCCCAGAGTCGGACAAAAAGATGCCACAGCAGACCAGATCAGCCTGCAGGCTATTTTCAACCAGGCAATCGCTGCTTTCTCTATTCCTGCGACTCCCGGCGCTGCGGTTCCCGCCCCCGCCGTCCCCGCCACTACTCCTCCAATTATGGCGATAGCTGTACCGCCTCCCCAGAGGAAATCTTCCACCCGTCGCAAGGATAAGAAGAAGGCAAAGAACAACATGGTCGATGGCGTTGCCCTAGCTTAGGGTCGCCTAGTTTCAATGACGTGGACGTAACGGCCTAGGTTGATGGGCAGTAACGAATTATGTTGGTTTTATAATATTGATTTTGAAGCCGGCGTTTCATAGCACCGCAGGACGGTGAGGGAGAAGAGTAATTTGAACTAGCTTACTATCGAGTAAGATAAAATGGAATAGAACAAAAGCGATTTTGACAATTGTAAAGTCTCTGCATTCAGACAATAAAACGAGAAACTATGAAACAAAGTGCTACATGAACCAGGAGTCGCTGGAAGTACCGTTGAAACCTGCCAAAGTAAGGCACTCGAACCGACTCATCAAATGCTCCCCTGGCTTTTGTTTTATTACTTTTGCTGCCTGCGCTATCCTTCCAGTTTTCGATGCTTTTTGGGCCAGGAATTGGATCCAACTCTCATAAACAGGTGGCAATTCTCACCTTTGGGAGTAGGCGAAGGTGTCTTCTTCGAGGTTACAGGTTAGAGCACCCGGTAGATAATGAAACAGTACGCCAGGATGTCCTGTAAATCAAAAGGTCATGTTCAAAGTGTACTCTTCTAGCCCATTTCTTATCGATCGCTTGTCAGCCCAATTCTAAATTTCCCTTTCCTTTGTTACCTGATTTGAAGTTTGGTCTTGAGAATTTAGTTTTTGGTAACCAAAGCTCAGGAAACTTTCCTTCACCAGCAGGGTATGCTGCTTTTCAACAACACAAGATTTTTCGAGTAGCGATTCGACCATTTTGGTAGGTCCATGAGACCTGATTCTCTTGATAATCTATAAAACTGCACCCCGCTGACGAGCTGGTCATGGAAGCCTACTTCTTTTCGACTTTGCACACGCCAAAAATTATAATCACTCCTATACTTTAAATCTGTGTAAGAGGGAAGCCGTCTCCTGATACTCCTCATTTTTGAATATTCTTACCAGTTTGTGTATCCTTCAAACATACACCAGCCACTTAAATAAGAATAAGCTAATCCCCGCGATGAAGCTCAACACCCTCGCCATACTCCTGGCACCCCTTGTCCTCCTCACTGCCCCAGCAGCCGCCGGTAAATACCGGTTCACTCCAAACCGTGTCTTCAAAATTGAGAGTGTCCCCGCGTGCATAGCAATATGCATGAAAGAGCTCGAGTGGCGTTTGCAAGAGAAGGCGCTCCCCAAGGCCATCATCGAGTGGTGCGACAGAACGTCACCACCGCATCGCGCTGACTGGATCGACTTTGGCCGCAAGATGGACGAATGCAAAGTAGTGCAGTGCACCAACGTGCGGTACTGGTACGATATGGCGACATGGCACTGGAACTATTGCTCGTGGCATGACCATCGCAAGGCTAGCTTGGCGTGGGTCAACGATTACCGCGTCAGCGCGTGGTGGCCCAATGACGAAGGTCGCCCGAGGCCGCCTGGTCATGAGAGTTGGATTTCAGAGAACAGGACTTCAGATGCTACACCGCGATAAGCTTGGATTTTGGTGATTGGACTGAAGTCGCGAATTCCGTGAATTAAGGTTTTGGTTATCCCTAAACTAGAATTTCCTGTTGGGTTGCATGGTTAAGTATGATCATGATTACCGCCAAAAGATACTGAACGAGAAATCGGCAGTCTTGAAACCTTGAAACATTTTTGTCGTCTAGTCAAATCAGATGGTTTTCTACCAGTATTAAGGTCCAAGATTCATGGAGTATGCATGATGTTCAACCGAACAGCATTTGTTACATAACAAACAAACGCTTTCCCTCTTGGATATTTTTTTGTCTTACGCGAAGACAGAATATCGTGAGAAGCCACAATCATCGCACTGAAAAGTTAGTTCCACGTTCGTAGCACCTCTTGGGGTCGATCAAGGGAAGCAGCCTAACCCTGTTAAAACCATGCTGGCTAGGTGCTGTTTTCTAGGGCGAGACTTAGATGTACCATGCAGCCATCGGCGGGTCGTCTATAAACAAACAAATGTTGATTGGAGTGAGTTGGCAGCATTGTGTAAAGCATGTTGGCGGAGAGTGAGGAGCTGATATTCTGTATATACTGTAGCCAACGTAATAACAAGAGTCCGGGTTGGCTTGCACTCACTCATCTGAAGCCATTTTACTATAGAGGTCTCTTTTAGATTATCAACTCCGTCAATATTCACCGCTGGCACTTCTTGTTTGATACGGTGACTCTGGGAGAAGTCAACTTAGTATGAAGGAAACCACTAATGGGGGCTACTCCAATACAAACAGCAAACAGCAAGGCCAGAAGGACAGAAATGCACCACAGCTACTACACAATATAAGGTATGGCTAGTAACTTTGACAGAGAGCGCCAACAGCGCATACAGCAGGAGGCGCGGGAGCGGCAGCTCAGACTTATTCGAGAGTCAGAGGAGGTAAGAAAGTCCCTGAACAACTCCACATGAGAAAGTACAACAGAAACATTAGTCGCCGGACCCAAGGCAGAGCGTTTTCATTATCGAGAATTTTTTATTGAAAAGTTTGGCGTTCTTTACAGAGAGTGCGACAGCAGCGACAAGAACAAGAGCGACAACGGCGTGAGTGGCAAGAGACCCGTGGTCTAGAGCAGCAGCGGCGACAACTTGAGCAGCAGGAGCAACAAAGACGCGAACTCGAGCGTCAGGAGCAACAACAACAAGACCGTGAGCTTCAAGAGCAGCGGACACGAGAGCAACAGGAACGAGAACACGTACGCAAAATGTGGCGTTGTTTTTAGAGGGTTGATTATTGGCGAAGGTACTAGACCAGTGTAGTTCCGTTTTAGCGGTAAACTTGCATACCTTCCCAATGGCGTTAATAGTAGTTGCGAAGACGGTCTTGTCACTTAGCAACTAATACAATAATTACTCGTTGTCGCCAAACACCTCTCTAGACGCAAATAAAAGACGAGGCCACTGTTGGATCCCCTCCCACATAATGTTGGACCTTGGGATACATGCAGATGTCTCTTTCCACCTGAACACCAAGTCCGTTTGGTCCCGAGGCTCGCAACGTGTCAGGAGCTATACCCTTCTCCACCCAGTCAACAATGTATTCCATCGTCGGTGGAGGACTAGGTCCGCAGTGGAAGCAGTGGCCGACGCCAGGAGCCACAAAAAAGCGATAGTAATCAGGAGCCTCTGGATCACGGATTAAGACACGGTCGTAGTAGTCGGTGCTCCCGTTGAATGGAATAGCCGCGTCTACAGTTCCATGCCAGTTGACCATCTTGCCACCCCTTCTCTTGAAAGCAGATAAATCCGGGTCCGAGGTTCCGATAATGGAGTCGTATTCATTGACAGAATCGTGTACAAGATCATCCCATTCCTGATGCGTTATTAAGCTTATGTCGAACGAGGGGTCTTTTTTGACCCAGTATCGAGCCCAAACAGCGAGTGACTCGGCCTGGCAAGAGCCTTCTTCATTACAATGGATCTGTATCGGTCCAGTGAGTGGCTGTGTTAGATTAGTGCCTTTGCTGAACCCGTACCATTGAAACTCGCCCGTGGAGCTTCGAGGCCCATCCCATGTCGCTTTGATCACATGCGCAGCCGCAGAAGACACTGTTGTCTCACCACCGTCGCAGTCAATTGCCTTTCCTACGACGTCCTGGGGGTCAAAGTCACAGAGATCAATCCTAGAAATAATCCCATCTTCTAGACCGTCTAGCTTATCGCAGGCGGACAGAACAGCGGTCGTGATAGCATCAAACTCGCAAGATCGGGGATAAGTGCGCAATTTGTCCATGACGAACTTTGGCCAAAAGGTGGCCCAGAAAAATCTGACCCAGTTCACAGCAGGAAACAAAGCAACGATACCGTCGTAGTCCTTTGGATATCTTTGCGCAAGCATATGACCTTGTCTGCCGCCAGTAGAACCGCCATGGAAGTATGAGTACGTTGGTGCGGTGCCATAGAACGCTTCTGCGACCGCCTTGCCGATAGTGGCCGTATCATGTAGCGCAACGGAGGCGAAGTCCATAAACAATGGCCAGTTGACGTTGCCAGGGCTGGCCAGAGCCCAGGAAGGTTCGTTAGCCTCAGGACCAAGAACGTCTGACGAGTGCCCGCCATCAGTGGTGGCGGTAGCAAATCCTGATGCCATAATAGGCATCATCAAGAATTCTGCCACCATCCCTCCCCCAGTGGCAAGATTGCCTCCACCGATACCCGTGAATCGACCGTTCCAATCGTCGGTGGGAAGCAGAGTATTGACGTTGATTATGTCGTGCCAACCTGGATGTGTGTAGGTGACAGTGACATTACAGAAGTTGAGGCCTGCGATAATTTTGGAGTCTGGCAGGCCTGCTGCAAACGGGCCAGGAACGTATGTATGATTTCTTTGCTCGAAGGCTTCGATAGAGAGTATGCTCACTCCAGTGATATCGGGGAGAGATAACCCTGCCGGGCTGCACTTGGCAGTAGACTCTAGAGGTATTTGAGTAAGCCACTGGCTTGCCCAGGCTGAGGGGTTCCAGTCGCTAGGAAGCAAACCCCAGGCCATTTCGAGAGTATGTTCGATTGGATAAGGTTTGGTACTTTGTATGAGGAATCAGGAGATGAACATGGATGGCATTGAGCCATTACAGTGATGTGGATGCTAGCCGTTTATAATAAACCCTGGGTGGTGTCAGAAAATTGTGAGGGCAAAAAGATAGTAAAAAGTAGTGTGTTGTAAAGATTGTTCGTCTTCTGATCTCAGCATGTTAAGTCTGACCCTAATCGCCGAAGGTCACAGCCAGGTAATCATCAGGAAACCAGTTAGGAATGCCCAGCTTAAGGATGAGACTCGGCACGCTATAGCCTGCAGCAAAATAGTACAGAGCCAGTGAGGGCCGTTGGTGTTGTTCCCGCGTACCCTCTGGGACTGAATGTACAATCCAGTTATATCATGCAGTAAGCGCTTACTTGCATCAGGCGCTTTTCATGGCGCCAATGTGGTCAAGCAATCTCGCAGCAAGTGGGCTAGTTTGACGATGAAGGTGCTTCCGGAATCACTCCTATCTCGATGCTTCTCACTCTCCCGAAAGCCCATTCCGGGGAAGGAATCATGCCGGGGTACAAACAGAGCATCTCCTGCATTGGAAAGAGAGACAGCGAATACCGCATGACACGCATCCGACTTGTGACGGCGTCGAAGAGTCGAGGACTACCCGATATGAACCATACGCCTTGAAAGGCGAGCGAGAGGGGCGCAAGTAGATATGCTGGTGGTTGCCCTCCGGATACAGCGGAATATCTCACGTCGAGGTTCCGAATGGAGAGACTGTGCTTGCGTCTATTTTCGAGTTTCACAATAATGTTGTCCATTCATGTCGTGATGCTCTGCATCTGCGTTTCTCACCTTTACACCGATCCTTGATTGAGCACCTTGCAGCATGGAGCCGCTAGGGGCGCAACCGCGCAAGGGTCTCCCTGGACTATCTGTATCTTTTTACAGCGAAATGCCCGTAAACAAACGTCACCGAACAACAATCGTCCGACTCTGAAACCTTGACCGGCCATCAAAATCCAGCAGATTCGGGCGTAGGGCTTCAAGTATGTCAGCACCGTAGTGAGTTCTGTTCTTGGGCGCATCTGCAGGCGAGTTCTGACGACCTTCTCAATCGGTGCTGGCTCGAGGCTCGGCACTGTCTTTAGTATGCAGGACATGACAAAGCACTCCTCAATTATCGAAATGCATGCGCTCTCCACAGAAGATGGGGATCTGACTTTACTGCCTGAGTGAAAATGCTGTGGTTCTCAAACTCCGATTGCGACTCAATAATCGCTCTGCTGTGTGTCCTTTTAGGTTGGATGTGCTCTACAAGGATTTAGTTAGTATCATCAAACCCAGCTTTACAAGCTCTCGAGTGAAAATTCTTGACGTACCCCAGCCGATTGCCCACGCAACACCACGTAAGACTTGAGAGAGACCTGTTTGTCGCTACGGCCTTCCAATCGCTGAGTATTTCATCATTGTGAGCATTGCCCATGTGCAAATGATCTAAGCAGCTGGAAGGAGGACTTGCGAACGCCAACTAGCCAACGAGTCCCAACGAATGAGAAAGAAATACAGGCTAATGGAGATGATATGAGGCCGGTATATCGATAATCCAACCAAATTGAAGGCTATGTGGTCTTGCTGTCTGCGGTTGGACTTGATGTAACACAGCCTTATCATAAAGTTTGAAGCTTTGGTAAAGACATCAACTCAATCAACCAGTCTGAAAGACCTTGGAAGTAGTTCTTTCCATATAATATTGCGCACATATGTTTCTAGCTAGCTATGGCAGTCATACGTGGTACCAATCACAGATCGGATGAAGGCTCTTGCTTTGCTTGAGTCTTAAGAACACCAAGTCAAGCAACATGTTTAGCACAGACAGAAATTTAGAACATGATAGCGATTTCTGTTAGCGTGCTGATGGAAAAGAGCAAAGATTTACTTGCTTGTCGGAAGTCATCGCCCGAGTATCTGTTCCTGACACTCATATTCGCACTTAAATCGACCTCTTCAATTAGCCTTTGTCCAAGGCCATCGTATTGGTTTCGCTGCAGAGAAGGGCTATCAAAGTAGGTAAATTCCGTGCTGTCCCCTTAGAAGGGTCTGATGAAAAACATAGTCGGATAGATTGTAGTTTGCAGTATAGTTTCAAACAATCAAACAAGTCTCCAGTGCGACCACACGCATCTCCTAGGCAGCCAACTGCCTCTATGTTCGAGAAGTTCGGTCCAACGTAAGCTTTTAGCTCATATCTCGTGGCTGTGCATCCCTCAGTCTATGTCATTGGGATGGGGACGTGCCTTCATTGTGAGCTACATAGGCTGGCCGTAGATATTGCCCATAATGTTACAGCACGCGCCCCAACGATGGAAACTTAATCCGTTGGGGATATCTCCAGCCATTACTCAACTTTGGACTGAAATACGGTACATTCAATATGCAGGCTCACCAGCTAGTTCATGCCGTTAACAATTAGCCGAAACCTGCAGCGAAATCGTGCTTTGGTCTCGACGAATAGTTCGCCCTCTTTGACTGCCAGTAAGTTCGAGTTGCTCGCATACTTACAAAAACATAAGGATCTCTCTTCTTGGTAACCCTACACTCACGGAATTCGAGCACATCACCCGGAGTCGCAATCATGGACCTCTCAGAACTCACCAAGAAGACGATCGACGTCTTCCGCGGCTCCACTTATACATACTACACATCGCCGGCCCAAAAGTCTAAGCTAACTCTCATCCTTTTCCACAGATGGCCCGACACCGCTCATCTCTGGGTCGGCCTCATCAATGACCACCTCTATCTCAGGGTTACGGCATTACTGCTGTAGATAACCTCGGATTCGGCGAGTCTTCCAAGCCCACCGACACAAAGATATACGCATGCGATGGTATCGCAGCCGACGCTATTAAAATCCTCGACGCAGAAGGCATCAACAAGGCGATATCGCTTGGTCACGATTGGGGCTGCATGATCGCCCAGCGGCTGTACAACTTCCACCCCAACCGCGTGTGTGGTCTCGTCGTCATGCTCAATGTCGCCTACACGGTACGCACGGATCAATTCGACCTCGACAAGATCAATGAAAAGACCAAAAAGATGTTCGGTCGAGGCATTCACGAATATTGGCACTTCTTCACGGCTGACGACGCCTTCGAAATCATGAATCAGAACCTTGAGTCCGTCTACGCCGCTGTTTTCGGCAAACCCGAAATCTGGTACGAGACCGTTGTCACCCTGGGCGGCATGCGTCGCTTTGTCAGTGAGGGCCGTACGCAGCCGACGCAGCCGTTCGCGACCTCTGAGCACAAGGCGGACTCCATGGAGCGCTTCAGCAAGGACGGCGGGTTTGCGGCGCCGAGGTGTGTGTATACGGCCACCAGCACGGCTGCTCAGACTGAGTCGGACAGAAAGTTAACCGAGGAGGCCAAGACGGTGAAAGTCTCTGTGTTGTATTGGGGCGGCACACGAGACTACGTGTGCAGACCAGAGTTATGGCAGCAAAGCATCGCTTCTGGCATACCACCCAACGTGAAAAGTCTCACTCGGGCCGGTGGGCACTGGGCTTTTCTTGAGAGGCCCAGAGAATTTGGAATGGACGTGTTACGATGGTTGCAGGATACATTCCCATAGGAAATGGTAGCGAAATAGTTTGGTACTCGATGTGGGCATTCTCTTTGTCTTTCGGGGTCGTTTGAGAGCGGTGTGTTTGTTGTGTTAGGTTTGTTAGGGAGACCGTCGAATAGTGACAATCAGTCGAAATGGATTTCGCAGGGATGGCCTAGCAAGCATGAGTGCAGCGGGGCAGTCGAATTATCATCTTCAGCCACGAACATACAAAAGTTAAAATATTATCAACCTCACGATGTAGGATTGAGACTGGACGATCAGGGGATTGAACCCTGGGCCTCCCGCAGACATCAGAGACAATGCAAAGCGGGCGCTCTACCACTGAGCCAATCGCCCGGTGTAGTGTTGTGACAAGTGATGCCGCAATCGGATGCTCACGACGGCCGAAAGTGATACTGAGAATCCCCGCCATGCGCGCCCTCACGCGAGCGGAGAAGTCAGCACAGCAAAGCCACGACAACGAGACACACTATCAAACCCTAAGTGGATTGTCACTTGTCTCCATCAAGCCCCACAATGACACAGTAAAGCCGGGGCGAGCTGGAGTCTACCTGGATCAAATGTTCAACAGCAACTGGGTCATGATCGGGCACAAAATCAAGCTGTGGGAACTGGATGTTTCCGATAGGTTCTTGAGCCACCTGCACGAGACATGTTGCCACACCGAGCGAGGCTTAGCCTCGATTTCTCCCCTTGGTGTAGTTGGTTCATCACGTTCGACTGTAATGGTTACATTGTCATCGAAAGGTCTCTAGTTCGATTCTGGAAGGGGAGAATTTCTCTTTTTGCATTTAGCGTGGTGTGTATGAGTGGTTTTTGTTCATCTCTCAAGTTATGTGGCGTTGCGAAAGGTAGTTATTGATTATTTTTATCCTTTCTCGCAAACATTTGGCCATGTCGATTTACCCTTCGAGGAACAAGACTAAGCGCCCGTCGATTAGGCGAGAGTGACAGTTTGTGACCCTCGCAGGACTGAGGCATTCTGAGCTCAATCTTTCGCTGCTTGAAATACAATTCACCAGCCACATTACACGCGAAGACAAGCAGTTAACAGGATCACTTCTCGACTCAGACATCGCGGTTATCCTCCCTCCATGACCGCTGCCCAATGCCCCCGTCAACATCAACGCCCGCGCGGCGTTCCTCCTTGATCGCGTCTCTCGCCTCTTGTTGCTCCTGCTTCTTCCTGTCTCACTGTTATCATCAAATTCACTCATACATCGGGCTTTAGTCTCAGTCCCAAAAAAACAAAAACAAAACACTTACTTCTCAAGCCCGCTGCTAAAATCATCGATCCGAACCTCCTGCCCGGGCACTTTCTGCGTTCCGCTCTTCCTCTCGACAGCGTCCGCGACTTTGCCTTCGGCCAGCGTCTCCATCTGCTCCGCCTCGACGTTGGGGTTCTCCAGTCCCTTGCGAGACTCACTTTCAGAAACGTATGCCGTGTTCTCGCGCTCCGTCGCGTCCACAGGACCCGAGGAGTGCACTCCGGCGCCCAACGCGCTCGGCACCGCGTCGTCGGTGGACCGGGTCTGCGACTGCGGGAAGGGCGTGCGGCCTAGCGCCGCGTCGCGCGCAGTGGTCTCGTTCTGCTGAGTATGGGAGGCGGCGGCGTTCTCGACGGGGTTGCGGGTTGCCGGGTTCGAGGCCGTGGTGTAGGCTTCCGCCTTGGGGGGCTGAGAGGGCATCGAGGACGACATATTTAGTGGTTGGCGGTTTACAATGTTGATGAGATATGTGGAACTAATAATGCGGCTGAAGTATCGGCTGCTTTGAGACTTTTACTGCGTGCAATGAATGAGATGTTCTCGACATGAGTGTCCGGGTTGCACAGGTCGTTCATGCGAAAGCTCCAATGATATCAGTGACCGTTCGATGACGTCGGTGGGCGGGCGGCCGTGGATCGACGCTTGTTCACTCGATGACAAGGCGAAAACAAATCCTGTCCGATTTCCCCATTTCCGTCATTTCAAACCCGCAATCAATTCAGTTTATCACTTTCTGTGGTCATGGAAAACTGTTATCTAAGCTGATTGCAATATGTTTGGACCATGGGCCGTCCTATTGCTGGTTGTTTCCTACCGTCCAGATCGTGCTGCATCACGCCTCTTTCCAGCCCTGACCTTATTTGAACACAACCGCACCTAAGAAATCAAGCTTCTGCAAGCTATTCTACTCGCACAAATGAACCATCGTTGTATCAATCGCGGGCCCCAGCTGTCAGAAGCCGGCGACGGCGGAGCTCGGTGACCCGCTCGGTGATCGGCTCCGGCAGCCGCCGACCGGGTGTCCCGTCGTCCCTTCCGAATTTGTATGTACATCAACTCTTTCGTCGCTGGCGAAAGCTACATGGACTGGCATCAACGGACTCTCTGATAAACAGTCTCGGAACTTGCAGTTTGATGATTCGATAGGGCAACCCAGCCAGCAGGGCGTCGTGGCGGCAGCAGCTAAACTCCACAGAGAGGGACGGCGTAGCCCGAGGGAGACATGGCTTCTCGACTCGTGTCCTCTGTAGAGTGCCCCTAAGATATTCGTGCTAACGTTGGTGGTGATGTTAATGATCAGCTGTGCCTCCATGTCTTTAAGCCGGCGTCTGCAACGCACCTCAAAGCCTTCCACACCAATGTTGCAGCTTCCCAAGATTCATGGGTTTCAACACGTCGACCCCCGCGTGGACGACAATAATTGGTCATAGCACCTCGTAAGCACATGTTCACTTCGTGATTGATTTCGTCCGAAGGTTATCCCCAAGGATGCGATGCGATATCCCCTTGTTCGGATTGGTCCGCCGGCGCGGGGTCATCCCCTCTTCGCTCGCGATCGATACCAAAATTGCATCACCGCTAATGCCACAACACTGCATCCCATCTATTCTCTACAAGGCAGCCTGATGTTTCCATCAAGCATCCAGGTCTCATTGGCCGCACTCGCATATCGATACTCCAGCCAAGACAAACTATCCATCGAGATGGGGGTGGAGCGTCCGCGCACACGGTTCCGATTCGGCGTCCGCAGGTGCTGCCGAGTACCGGCGAGAAATTGTTTGGCCCAATGTCTACCACCTGTGCTCTCCCAACAGTTAATCCGCAGATCTAGCGCTTCTCTATTGTAGGATATGAGTCGTAAATCGCGTGACATCGCGCAAGCTTTCGCCTCAACGGCCCGGGTCTCGGTGTCTGGAGTGGTGTGTAGTCGTAACAAGGGCGTGTATAAGATACAGCTGAGGTCCTCTGTCGAGGTTTCATGCAACCATCCTCATTATACGTGAAGCAGCGTTCATAGTGAGAGTAATTCAACAATGTCTCCATCAGCAACAGAGGCCGCAGCAGCCAAGGTCGAGGATATCAAGGCGAAGATCCTTCCCACGAAGGAATCGCAACCTGATTCTGACTTTACGTCTCAAGATGAGGCGCTCCCCGAGCTCCTGACAGGCCACAGAGAGCCACTCAAGCCGACCGGTGTTCTAGACCAGTACGAGCACTTCGACGTGACGCCCGTCATCGGCCGCGAATACCCGACCGTCGATCTGAAAGAGCTCCTCAGGGCCCCAAACTCTGACGACCTGCTTCGCGACCTAGCAATCACCAGTAAGCCCATTCTCCACTGGGGAAGTATACATGACTGACGACATGCTTAGTCTCGCAGCGTGGCGTTGTATTTTTCCGCAAGCAGGATAATATCGACAACGACCTGCAGAAGGAACTCGTCCAGCGCCTCGGCGAGCTTTCGGGGAAGCCGTCGACTTCGAAGCTCCACATCCACCCTGTCAACAACTCTGGAAGAGGCGACACCACGGACGACGAGATCAGTGTCATCTCGTCGGCGCAGGCGAAAAAGCTGAATCTGCACCGCTTCCTGAACTACAACAAGAAACAGACGCAAAAGACGCAGTGGCACTCGGATATCACCTTTGAGCCAGTGCCGAGCGACTACGCTCTGCTGCGCCTGACACAGCTGCCAAAGACTGGAGGAGGTCGGTTCCCTCCACTTTTGCATTCTCTCACTCCGTTGACATCCTTTTAGACACGCTCTGGGCCTCGGGCTACGAGGTATACGACCGGATATCGAAGCCACTTCAAAAGTTCCTCGACACCCTGACTGCGACATACGCCCAGCCAGGCTTCAACGCAACAGCGGAGAGTAACGGCTTCAAGCTCTACACCGACCCCCGCGGCGCCCCGGAGAACGTCGGTGAGCTCCTCGAGGCCGTCCATCCGGTCATCCGCACCAACCCAGTAACCGGGTGGAAGAGCGTCTTCGCCACGGGCCAGCACGTGGCCAAGATCAACGGTCTGTCGGAAGGGGAGTCGAGGCACTTCCTCGACTGGTTCGTGCAGCTGATCGTGGAGAACCACGACCTGCAGGTGCGAAACCGCTGGCAGAACGAGAACGACGTGGCAATCTGGGACAACCGCTCGGTGTACCACGCCGCGACGCCGGATTATCTGACGGAGGGCTTAGGAGAGAGGAAGGGGTCGCGTTCCGTGAGTCTTGGAGAGAGGCCGTACTTTGATCCCCAGAGCCTGAGTAGGCGGGAGGCCTTGCGTGCAGAGGCCATTGCCAGCCTAAAGTCGGACTCGAGTTGAGACAGCTGTACAAAGCGGAATGCAGATCGTGCGAGGTTCACGGGGCCTCGGGTGCGATTTCAGTCAGACCGGGCGGAAACCTCTGCTTTTCAACCTAGGGCTGTTCTCTGGATGAAGTAGCGCGCGTACTGGACCTTGGCCAACACACGGTCTATGGCTCGCGCTCTGGTCTTCTAGGTTGCCTACTGAGCACTCTTTCTTTCTCTTCTTTTCCGTCTATTTCGAGCGGAATCTAGAATACAGTTTGGGAGAAAGATCAGATGAGGTCGTAAGCCAGCCGATGTTCCGCTTTTCGACCGGCCCCCGTTAGAGTTTATAGCCATTGTCATGGCAGTCGCAACAGCCAGGTCAAAACAGAGCACGTTCGCTTTCGTCGACCCCCAATCCCTAAAGATCGAGTGGATGTTCGTCACAACCATTTGCTTGTTTGCCTGCTTGTTTGCTTGCAGAGAGTCGGGCAACCTGCCTCTACGCATGCAGAGAAAATGGCCGTGATGGATACACCCTTCAGCCATGAATTAGCAGCGAGGTTTGAGACTTTGGGAAGAGCAAGGAGGGACGTTGGAGTCTTGACATGATGCAGACTCCGTCCTTTCTGCGACAGTGAGACGCTGGAACGGTTTGTGCTGAACTACCCGGTGCCGTTACTTGAGACACTCTGTAATCCGGTTCCTTCCTGTCGGAGGCAGATGAATTAATGGCCCAGGAGGATGTGGCCACACCGAAACGCTCTCGTTTCTCATTGTCCCGTTGAATCAGTGTTCCGTAGCGAGTGAGTCGTCAAAATACCGCAGTTGGCAGGAGGAATAGAAACCGACGATAGTGGCATACAAGCAGCTCATCAGCTTCCGGCAGCTGTCGTATGAGGTCCGGTCTGGAGCTCGGGTGCGTTGGGCTCCCTGTGCCCTGTTCAACACCCGACAGCCGAACATGGGTCGTATCGGTGACCGCCAAGCGACTCCATCGTAAGCCCGGGTGACTGAAGCTGACCGAGCCAGAAGCCACGAGAGTTTTGGGGGGGGTCTCTAGATGCTTCGGATAACACGATTTTTGAGCGCTAGCGGCGAAGTTTGAACCTTTGAGAGGGGTTGATGAGGCAGCGCCGAGTACAGTGTTGTCATGGATCGGGAATTCGAGCCGACATGTTGGTCAAATAGGAGCTGAGAAGCTTGGTTCAGACGTGGATTTTGAGCACTAGACCGGAGGGTTCGTTTGTTGGAGGACAAGCCGAAGCGAAACAGACACGGCTGCGCGTGTGCTGCTCATACCTGGTGCAGTTGGGATGAAAGGGGTGGTTGACCGATGGAGATGGACAACTCCCCAGGACTCTTCCTACTCGCTCCATGCCAAATGAGACGACAGCAAGTTCACAGCGCGTCACAGCAGTGCCAGCAAAGGCAAGTCTTCACGGCCCGCTGCACGGCTTCCGGCCAGAATCCTCGGGCGACAGCTGCGGCAGCAAACTTACAACCCACACGGAGCCGCGTCAGTCGCTTAGCTTCAGGGGCGACTCTAGCCATAGCCGTCCCGGGTCAGCCACAATAAGGGGGTGGTGACCCCTGCACCGGCGCACTGTGTCTCGCTGGGCACCTCTTCCGCATCGGGTAAACTCGACTGTATCTCAAACTGACCTCTCACTCGTTCGGTCTCTTGCGCCCACTCACCCTCCGTGATGTTGCCGTGGTACCGGTATGGACGTGAACACCCGCCTCGAGTCGACTCGACCTATGCCAGAGCGCGTCTATGCAGAAACTCTAAAGTAAACAGGGCCGGCCAGATGCGAGGAACGCGAGACGGCCGGATAGGCGAGGCCTGCTCCGGCATCTTCCCCCGAACCGACGACTCTACACCCTTTTGTTTTCCCAGAGTCGCGGCTCCAACCCATCGGGTCCTTGGCAAACGACCGAGCTAGAGCTGAAACGCCCTCATCAAGGGAGGCCCGTCGTCACCCTCAAGGCCTGGCATACCTACCGCCTATCGTTACACCGTACACCGTACACATGCACCAAGATATTCTCCGACCGACGTTGAGAGATAACCCGAGGGAGGCTCTTCCCAGCCGTTCTAACCGCCTCATGCCTGCTCAACTCTGTTGATCTCCCGACTGCATGGGTGACTCAGCGGAGGAAACAATGGCTGCTGTGTTTGTATGTCTCCCAAGGGCCAATCCTCCGCGGTGGAGGAGAACAGAGCTGGCGTCAGGGGGAGCACGACCAGATCCGTGCAAGTCGGACTGTTAGAGAGAATGCTTCGCGTTTTCTGATGGAGCTGTTGTTCGTACGACGCCCCTTGTTGGTTATGGGAGTATCATCAACGGAACCGTGCATCCGGGCACGTATTTCGTTCTGCCATTCCAACTCTGCAATATAACAACGCTTCAAGATCGGTATTGAGAAACGCATTCGCCCTGTAGCATTGAAATCCACCGCACCGATTCGCGCTCCCAAACCAAACCGCTTCACCACGGCCCGGGGAGGGCACCACGAACCACAAAGATGTAACGGGAGCGGCACATTGTCCCGGCCTCCTCCTCTTGTTCCTCCTCTTGTTCCTCCTCGACCCCTACCCAATATTAACCCAGGCCTGGGCTCCGCTGATTCGACCACACAACACTCCCGCTCCTTTATCCCGTTGTCACCGCTTTCCGGCTGCGGGTACATTTTCAAGGCCGCCCATCCAACGGGATCATCACCCGAAAGTCTGGGGCACTGCTACGCAGTGGTCTGCAAGACCGCAGAGACCACTAGAGAAACGACAGGGGTTCATGTGTCTGTCACAGATCGTCTCCATCCACCCCCCTGTCGTTGCCCCTGACCCGTCGTGCGCGTCCACATCGCGGCCATTTCTCTTTCTGATTATCCTCGACTAGCAGGGGCCGCATCGTTGCACCCGTTCCAGAAGCCCCGTTGGTATAAGGGCGAGTGACCCGCCAACCGGCTTCGACGCCTCCTGGGTGCTTCCTTTTCTCTCTCGTCGTCTGAATCTTTTGGGGGCGTCTTCACTCCTTCGACGTTCGACAGGAATAGTACGTCGAGCTCGGCCTCGTCTAGGTCAACGAGTCCCTTCGAGTGCGAGCCACTGGTGGCGTACGGAACACAGTACACATCTCGAATACACAATCAACAGCCCAAGTCAATAACGGACCTCACTACCTCAACCAAGGCGGTCAAACATCATCGCCAATCCTCGAAGAAGAAGAAGAAAACCAGCTTCGAGACAGAACCCCCAACCAAACAATGGCCTCATGACAGCACTTCCCCTGACCGACACCTCTAACATGACCAAAATGCCGCCGCCGCGCCTCAGCATCGGCACCGGCGCTGCCCCGCTCCTCGCCCTCCGCTCTGTTGTCCCCGACGCCGCGGCCACGGCGACGACAAATATCACAGCCCCGCCGTGGCTCAGCCTTCTCTCCCCGCCAGACGACCCGAACGAGTGGAACGGCGCCTCCGTCGTGCCCGTTGCCGTCATCTCCGCCATCGTCGCGACCGCCTTCGTCTGCATGCGCTTCTACACCCGCGCCCGCATCCTCCGCTCCATCGAGTGGGATGACTGGACCATCCTCGCGTCTCTGCTGTTCGCCATCGCCACGAGCGCGGGCATGGTGACACGTACGTTCTGCTCCCGATGCCCCCCCCCCCCCCCCCCCCCCCCCCCCCCCCCCCCTCAATTTTTAATATTTCCCGGACTTTGCCATGTGAGAAATTCTGGATCATTGACGATGCCCACAGAACTCAAGTTCGGCCTCGGCGAACACCTCTCCTACGCTTGGCCCTCGTACTCCTCCTACGTCGAGGCGGGGATCTTTACAAACCTCTTCTACTCCATCAGCCTCACCCTGACAAAGATCTCCATCCTGCTCCTCTACATCCGCATCCTCACCTACGACCTCTTCCGCCTCCTCGGCAAGATCCTGCTAGGCGTCGTGCTCGTTTCCCACACCTGGATCATCATCAGCATCCTCACGACCTGCATCCCCCTCAGCGCCGCCTGGAACTACGACCCCTCCGCCCCGCCCGCCTACTGCCACCCCATCTCCGTCTTCTGGGGCAACGCCGTCATGCATCTGATTAGCGATTTCTTGATCTTCCTCCTGCCGTTGCCCGTCATCGCGACAATGCGCCTCCCACGCCGGCAGAAGATGGGGTTGTACTTTGTCTTCTGCCTCGCGTTCCTGTAAGTCGTCCATGCCCCCATGCCCCCCTCCGTACCGAACAGCAACACTAACACCACCGCCCCAAGCGTCTGCGCCATCTCCATCCTCCGCCTCGTCCGTCTCTTCCATACAGACGAGTCCCTCGAACAAATACTAGACGTGACCTGGTCCAACGTCCGCATCGCCAACCTCACCAACGTCGAGGTCCACGCCGCCATCGTCACGGCCTGCCTCACGACGCTGAAACCCCTCCTCACCCGCCTCTTCCCCGCCTTGGCCACATCCGTCACCGGCAGCGGCTCCTCCTCCACTACCTTCGCCGCCACCCGCGACGAATGGGAAAAGAACTTCTCCACCGCCGACGCCGAGGCCCACTACCAGCGGCCCCTCACCATCGGCACCAAGCCGAACCGCCCGCGGGTGCAGCGGGACACCTTTGCGAGCATAGACGACATGAAGCTCGCGCTGCCGACGCCCGAGGACGCCGACGTCCTGACGTCCATGAGGCCGTCGGCGGATACCAAGGGCGGCCGGGACGGGGAGTTCCGCCTGGCCGAGGTCGACGCCGGCGCGCCGCTGCGGTGGCCGTCGATGCTGGTGCGCAAGTCGAGGCTGCAGATGCCGCAGGGCGTAAAGACCCGCGGCTCGACGCTGCGGCGCGCGATGAGCTACCAGTCCGTCGACCGGCTCAGCACTTCGGTTTCCGAGAATCGAATCTCATGACGCACATGTACAACAACTAAGGGGCGTTTACTGGGGGATTCTTTTCTGTTTTTTTTTGATAGCGAGCATATACAACAAGCAGGCGCACGCGCACGCACACACAGCTGACAGCTGATAGCGTTGACAACGCGGCACAGCAACGAGCCACTGGGCTCTGGATCACCAGGAACATGAAGTTAGTCACACACGGCGTTGGAGTAGCAAAAGGTGCTTAGGGTGGTATCATGCGGTTGTATACCCGTTCAGTGCAGAGCGCGCCTGTTCATAGTGCTACGAATAATGACGTTTTCCCAAAAAGCCAACGATCCAGTTGCTTGTTTTAACGCTCGCCGGTTACCCAGAGGGTTCTTCTTTTTTTTGTGACAATCTGAATTTGGTCCTTTTCAAGGGGTCAGCAACGTGGAATCTTTCGATAAGACAGGTCGTATTGTGCTCACCTGCTTCCAAACAGAGCCCCCTTCCTCCACTGTCTCATGGCTCGACGACCTTCTCGTCTGCCTTTATATCATAACGCCCGCCATCTGGTGATGCGGGGTTTCAAACATGTTGGTTCCATTTCGGCCACAAGTTTAAGAGATGAGATCAGCCACGTTCATGGGCATCTCATCGATCTGGGTCGAGTAGTACACTGCAGTCCGAGTCAGCTCCATCATCTGCCCAATGGGTTCGGACGATACTCACACTCAATGTCGCGCAGAATGCGCACGTCCTCGCTGGTAACGAAGTTGATGGCAACACCCTTGCGTCCAAAGCGACCACTTCGGCCGATGCGGTGGATGTAGTTCTCACGGTTGCTCGGCAGATCGTAATTGATGACCAAACTGACCTGCTGGACATCGATACCGCGCGCCCACACGTCAGTCGAGATGAGCACACGGCTGTTGCCCTGGCGGAAGTCTTGCATAATGCTGTCGCGCTCCTTCTGCGGCATGTCGCCGTGCATGCTGCTGACGGTAAAGTTGGCCTCGCGCATCTTGTCCGTCAACCAATCGACCTTCCTACGGGTGTTGCAGAAGATGACGGCCTGCGTGATGGTCAGGGTGTCGTAGAGATCGCACAGGGTGTCGAACTTCCAGTCCTCCTTCTCGACGGCAATGAAGTATTGCTTGAGTCCCTCGAGCGTCAGCTCGTCACGCTTGACAAGGATACGCACGGGGTCGGTCATGAACTTGGTCGTCATGTCCAGCACGTCGTACGGCAGCGTGGCGCTGACGACGACAACCTGCGTCGCGGGGGGCAGGTAACGGTAGACGTCGTAGATCTGCTCGCGGAAGCCGCGGTTGAGGAGCTCGTCGGCCTCGTCAAGGACGAGCATCTTGATGTGGCGCGTGCGCAGGTGGCGGCGGCGGATCATATCGGCGACGCGTCCCGGGGTGCCGGAGACGATGTGCTGGCCGTAGTCGAGCTTACGGATGTCCTCGCCGACGTTGGTGCCGCCGATGCAGGCATGGCACTGGACGTTCATGTAGTCGCCGAGGGCCATGACGACGGACTGGATCTGGGTCGCGAGTTCGCGGGTCGGGGAGAGGACGAGAGCCTGGGTCTCGCGCACCGCCGTGTCGATGACCTGGAGCATGCTGATCGAGAAGGTCGCCGTCTTACCCGTACCGGACTGGGCCTGGGCGATGGTGTCGCGGCCCTTGCAGACCTGGACGATGGCGCGGGACTGAACGGCCGAGGGAGACTCGTAGCCGTAAGCATAGATGCCACGGAGGAGGTTCTCTGCGACACGCAAGTCAGCATGCGATTATCCAATGGCAACGGGCAGAGGGGTGAGTGGTGTTCGGCAGCCTTACCCTTGAGAGACATCGACTCGAAGGTCGGGTGGACGGTGACTTCCTTGGAGGTGGAAAACTCCATCCTCTCCTCGGCCTTACGGTCGATTCCGCTGCCTTCCGCCATGATGATGGTTGTGTATTGAGCCGGGGTGGTGTGTAGTGGTGTTTGTAGAAACGGGGTTCGCGATGGTGTTTGATGGTGTTGCGGGCAGTCGACGCAGGCAGGCAAAGGCGAATTTTTAGAGGGGCGCGCTGAAGCTTCAATGGGCGCGGCGGCTTTCCAGAGCAGTGACCTTGCCTCAATGGAAGAGCCCAGCAGGACCGGCGCGGAAGATCCAAGAAGCCGGGTGGTGGAAATCAGCGCCGAGTTTGCCACAGGGCGGTTTCCACAGCGCTCGACAGCAGCTTTGCAATCGCCAGAACCAGAGCTAAAGCGACCTTATTCAGTGGGCCACTCAGCAGTCGCGCTCGCCCAGAAGGCTGCCGACCTCGAATTTTCCCCGTAGCCTTGCGACGACCACCATCGTCAACCCTCCCCACGAACTCCCCCAGACAAACACACACAAACAGCTAGCCCGGTTACACTCCCCTACGCGCGCGACAATGGGCGTAATCGAAGAGCAGCGCTACCTCCACGAGGACCTCGAGCGCCTCGAGCAGGGCATCGCCGACCGCATCAGCGAGGAACCGAAACACATCCGCGACCGCCTCAACCGTGACCACGAGATCGGCCAGCTGCTCGACCAGATCCAGGCGCAGTCCGTCAAGCTCCTCGATATCTACCGCGATGCCGACGGCCAGCGGTCGCGTGAGATCCAGAGCATTGGCACGGGCGACCCGTTTGAGGAGTTCTACAGCCAGCTCAAGGATGCGCGCGAGCACCATGCCAAATACCCCAACGAGCAGGCCGAGAACTCGGAGGTGCGGTACCGCGTCAAGAAGCCCGACGACGGCGAGATCATGCCCTACATCGTCGACCGCCTCTTCACGGGCGAGGAAGGGTTCGGCCGCTTCTTCGACCTGCACACCTGCCACGAGTCGTACCTCAACCTGCCCAACGTCAAGCGCCTGTCGTACCTGCAGTACCTCGAGGTGTTTGACAACTTCAGCCCGGGCCAGGGCGGCCTGAAGCGCGGCGAAAAGCTGACAGACCAGTACTTCAAGTACGTCGGCGAGCTGGCCGAGTACCTCGAGTCCTTCATGCGGCGGACGCGGCCGCTCGAGAACCTCGACAAGGTGTTTCTGGGCTTCGACAACGACTTCGAGACGGCGTGGGAAAAGGACGAGGTGCCGGGGTGGCAGAAGGAGGAGGGCACAAACGGCACGGCGCGGGAGCCCAGCACGGCGGACGCCGTCTGGTGCGACGACTGCGAGAAGGAGTTCAAGAACGAAAACGTCTACCGGTCCCACCTGACGGGCCGCAAGCACATCAAGGCCGCCGAGGCGAGGAAAGCGCGCCGCGACGAGGAGGGCGGGGACGGGACCAACGGCAGCACCGACGGCAACAAAGTGTCGGCCACGAGGCTCAAGGAGAGGGCGGTCGCCGAGCGCGAGTACCGCGTCAAGCGGCTCGCGGCGGCCATGAGCACGGAGCGCGGCGACACGCGCGTCAACGTCGAGCGGCGGCAGGGCATGACGGAGCGCGAGCGCCAGCAGGAGCTCGAGAACATCATGAACCTGTCGTACTCGGCGCCCGGCGGCGGGGGCATGCACGGCGGGGCGGACGACGGCGATGACGACGACGACGGCGACGACGGCGAGGAGAAGATCTACAACCCCCTCAAGCTGCCGCTCGCGTGGGACGGCAAGCCGATCCCCTTCTGGCTCTACCGGCTGCACGGCCTGGGTGTCGAGTTCCCGTGCGAGATCTGCGGCAACTTTGTCTACATGGGCCGGCGGGCGTTCGACAAGCACTTCAACGAGGCGAGGCACGTGCACGGCCTGCGGTGTCTGGGCATCAACAACACGAGCTTGTTCCGCGACATCACGAGCATCGAGGAGGCCGTCAACCTGTGGGACAAGATCCAGCGCGAGGCCAAGAAGTCCAAGGTCGACGAGGGCAGCGTCGTGCAGATGGAGGACGCCGAGGGCAACGTCATGCCAGAGAAGGTATACTACGATCTGCAGAAGCAGGGCCTGTTGTAAACGGGGCGAGATTTGACGAGTGGGGGGTCAGGAATGAGGGCGCCAGGTGTATAAAAAAAAAAAGGTAATCCGAGTCGGAGCCTCCAAAGACGAGAGGCAAATGGGGGGGGAGACACTTGTACATGTAGACGATCATCTCCTCGCCCCTATTGATGAATGGGGCGTGGGACAGCAGAAGAACCTCAAGCGTGGTCAACTATTTTTTTCCCCCGTTCAAGTCAATGAATGATGAGGTCTGGAATCCATGCGCGTGATCCGGTTGCAACGAGAACGACATGCTTGGCCTCGCAGCCGTGGCTTCTGAAGGTCGGCGCAATGACGTGCAAAATGTAGGCTTGCCCGAATACCTGGCCCAGATCGGGTACGACAGAGCTCCAAGAGGCTTCACTTGTCTCGTAGACGTTGGTGGAGGCGAGGGAACCAGACCAAGTCCCGTGCCTTTAGCCAATCTCGTGATCGGCAACGAAGAGTGGAAAAGGTACCGGTGTGCGGATGAAGAACCATCGTCACGCTCGTATCAAAAGCTGGCAAGCAAGCAACACAGGAATCCATCTATAGGGGTTGAAGCACACCGTCACGTCAGAGAAGCCAGGTGGTCAGCCGCATTGCGTCATTGGGAATGCAGGTGGAACAGATGTAGATGTAGTAAAATCTGCGCCATTCTCTTTGTGAGGCTGCAGTGAGGTGTGGGCGGGTTTCTATGTCTCCGTCTCAACGTCTATGTAGTCTATCAACTTTGTACAGTATCGCCTGAGTCTCCTTCTCTTTTCGCTTTCCAAAAAAATCCATCGCTTTCCCAAAAACAAAACAAAATTCGACTTTTTTGTCTTCCATTTCGATCTTTTCTTCCTTTCGATCGTCGTGTGTAACCCAGAAAACCCAGATTGATTCTATGTGAAGCCCCGATTGTCTCCGCTGATATCAACTGACGCCCGCCGTAAAACCGTTTGGTGTCCCAAGAAAACAAAAGGAAGTTGTCTCACTGGTTGTCACCATTTTCCCTCCTCATTAAGTTGTCCTTTAAATCGTCCCCTGTGAGTATAGTGCGGGTATCCAGTTGTTGGATACATTCAAAAGCATGTCGCTATTATCCCTCTCCGGATATATTTAATCGTCTTCAAAATCGTGAAATGACCTTTGGAAAGTAGTCTGTAACTTTAGTCCACGAACAGGCCAGACATCTCCTCGAGGAGCTGGTCGGCAGTCGGGCGCTCAGCAGCATCCATGCGCATGATGCGGTTGATAAAGTGGGAGGCGGTGCGGAAGTCAAGAGGCTCAACCTTGCGACCAACGGTCAACGCCTTGGCAGCCATGGCCTTGCCGGGACGCGCACGCTCAAGGTAGGTCTCGGGAATGGCACCGAAGCGGCGGGACTGCTGGCGGAGGACCTCAAAGACGTAACTACGGTCGTGGTAGCGAGCGTTGGTAGGACGGAAGGGGTTGTAGTCGCCGCCGTGGAGGAGGGCAATCATCATGGAGCCGAAGGCCCAAATATCGCTGGCAGTTCCCCAGGGAACCTCCATGAGCACCTCAGGGCTCGTCCAGATGGGAGCACCAATCAAGAAACCCTTGGTGGCGACATCTGAGTCAACCGAGTAGGAAGCACCCAAGTCACCAATCTGGACATCGGAGAAGCGCAGATCGGGATCAGCCTCGGAGGCCGAGGCGTAGTTGACGAGGATGTTGTCGGGCTTGATGTCGGTGTGAACATAGCCATCCTTGTGCAGGGTGGACAAGCCGCGGAGGACGGCGCGGGCGACGAAGTGGATCTCGCGGTTGGTCAGGGGCTTCTGGATGGTCGCGTTCAAGAGGTGGTCGTCCATGTGGCGGAGGACGATCATCGGGGCGTCCTGCTGGATCTCGTCGATGACAGGGCGGAGGAAAGGGTTGCCTTGGAACTTGCGGAGGACGTTGTGCTCGTTCTGGGCGCCGGAGATGCCTTGAACGCCCTTGACGATGGACTTGTTACCCATGGGGTTCCTGGTCGAATCGTTAGTCGGTTGACCTTGTTTTCATTGAGAGAAAGAGCAAACTTACGTGGCGATCCAGACACCTTCACGGATCTTCTTCTGAATTGTGTAGCGGCTGGCGTTTCCGAGAAGGATCTGGCCGATCTCGAGGGACGGGGTCCCGAAGGCGGAAGCGAGACCTCTGGGAATCATTGTGACTGTGCGTGTGATGTGTAGATGAGGGATGTGCTTATATTCGGCTGCGGTGAGATAGTCTTTGACGGTTCGTCTCGTCCAAGTTCGGTTCTTCAAGTGACAGCTTGCAAGGGCTGTCTGAGAAGAAACAGGTCGATCACGGTCATTAGGTGATATATGCCCCGATCGAAGTCGTGGAGAGAAGCGCCTAGAACAAGATTGCCGTCATTCGTAAAGATCTTGTCTGTTCAAACTCGGTGAAATGGTCTGGTAGAGGAGTGTTCGTTGGTATGTCGATCGAGTCGAGTCGTCGAAGAATTAGATAAGGTAGTGTTGAGCTGGTTGTCAGAGGAGAAGTAGCAAAGCTGAGGCGAGTTGAGTCGGAGGAGCAACGCTTCTTTAACGGGCAGTCGGGTACTTTCTGGCGGTACCTCGCAAAAAGCCAAGACGACCACCAAAGGCAGGCTGCAGGGCAGGGGCGTGGCGTGGCGTGGATGTGCATGCATGTGGGCGTGGGTGTGGACGAGGGGTGTGGGTGTGAGTGTGGATTGGTGTGGAAAGGGAGTGGGGTGCAGGGTGGAGGGGAGGCAAACTTAGCAGCATTTGGCGTCCAGTTTGGCACTTTGTTCGACGTGTGGCACTCGGATCACCTCAGTGACTGGGAGGGAAGGGCGAAGAGGACCAGTGTAAAAGGCAGAAAGGTCCAGACTTTGCTCGATTGCAGCGGGATGCGCGAGCCGGACTTGGCAGATGAACTGAGTGAGGCAGGGGGCGGCGGTACGTATCTCCCCCCCCCCCCATTGTCGGGATCGAGAAGATACGTACTCTGTACAGAGTACCCTCATCGTGTTGCAACACAGACGGACGAACAGACAGACGGACAGACAGAGACAGATGGGTTCCGGCTGGGCATCGGCTGGAAATAGGACTTAGCAGCTGCCACCGCTTACTGGCGCGGGTGTCACGGACTGCTGAGGTTGCCACGGGTTGAGCGCGCCGCGGCGGTGAGGCAAATGAGTTTGCTCCAATTTAGTTTCAGTGAGCTGGGAGCGACGGGGAAGGGGAGGAGGGGAGACGGGTCCAGAATAATCGCACAGAACGTTCCCCGAGGAGGGGGAGAAAATATTTTTCTAGTGCAATTGCACCTTATCCTTCTACTTGGGCCACGCCTGCGGGCACCACACACAGCCGCCCAGGGTAAACGTGCATGGTCGAAGGGGTTCGGACTGTGTGTGTGTGTGTGTGTGATGGAGGGTGGCCTATCGGTCCATTGCCGTAGAACTCGCAGCACCGCAGCGGCCGTGGGCGGTAGCCTGTGGTCTAGATCGCCCATCCGTGGCCGAGTCGAAACAGCAGAACACAGTGTTCAACGAAGATTGGAGCACAGAGAAGAACCAGCCATCAGGCTTAGTAGGGAAGGTCGAATTGCCCATCACTGGGAACTGATGCTCCAGTCCCCCCTCCACAGTGATCCAGCCTGTTCCAGTTTGCTCCATGATTGACCTTGGAACCCTTGAGATCGACAAGGATGCGCCGTAACTGGATGATGCGCCCATCACACCCATCTACCTAGGGGTCCCTTCTCCGGCCCAGGTACGCGCTCACACCCTCTCGGGGTCTCGAGCCCTGTTGGCTAAAGAGGGCCATTCGCGACGACACCCTCAGTGACCACCACCACTAAGTATGTCCATGAGGTGAATTGGTTGGTTGACAAGCCGCTGTCACCGATGGGCCGGATAGCTGTGTCTGCATTTGTGGCTTGCCCAAGTGCTCACGTCGTATTCCGGCACGGCCAGACGTGTTGGGTTTGGTGCACACAGAGTTCTGCCGTTGTCATCTTGTCACGCATCCGCAAGTTAAATGCCCGACGGGGGGTGGCCGTCTCCTCTTTCCTGTTCCCGAATCAATCGGCTTCGGCTCCCAGCCAACTGCCATAGTGCGCCGCGCATACCGGCTGCGGGCTGAGAAGGTGACTGATCTGAGGTGTGTGTGAGCGAGTGATCAAAAACGAGAGATGAGGTGCAGGCAGTAAGCCGCAACCCGTATTCCGTACACCACGGCTTGTCCAGCCCATTTAGCGGTCAGCCACCCACAAGCGCCTCCAACGCCTCCAACGCCGTGGCCGACAAGCCTCCAAAGCCGCAGGACCGCAAGCGTTACGCCAGTCAGTTGAGGAAACTGCTGGTTCTTGCTCCAGGGGCTTTCGCCGGGGGAACAAGCTGACAAGCGTGGTCCTGTTGCTGCTTGGTCCGGCTCTGATAGCTTGGAAGCTTGAGCGCTTGGCAATGCCTGCATCTGCATCTGCATCTGCGTCTGTGTCGCCGCACCTTGCACTTGCGTCGTCTGCATTCCTCACATATAGACACAGTGTGTCAGGTGATACAGTGGCCTGTCCCGCAGCGGCATTGTTGTGTCTCGGAGACTCGGTCAAGATTATCTCACCAGTGAGTCAAGTCAGACGTGGGGGAGGAGCAGCCGCGCCGATGACGGCGAATTATTGCGAAATGGCAAGCGAAACTGGCCCCCTATCGGGTCAGCGACACGAAGGGACCAGCGTCAGTCCACGGGCTTCTGTGCCAATCGACAAGGCCAATTGATCGTATGTACTAGCATTCTGCGGATAACAGCAACAGCGGATGCGGGCAGGAGGCAAATCGAAGTGACTGATGTGCGCTGGGATAACTGGATGCAGCGGCTCCTCTCTTCTTCGACAAACACCAGTCCGTCCGTGGTGTCTCTCGAAGGCTCGATCGGTGCGCCCGGCCACATCATATTTTGGGTTTGGCTCGGGCTTCTGGGGTAGGTCGGTCGCAGGTCGGACAATCAATTGCTCGATTTCTGTCCCGCCTTGCATGCAGCAGCGGCACTGCTTTGACACAATTGCTGCGTACTACGTATGCCTGGGTCGCCATGCTTGGTAATAATTGTCACCGCCAGCGAATGGCCATCTGGAGACGGCCGGCCATTTGCGAAGCGTGCGTAAATGTGCGTAATTTTTCGTAATGGCAGACGAATGGCTTGCTCGTCGGCCACAACCAAGGTGCCGTGCCCTCGATTTGTCTCGATAGTCGCTCCGTTCGGAGACTCTGGCAATCTGAACGAGGCAGTGAGGAACTATGTTTCTCAAGCGACACCAATCGAGCAGGTTGTTTGGGCGGAATGCTGGAATTCTGTTTTTGACAAAGGGATAACAAATGATGCCAAGGGGGTTGAGTTGTAGTGAAACCGGCCTCATTGGGTTCGCATCGATGTGGCGCGCGAGCTTGATTACCGGTAGAAGGGAGCTTGGTCAACTGAGTTCGTCAATGGAGTTAGCGTGAAAGTGGAAGCGGTGCGTCGTGACCCAGCTAGGGAAAGCTTCACCCCCAGAGCTACGAGGGTGGGGTTTTGCGCACCACGGGACGAAAATGTCACGACATGGGAAAGTAAAGTGAAGGAAGACAAAGTATGGGGGAATTTGGGGCCCGGGGATCGTGGTCAGTGGCCGGGGACGACGATGGACGAAGCCGGACGACGATGGCTTGGATGGGGTGATGAGGGGGATGGGGGGCACGAACAGGTACAGCAAGCAGGTACCTACTGTAGCCAGTGGGAGAAGGTGCGAAAAAGTGCAGGTGCACTGCTATCCCTCGGACAGCAGCGCCAACCGGAAGGCACGACGATACGGAAGGCTAGCGGCCAGCTTCCCCGGCGTGTCTCTGAACCCCCCCCATCCCTCATGCCCCCCTCCCCCCCTGCGCCCCTGTTCCTGCCCGTTCCTCGTTTCCTAACCTGTGCCTGCCATCCCGGCAAGGTGAAGGCCAGGTGAGCAGCCACAGCCTTTCCCGAGTCCCAAAGTAGACTAGCGTCTCCCAACTCCCGACCGAACATTTCTATTTTGGAGGCACTCCACGCCATCAAATGATCCGGAACACCGTCACGAATCAATAATCACTAATAATTCTCGGCCGGCCCCCCATTCTTTTTGGCATTTCCCTCGCCAAATTGCTTGTCTCCCACCCCCATTTCACACATTTCAAAAAAATTTCCGTCCATTTCGGTTTCTTTTCCCCCGTTGGCTGGCCTGGAACTCACTTCCTTCCCTTGCCCCTGGAAACACCACGGCTGCATCCCACGGGTCACGCACGTCAATCTGTCTCACCGTGACATTTTGCTGCATTCCTACCCCAACTTCGTGCCCTCACCTGACCAGATCCAATTTGTCGGTCCCTGGCCGTGTGCAACCCTGACACCCGAAAATTCCAGCTCCCCCAACTTTGGTCTCGTTTCTCTCTGCGCCTCCCACGCTTTCCCGTCCCCAAGCAAGACAAGACGTGGAGATACCCGACTGTCCGAGCCCTCGGCCGACATCGCTCGCGTCGTCGGCTAGCCGAGCTTCCTATTGCAAGCTCGTGTTGCTGTTGCTGCAACCCCCCAGACAGATCCAGAACCTGGAACCTAGCTTGCCCTGCAGTGCAGTTAGTTGCACACCGCTCTCTCACCGGAGGACGTCCGATGTCATCGTCTCGAGCCGTCTCGCCTCGCGTCGCGCATTAATCAACAGCGCAACAACACTGGTAGCCACCGCCAACAATAGCATTATCGAGCGCGCGCGCGGTCGCACACACACCCCTCGAACAAGCTGCCTACCTTCCTACCTTCAGAGCATACACCCGTCACTTGCATTCTCCCCAGTTCCCTCCCAACTCTCTCACGCAACCTAATTCGACTCGGCCCAAGATCTGGCCTGAACCCGAGGCTCGCTGACACAGGCCCAAACCCAAGTCCACGTATGCTTTCACAAGCACGCCGAGTCTAGACTCGCCCGCTGTGCCTGCGCCCAGCAAAACTTTTTTCCTCCAAAACACGTCGCACAACACAATGTCCTGACACCGTCCGCCCTTCCCTGTCCAGTCATGCCTGTCCAGTCCAAACCCATACCCGCCCTCTACACGGTGTACATCCTCCGGTCTACGGTGCGCCACGCGTCTCTCTACATCGGCTCGACACCCAACCCACCGCGCCGTCTGAAGCAGCACAATGGTGAGGCTCGCGGCGGCGCTGCGCGCACCTCCCGCCTGAGCCTGCGGCCCTGGGAGATGGTGGGTTTGGTCTCTGGTTTCCCGGGCATGGTTGCTGCATTGAAGTTTGAGTATGATCTCCGTCCTGTCCCTCCCAACAATGGGGGTTTTTTTTTTTTTAATCTTCTCCGTATCAGCTTCCGCTCTGCTTCGGATGAAGGCTCCCCGACCCACCCCCCTAGCTTGCACATGCTTCTTCCCGCCGACTGCAACTACAACATGTTCGTGCTCGTGCTGACTACCAGACAAATAGGTGGGCGCTGACCAACCCACATCTCTCCCTGCACATACCATCCGCGTCGCGGATCACTGTCTCGACCGGAGTTAAGAAAAATGGCCATCCTCGTCGGCCTCGAGCGAGCCTGTCTTCGATCCTGTCCAACCTGCAGTTGCTCCTGAGCGTACCCAGCTTCCGTCGTTGGCCACTGAGACTGCACTTCTTCGCAAAGGATGTCCATACGGCATGGCTAGTATCGTCCGCCACCTCGACCGAACCTCTTCGAAACACGCTGGACGTGGTCACTGACTTTGGCCCCGACCCTGCGGCATCTGCAGGCGACGCCGCTTGGGGCATCCATGCCTTGCCTCTGGACTACACGCCTATGAAGGAATATGTTGAAAAGGGACAGTCCATCACAAATTTCGAGAGAGAGGGCAACTGTGTTGTATGTGACAAGGCGCTGCCTCACGGTCAAGGATTGCTGGCTGTGTGCCCAAATGAAGCCTGCGAAGGCGTCGGTCATCTGTCATGCTGGAGTCGTCATATGCTCCACAATGAAAGCGAGCAGCAAGCGGTTGTCCCTATTCAGGGTCGCTGCCCCCAGTGCGGGGGTTATGTTCAGTGGGTCGATATGATGAAAGAACTGACGCTGCGGGAAAGAGGCGCCAAAGAGGTTGAGACCCTCCTCAAGAAGAAGAAGAGGCGAACCAAGACATGATAAGATCGATGTGGACCCGCAAGTGTCAACGATGGATCTACAAGATCAATCTGCGAGGTAAAATCTCTGTCGGCCCGCGAATCCTGTTTACCCAAAATGCCATGAGTCAGATTGCGTCTTCATGAATCGGATGGCCAGGAACCGTTTTTTCGGAGTTCGTCATAGCGGAGGGACGCTGCTCCGACAAAATGTCGATCCCACTTGACAACCCAATCAGTGTTTCTACTGTCGTCGCGAAAGACAACTTATGTCTGAACAAAATAGCGGTCGCTTCTCGGAAATGCTACCGATCGGGTTATCTTTACCTTCGACAGCACATGGTCAGGGGCGTCTCTCTTTCCACTCGATTGGAAGAAGGATGGTTCAGTCTGATTACTTGGGCCACCGTCGTACATGATTGTAGCCTCGGTCTTGGAAGCTCAATGTCAGTGATGGCAAGAGTCGTCCGACAGTGCTGAAATGCATCGTCAAAGTGGCCAGGAGAGTGTGCTCGCTCTCAAATCGGAACATGCGTATCTCGGAAGTTCCACATCCGGATGCGAAGTTATCCAGAAGATGCTGAACGCCGCGACATAAGAGTTGCTGCCAGGCACGTCCGGCTTTAGGTAAAGTCAGACACCGAACCGGCAACGGCCTGGGGATCTGCAACACCGGTAGACCTTGACGCCACGGTCTAAGACTTTAAGACAGCCTCGGGCTGGAGGATACGGCTGCAAACGTGGATGACAAAGATGTCGACTAGCTTGGGCGTGTGCGCATGGCATAGCCCATACAGCCAACCAAGCGGTAGGTTGTTCACGCCTAGATCTCAGTAGCTCAGACTAGACAATACAGTTAATGCTTCCATGGAGATCATCACTGTCCCCGGATAATGTTTCGAACGTCCCCGCGTTTTGATATCGAAGATATGCCTTGATATAGGTGTGATCTGCCATTGATTAGCTCGTCCGTAGTGTATAGACATGTGAAGCATCCTGGACTACTCGTGGTTGATAGACCAACAAACACCACGTAGAAGATGGCGCCGCATGGTCTTGGTCGACGGCTGCATTCGCACTGGGTTTGTGTTTCCAAGATTCGAATATTTCTAACCGCTGGGACAGCCGAGTTCAGAACGCGGCCTAAGACGGAGCGTTTCTCCCCTGACTGCGGCCTGCCATGTGCGCAAACGACTGAGACTCTGTGAAAGAATGGATGCTGAGGGATCGCGTGGGGTATGGATATCATGGTCCTGATCGGAAAGCGAGGCCGGCTTTGACGATTCCCATGGTGATCCCGCGGGGGTGGTCACCGGTCTGCGAGTGTAGGTAGCTCGGTAGCTGTGGGATGCCAGGTGTCGTTGGCTTCTCCATCTCTCAACGCTCTTGGTCGGGCTCGGTCCTCTTGAAAATGGAATATCCAAGATTGACAGGACGTCCACTGGACCGGAGATTGGTTGTTGAAACTTGATAGCATCGATGTGAACGAGCTCCGAAAAGAGTGGGTTTATTTCGGACTTGGGCTGGCGTTAACGGGTCTTCCCGCTGCTGCTTTTCCAAGCATGAGTTATTGATCCACAGAACTGACCGGTATACGATGTCCAAGGTGTAGTTGAATACGGATAAGACCAGCCCATCAGCGGTCGGCTGCACCGACGGGTGGTTCTTGTCTCTTGCTGCCCAGATTTGAAGTGAAGTACTCGCGGTTATCAGATGAAGGCTCGTTACTAACTAGAACTGAAATCATTCTGACTACTGAGTTCTTGGGAGTGTTGACAGTCGTGTAAGCTGCTCCTGCTCCTACCTTTCGGACGGCCGCTTCCTGACGGGTGAGCGGTATACGACATGATATCAGTTCACACATTCAGAACTACAGACAGCATGCATCTTACAAGTAAACAGCATGAACCCAAAGATACTCATGTGTTGCTGTTTTCAATCATGTACAAACTCTCCGTTTCCTCCGTTCGTCAAGACGAACACGGAGCGGGCAGATGGGTTCCATGACGGATGAAGATAGGAGTGGATGAGGGTAGAAGTGGAATTCTTCTCATCCCTCACTGCCCGGGGTAGAAAACAACAAAGAAAAAGGCGAGTATCGAAAGCCGATAGTGGTTATTCAAAGCGTAAATTGAACAAGCTGTGAGGGATTCTAGCGCAGTAGATATATAAACCTTATCAAACACACTATCCTATCACCATCATTATACCGCCATTAGAACTGTTGATAGGAGAGGGCGTCTGACTGCCCACAAGGGGTCATGGCAGGCGTGCCTCTGTTCTTGTACATGGTATAGTATGTTCGTATGCTGGATCTTTGGGAATACCAAGTTATCATGGCCGGTGGTCCCCTCTGGTCCTATTACACGGGCACAACGGGTTCCCTCGTCAGGAGACTTGACGCGGGTGAGAACCGCAGCCCGTGATCCGTAAGATTGAAGCCGATACCGAGGTCATTGCTACTCTGTGTCAACACTTATACCTGTTTGGCTATACCAACAACAAGTGGCGCGGGCAAGAACATCGAAAGTAGCAGGACTAGGCCGTGCTACAGAAGAAAGCGATCTCCTCAGTGCTAGGTAGGCTTGGCCGCGAAGACTACTTGGATACCCATAAGAAGGTCCTACATAGGCGTTAGTTTGACCTTAGACTACGACCCGAGGACGGTGTTCAACGAGAAGACGTCCAGAACAACCTGACTCCGACCAGGGCAGTGTCAAGGCTGACCTCTCTTTTCATAGGCCCGTCCGCGAAGGAAGAAATGAACTACACGAGGCCATTGCCATCATGTAGCATCCACACTTACGTCTATGGCGTGTTTCGCTGCGAAGAGAGTAAGAATGACGATTGTGGAAAGGCAATGCTTTCAAATACAACTGAATTGGTCCCCTCGCCCGTCACGGACATTCGGCTCCAGCAACATCCGATCCCAGCAGATGATCGAAAACTGCAGAATTACCATCATCTCGTGTTGTCGTTTGCCGAAATCTTGACCGTGGTCAGAAAATATGAAGGCATGCATACTCCTACTAGCATTTCATTCCAGGTTCGAAGACTGGGCGTGTTCACCGCTACACTCTGGGCAGCGGTTAGCTCAACACCATCGAATAGACTGTAGTAGTACCACGGTGGTATCATGGAAAGCAACGTTTCAAGGGCGGTTGTAACTTTTCGACCCTGAACGCCGTACTGAGGAAGAAACCCGTTCATAGATGGAGAGCACAAGCTCAATGCATGGACCAGTGTGAGCTCAGTCTCACATTCATAACAGATAGTTTGTACAAGTTCCTAGGGTTGAGGCTACCTCAATATTGGACAATAAAGCTTGAAGCCGAATCTAGCACCGCCTCTCTTTATGCAAAGTTTGAAGACGTAGAGCTGATGGTGGTCGTGGATAACAAGCAACGGCAGGCCGTATGACAATGATCAGGAGAAGACCATAAGAGCGTCTAGAGTTTTGGTTCCTACAGGCCACTCTAATTCAAGTCCAGTCAGAGGCTAGCATGATGGATCTCTTTTAGAACCTATCATTAAGTTCGCCAAACACCATCGCAAGGGACGATTTCTACCAACATCGATTGCCGTGGCAAGCCCGATTACAAACACCGACTAACAATCTCACCTATGAGACAAGACAACACGAGTCGTGAGACGGATATAGCATTAGGCTTCCGAAGACACGATTGTTCAAAGTAGAGCCATGGCATGATGCTCTTACTGCGGAGCATCCGAATAACAATTCTCAGCCAGGAGAAGAGTGACAACCTCTGCTTTTGGTGCTTTTCGAACACAGCAGCCCGGTCCAAGAACAGACCTTGACAAAAGTGTTCAAGTCCCCCCCAGTATGACCAAGTGGCATGTCCTGCTTCAATATCAAACCGGCCCAAGGATCGTGGTCATGGTCGCGAAGCCCAGTTCCGTCGGCCGATGACTAAGCCGAGGCCGAAGTCTGCGGTGCGAATTGGGCTTGCCGCAAGAAATGCAAAGGAGAAAAAAAAAGGAAAAAGAGTGAGTCTTCTGGCGCCCGCCCCCGCAAACAGGGCTCATCCTCGACCATGGACCGATCTGGGACGCTAGGCAGGTTTCTCCAACGTCATGCTGCCGTGATTGGTTCGGTAAGCGATGAAAATTGGCCACCCCCTGTCGAGTCAGCGACCGATATCAGATGTTGGTTTCCTTACGCATGGGCGGGAACACCGTAGCGAAAAGAGCGAAAAGAGTGGGCTTGCTGCTAGCCCGGGCTTTTTCCAGTCTCGTGGCCTGTGACACCCAAGGCACCATGAGGCAGCGGAAGCCTAATAATGCCTGTGATCTGGCCCCCATCCTGGTGGTTCCGGCGCGTTATCTACCAGCAGATGCTGTGAGCGCTGCTTCGGCGACAGCATTTCAATCGGCATTGTAGTACAGTAAGATGAGTATTTATGTGCGTAAAACCCGACCGAAGCATCCATCCCTGGCTGTCGTTAATGCCCTTCCAGGGGCAATTGATTGACTTGCCTGCCGGATGGCCCCTCTGCTATGATAGCGCAGGGAGAAATGCTTCAACATGTCGCATCCATCAGCTCAGCTTGGCAGTTCGGCCAATCGCCGGATACATGTCGGACGACCACTCCGGGATGGCCCTTGGCGGCCAATGTTTACTCGACGATCAAATGCATGCATGCACCCCATTCCCACAGAACTCATAACAAGCACATCGTACACCGCAGTGGACGGCCAAGCGGTGATTCCAGCGATGCGCGCTGCAGATTTGCGACCGTGCACTAAAGCGATTCATGGGCCCGCCGCTGCGACGTCGTCGGCCTTTGGTGGAAGTGTGTGTTGTGTTGTGTGTGTGTGTGTGTCTGATGTCGCATGTCGACCGACTTGGATGGCCACAATTGGGGCGTTGTACCTAGGTACTTAGGAGTCCCAAGAGACGGAGGGCGATGTACCTCGGGCCAAACACCGCAAGGACGGCAGGGTTGGTTCTCATCAAAGGGAAGCGAGTGGGAAAAAATCGAAATGGCGCAGGGGCTAGTTGCAGCTAATCCCCATCGCTCCCTTTGACCCGAAGCCCTGATCTAACAATTGATACTATGTACAGCCGTTACGATCGGAGAAAAAGAGTGGCGAGCATAGCCTTGGGTTCGGTTTGAGAGGGTTCATCAGGAACAGACGCCATCTGGCAGGCCCAGCAGACAGAGGCTCCTGCTGTGAGGGGGTCAGGGTAAAAGGCCGAAAGGCTTCATATGGTGCGTCGGGTGCATCTAGTGCAGAGGGAGGGAGAGAGACTCCAAGGACGTCATGGGTGAAGGACGGGTACCCGTGGAGGTACTCGGTACTTCCAACTGGTGACCTGACGTCCAGTGCGGACCCACTTGTAGTGGGATTTTGCACCGACAGACGTGAGCTGTCCCTTCCGTTCCGCCCTTAATCGCCCTCGCACCTGCCCCCGTCGACGGTGTTGTTCCTTCCTGAGAGCGCAGGTACCTTGGCAGGACCCGTGGAACCTCCGCCCCCGTTCATGCTGCGCTGCTGCTGCTGCTGCTCTTTCCCACAGCTGAGGTGCGCTTTCTGCTTTTGCTTTGGTCTCGGTCTCTCTCACCTTAGTGGAGGAGGTATGAAAGAGACGGAGAGGGAGAAAGATCCTCCTCCTCTCCTGCTGGCCTCTGCCCGAATCTAATATCCCGTACAGTACCGGGTGTTGCTACCGCTGCCTTCTTCGTTCCCGTCGCTCTTGCCCGTGCATGCCTGCTTTTCCACTTCTTTGCATCGCACCTGCCTTGCCTCGCCTTACCGTGCCTTCCCTTACCTTTTCCTCATCCGCACAATTCACCTGCCCGTTTCCATTTTCTCTCCTCCTCCCAATTTCGCCCACACTAAGCCAGAAGCTGCCCGTGCATCCATCCATCTCTTGTCCCTTCCTCTCTCCCCTCGCTTCCCATTTTCCTCCCGTCTCCTTCGCCCACTTTGTTCATCCACCCGGCCCGGCCTCCAACTGCACCTCCCCTTCTCTTATCCACACATTCCCACTTCCACATCGCTTCCTCCTCCAAACCCCAGTTTCCCTTCTACAACCCATCTTCATGACTCGGATCCCCTCCTAATCCGGTCATTTTCAAGGTGTTTTTAGCACACGGGCTCGTCACAAACACACCTGTGCGCCATATTCAACCTGGATGCGAGCCACACCCAGTGAGTACCGTACCTTACCATACGCTATCCCAATCCTTCTCGCCGCCGCCGCCGCCGGCATGTACCTGTTGGTTGTCTGCACATTAAGCTTTTATCGACTGTACCGTATATCTGACTTCTCCCGCTCTTCTACTCCCCCAGGCCCATCTCTCCCTCACAGCTTTTGTGAGATGCGCTCTTTCTGGTGACGGCAACCCGAAGAAAAAACAACCATCGGCGGAACAAATCCACTGCCTCGATCGAACAACATCGAGCTCTCGTAGAACCTGTGATGCGACAACACCCCTAGCCTACCGATCCCAATCCGCTCGCATGATCTCTCACGGTACCCGCCGTATATCCAAACACTCGTGACTGCGACACCAACGAGAGCCGATATTCCCCGAACCGGTCCGCCATTGCGTCCGTTGAAAGCTCTCCGACCACACTGCCACTATGGTGTCTGCCCCTACGACGGGCGGCACTGCCGCTGCTAACGGTAACGGAAGCGCGAACGCGAGCTCGCGAGCCTCTCCGGCCGTCGGCGCCCCCAATACGGCCTCGGCCAAGTCGAAGGCCGCCCAGGTCAACTCCAACGGCTACCACCCGACGAACCCCCAAGTACCTCTCAGCTCCATGCGAAGCACACCCCTCGACTTGACCTCGGTCGAGCGACGCGGACAGGCGACAGCGATCAAGGAACCCGTCAAGAAAAAGTCCCGCCCTCACGGCCTTGAGGATGCGCCCACCTACTGTCCGACGGACGAGGAGTGGAAGGACCCGATGGAATACATCAAGAAGATCTCTCCCGAGGCGAAGAACTACGGCTTGTGCAAGATCATCCCGCCCGACTCGTGGAACCCGGACTTTGCAATTGATACAGAGGTTGGTCTCAATGTTACACCCAAGGAGCGCAGGCTCTGATGCCGCGATGTGTTGAATGGAGACATAATGGCGTTCAATAATGTGCTGACAATGATGTACAGAGATTTCACTTTAGAACCAGGAAGCAAGAGCTGAACTCGGTTGAAGGAAGTGAGTTGCCGCCAGGTCGATTCCCCTGGCCGACGTCGATGCTGACCATCCCAGGCACACGAGCAAACATCTCGTACCTCGACGCTCTCGCCAAGTTCCACAGGCAGCAGGGCAACAACCTACACCGCCTTCCTTATGTCGATAAGAAGCCCCTCGATCTCTACCGTCTGAAAAAGGCCGTCGAAGCCCGCGGCGGCTTTGATAAGGTTTGCAAGCTGAAGAAGTGGGCCGAAATCGGTCGTGACTTGGGCTACAGTGGAAAGATCATGTCTTCCCTGTCCACCTCACTCAAGAACTCATATCAGAGATGGCTTTGCCCTTATGAGGAGTATCTGAGGCTCGCCAAGCCCGGAGTTCATCAACAGCTCGAGTATGAGAACGGCGGTCCCTACACCCCTAGCCCCGCTGTCACTCCCATGAAGCGGTCAAACGTCAACACTCCCTCCAGCGCTCGAGCGGACTCCCCCGCTCGTAACGCCTCGGATGCGCTGCAGGCAAGTATCAACAGCCTCAAGAAGGAGGGCGATCGGGATACTCCTATGGCGGATGCACCACCAGCGCCTACTCCCGTCACATCAGGCTTTAGAGCAATCAACACGGGAGGCTTCACTCCCGTCAACTCTGGTTTCAAGAGCGTCAACCGTCCTACACCCCAGGACGATGTTACCAGCACACCGCCACCCAAGTCTTTCAGTCCTGTGAACTCCGCAAAGAACACACCAGAGTACCGACCTTCAAACCTTGGTCCCGCAGCGCTCAAACGTCAAATGAGCTGTGAGAGTCTCGACTCAGCAAAGAAGGACAATGCAGCAGACAAGGATGATGGTGATGCTGGAAGCAGCAGACGAAGTAAACGTCTCAAGAAAGGTGAGTGACTTCCCCTCATTCTTGCACACGCACCGGTCAGCACAACCGTGCCATGTCAGCAGCTGCATTGCCAACTGTACCCGACCGTCACGGCGGGCTCTGCATGCAGCGAACACAGGGTTGCATGGGTTTGGCAGGGGTTTTGTGCCGTCTCGCATCCCATTTTCCCGACCGAGGAAGGCGGCTTGATTGTTTCTGCGACCTGCTGTATCATGATTGGCTGCCTGACACTTTACTAATGCATTTGATTTGCAGATACTGTGCCGACAGTGGCTGGATCTCACATGTCCCTGTTCCGCCCTTCCGTGCCCAGAATTCCCCGAGATGAGGCATCAAGCCCTGGCGAGGTGAGCTGCGATGTATCATCTCGAGTGCTAATCCAAGATATTGACCCTCGGCAGAAATGCGAGCAATGTGGCAAAGGCGATGAGAGCAGCCCCCTGATTGTCTGCGAGTCTTGCGACCACGCTTATCACGGCACCTGTCTCGATCCCCCGTTGAAGCACAAGCCTGAATCCGAATGGAACTGCCCGAGATGTCTTGTCGGCGACGGTCAGTATGGTTTCGAGGAAGGTGGTCTCTACTCCCTGAAGCAGTTCCAGCAGAAGGCCGCGGACTTCAAGCAGGGCTACTTCGAGAAGAAGATGCCGTTCGACCCGGTCCTCAACTGCCATCGCCCAGTCACTGAGGAAGACGTTGAGACGGAGTTCTGGCGCCTTGTCGCCGATATTGAAGAGACGGTTGAAGTCGAGTACGGTGCTGACATTCATTGCACCACTCACGGGTCCGGCTTTCCGACGGTTGAGAGACACCCTAACAATCACTACTCCACCGATCCCTGGAATCTCAACCTGCTGCCTCTGCATCCCGAGAGTCTGTTCAGACACATCAAGTCCGACATCTCTGGTATGACTGTACCGTGGGTGTATGTTGGCATGATTTTCTCCACCTTTTGCTGGCACAACGAGGACCACTACGCCTACTCTGCCAACTACCAGCATTTTGGCGCGACCAAGACGTGGTACGGTATCCCGGGCGAGGACGCTGAGAAATTCGAGGCTGCGATGCGAGAGGCTGTCCCCGAGCTGTTTGAAACGCAGCCGGACCTTCTCTTCCAGCTGGTTACTCTCTTGACACCGGAGCAGTTGAAGAAGGCCGGTGTTCGAGTGTATGCCCTCGACCAGCGTGCAGGCCAGTTTGTCATCACTTTCCCGCAAGCGTACCACGCCGGCTTCAACCATGGATTCAACTTTAACGAAGCCGTGAACTTTGCCCCGTGCGACTGGGAGCCTTTTGGTCTCTCGGGCGTGGAGAGGCTGCAGGTTTTCCGCAGACAACCCTGCTTCTCGCATGACGAGCTGCTTTGGACAGCTGCCGAGGGCACAACGAACATCGGGCTCACGATCCAGACAGCTAAGTGGCTCGCCCCGGCACTTGATCGAATCAAGAAACGCGAGTCAGCGCATCGAGCCGATTTCGTGGCGAAGCATCTCGAGTCACAGTGGCACGACTGCGGTCTGGCCGGCAAGGAAGGCACCGCTTGTCCCCTGAAGTTCGAGATCGACGACACCGACGTCCCCGAAGAGGAATACCAGTGCTCCTACTGCAAAGCCTTTACCTACTTGTCTAGGTTCAAGTGCCTCAAGTCGGGCAAGGTTCTGTGCCTTGCACATGCAGGCCACCAGCCATGCTGCGACATGCCCGAGCAGCAACGGCTGAACGGCGATGGCCACGCCGTTATCTACAGACAATCCGAAGAAGACATCGAAGCAACCTATGAAAAGGTCCTCGAAAAGGCGCGCACGCCAGAGGCCTGGGAAGAGAAGTACGAGAAGCTTCTGGAAGAAGAGGCCACGCCTTCTCTTAAGACTCTTCGGAATCTCCTACACGAGGGTGAGAAAATACCCCATGACCTGCCCTCGCTCCCTTTGCTTCGGGAATTTGTCGAACGGTGCAACGACTGGGTGGAAGAGGCCACCAACTACACGATTAGGAAGCAGCAGAACAGGCGCAAGAGCGAGAAGTCCATCCTGAACCGAAAGAACTTGCTGGACCAAAAGGAACGCGATGCGCGCAATGTTTCCAACGTGTACCGTCTTCTCAGCGAGGCTGAGCAAATCGGATTCGATTGCCCTGAAATCACCCAGCTGAGGGAGCGGGCTGAGGCTATCGAAGCCTTCCAGAAGAATGCAGCTAAAGCGCTGGAACAGATCCACCTCGCCGAGCTCTCCGAAATCGAAGACCTACTTGAGGAGGGCCGGACTTTCAACGTCGATATGCCGGAGGTCGACCGCCTCTCGCGAGTTCTCGAGCAACTCAAGTGGAACGAAAAGGCCAGGAACAACAGAGGCGTCCTCCTCTCACTCAACGAAGTGCGCGAGCTCATCGAAGAGGGAAAGCGCCTAGACATTCCCCCATACAACGACCACCTGTCCTACTACATCGATCAGATGAACCTCGGTCAGCAGTGGGAGAAGAAGGCCCGAGAGTTGATTGTCGCCGAAGTCGTCCACTACCCTCAGTTGGAGGCGTTATCGATGCAGGTCACCGCCAACTTCCTACCCGTCTCGGCAGATACCTTGGCTGCTGTGGACCAGATCCTCTACAAGCAAAGAGAGGCCCACCGCCAGATTGTGGACTTGACCGAAAGATCGCGCGACCCCGACATCCGGAACAGACCTAAGTACGCAGAGGTCGCCGAGATCATGCGCCGACTCGACGACTTGAACTCGAAGCCCAATGGCACGCTGGACCTAGAGCGTGAGCAGAAACGGCACGAGGATTGGATGCGAGAAGGCAAGAAGCTATTCGGCAAAACCAACGCGCCTCTCCATATCCTCAAGAGTCACATGGATTACGTCTTCGAGCGGAACCAAGACTGTTTCGACATCGTCAACGACAAGCCTCGCATGCCCGCCGAACCCGCGTCGAGAGAAGCCAGCCCGGATCAAAAGGTACACCGGTGGGAAGATCCCCGATTCCGCGAAGTGTTCTGCATCTGCCGAAAGGTGGAGGCTGGCATGATGATTGAGTGCGAGCTCTGTCATGAATGGTAAGTGTCATCAAGGCCCCGGAAGAGTCTAGAGCTAACAGGCGCACAAGGTACCACGGCAAGTGTCTCAAGATTGCCCGTGGGAAGGTCAAGGACGAGGACAAGTATACATGCCCGATATGTGACTGGCGTGTCAAGATTCCTCGAGATGCCGCCCGACCAAAGCTCGAAGAGCTCATCACTTGGTCCGAGAAGATTCCAAGCCTGCCTTTCCAGCCCGAAGAAGAGGAGGTTTTAACAAAGATCATCGACAACGCCCAAGACTTCCGGAATCACATCGCCGGATACTGCAACCCTCTCATGTCTACGGAGTCCGAGGCGGACACGCAGCGGTTTTATCTGCGCAAGATTGAGGGAGCTGAGATCCTGCTTGCCTACGAAACAAACTTCTTCAGACAAGAATTGCACAAGTGGTGTCCTGTGGCACCCAACGCACCCCCAGTCCTCGAGGTCTCCAAGAGTACACGCAAGCCACGACCGACCAAGCTCCAGAAGCTTCTGGCCCAGTTTGGCGTTGACGATCCTGAGGATCTTCCAGAGAACATGAAAGCTAAGGCCGCGAGCCTGAAGCGGAAAGCCCAAAATGCCGAGGCCGCCGCTGCCGCTGCTGCTGCCGCTGCCGCCGCCTCTGCAACCGGCGCGACCGTGCCTCCTGGCATGTCAGGGAACAGCCGCAAATCGGAACAGTCGTCAGCGACACCTCCTAGCACTTCTCATGGTAACGTTGGCCGCCAGTCCATTAGCAGCAACCACGACCCAATGGATATCGATAACGGCCCGACGCTTCATCCGGGCCTGTTCATGTCCAACGGGGCACCGGGCCCGCAGCTCGTTGTTGGTAACTCGTCGCTGTCTCTTGAAGAACGTTTGCTCCAAGGCCAGGAAGATGGGCTTAACCTGCACACCGAGGCTGGGAAGAGTAAGGCTCTCGAGATACTGCGTCGGACCGAGGTTGGCCGGAAGCGAGCGGTGGAGATGTTCGGCCCCGACGTGTTCAAGGGCGATGTTGGGATGCTCAACGGCAGAGACGATGTGCCTCGGTCCCAAGAAGAAGAGCGAGCAGTGAACAAAATGTTCGACGACCTCACGAATCAAGACGACGACGACGTCAAGAGAAAGCAGGAGTCTTTTGATGGCCCCATTACGGCGGAGAGTCTCGAGAGTGAGCGAAACGGCATGGATGCCCTGCTTGACGGCGATTAGGGTCTCCGTCCTGCTGCCTACTATGCTGCTTCGCCTCATTTCGACCATAGTACTTTCAACTTCTGAGGCATGGGCGTCAATGGTGTTGACCGGTATTCTTTATTTGCGACGGAGTTTCGAATCGGGACTCGATATTTTCCTCAAGGCGTGGGAGAGCCAGTTTCTATGGGTGGCGGGGTGTATGATCAGGTGTCTGAGGTTATGGCATACCACTTTGCATTAGATGGATAGGGGCGTTTATGAGGATGCCAGATGCGTGACTCAGTTCCGGCTATCGTCAATAATTGTGCGTCGCATTATCACAGAAAAGTGTTCAGTCACTGGAAAAGTAGTTTTATTTCAGACGTTAATGAACATCAAGGCATTGTGGCCTTGCTAGTTGATCCCTCATTAAGCCCAGGCGCAAGCGAGTCTTGGGGTAATTTTGATCGCATGCCATTAACCTTAACCTTACCTTTATCCAAAGTAAACGTCCGAGAGATGCCGTAATTTGCAAGCTACAACTCAATGTCGTGCTCTTGATTACAGATACCCTGGCCAGAAAGCCAAACTTGTTTCAACACCTGAGGGTTGGAAATCTTGGTTATGAGCCGAATATAATGTACAGATGAACCGGAGAATATGGTTACGTCAATTTCTTGATCTGATGGTACTAACTGCAAGCTAGACCTCGGTCTTTCGTTATTCATGTTCCTGTCATTTCAACGAGCTGGAGGCCAAGACTGGAAGCGTTTGCCTTTCAACAAAAGCTGTCGCCGTCCCGCAGAACGGATCCTGCCATCTCCTACGCGTCGACATGAAGGCTCATCCAATGGGCTGCACCAAATATGTATGTCTAGACCACCAACCAACCATCCGCAGTAGCCAGCGCAGATTCCTGTGGATTTCAAGTGGAACGATGCAGGGAATCATTGAAGGCAAGAGACCATTGGCATGCGCTTAGCACAATACAGAAGCATCAAGCTTGACCTCTGCAAGGTATCAAAACACACCCCTACAGCGTGATGCTTGCCTATCTCTCGCAACAGCACTAAGTAGAGTGGCCTGGGGTCTACAACTCAATATAACAATATTCGCACTCTTCAGAGCTGTGAACGCGGCTCAAAAGCGCACGCTACAGACTGGAGGTCGTTCCCCATCCGCGTCAAACATCACGAAAAACATTCAGTCAAGGCGAAAAAGTATGTAGATGCCTATAAATGAAACGGCTTCTAGACGGCTGCAAACCAGAACCCGAGATCAACGAAGGATCCATTCCCAGAATTACTCTCCGGCCACCCTTAACCCAAGGGCTTTACCAGCAGCGCCTTTCATGGGTACTGTCTTCCTCCCAAGGGAGTCGGAAGCACCATTAGTTATGCTGCGGCGGGCGGCCGTTGCTATCTGAAGAGAAGAAAAAGAAGAAGAAAGAGGAAAGAAGCGCAGAAAGTCGCGTTGGTTTTGTGGCCGTGGGAGAATTTTCGGAAGCGGTCTGTGCGCCGGGGGCTGCTGCTTAGCTAAGGCACTATGCGTCTTCTGCCCAAGCTTTTTTTCTCCTTGGCCAGTCAGCACGTCCCTTTGCTGCGCAAGTCACGTGGTCTGCGCGGCTTAGGAAGTGGTCTGCGCTGATTGGTCGATCGCAGCCGAAAAGCCGAGGGGATTCCCGTGCTTCGCTTCAATCGGGAGGTAGATGGGCAAGCGCAGAAGTCTCCATTTATTCTTGGAGAGAGCTTGACATCAACACTCTTCGACCCGATATCTCTCGCCCGACCGCTCCTCCACGAAGAGCGCACCCTGCCGACGCGAACAAACTTCCCGAGTTCGAACCACTGCTGGCCTTTCCCGAGACACCAAATACACACAACATCTATCCAACATGATTGCGCAGCGGGTGGGCGTGTCGGCCCTGCGCCGAGGTTCGTTGACATCATTGAAACTTGAGGAGAGCGAAGGATCAATGGAAGGCTGACAATGTGGTTATTGGTATGGCAACAGCGGCAGGAAAGCCCTCCGTCTTCTTCAACTCCCAGGTGCCCAGGATTGTCGCCGCATCGAACATGTCGACGACCCAGATCCGGTACGCAATTGCTCCCCCCAACCCAAAGCCCTCGACTATTCCCTCATCCCCCGACGTTCCGATCTTGAAACTCAGATCCTAACCATGCATGCATCATAGCCCCGTCGCGACCTCCAAGCTTACCCCCGATGACGGCCTCGAGCTCCTCGCCAAGCAGCGCCTCAACCGTCCCGTCTCCCCGCACTTGACCATCTACAAGATGGAGCAGACGTGGCTCGGCGCCTCCATCTGGACCCGTATCACCGGCGGAGGTCTGTCCGCCGCCTTCTACGTCTACTTCGGCACCTACCTCGTCGCGCCTCTGCTCGGCTGGCACGTCGAGACGCAGTCGCTCGTCGCCGCCTTCGGGTCCCTGCCCCTCGTCGCCAAGGGCGGCCTCAAGTTCCTCGTCGCCTGGCCCTTCACCTTCCACTTCTTCAACGGCATCCGCCACCTGACCTACGACCTCGCCATGGGCTTCGCCAAGCCCGAGATTGTCAGGTGGGGCTGGATCATCTGGTCCACCTCGCTGGTCACTGCCGCCGGCCTGGCCTTTGCGTGGTAAACGAAGAGGAGAAGAGACAGAGACGAGGGGGGAAGAAGGCTCGAGCGGCCTGGTTCTGCAAGGTGGTAATGGGGACGAGGTGGGGATGAAGCGATGCTGCTGCGAGGAAGACTTTGGGAGGACGGGAGACGGGAGACTGGAGTTCTGATTGGTTGGCGCCTGGGATTGCTGGGCGTACGGCCTCCCTCTGCTTAAGGCGAGGGATTGTATAGACTGAAAGTTGTAAAATGAATTCCCTTGAGTAACAAGCAAGTTAATCAATTGTTCCACCTACTCTTATCGACAACCCATTGAGAGCAGCGCTGGAGCTGGGGAGGTGTTGGCTCGCCGTACGAAACACGAAAAGCCGGGGCCACACATACACACCCCTTAATCACTCGCTGTCATACAGGAACAGTTGAATGCCTATGTATGGCGGCGCTCCCGGCAAACCGACCTCGAGATTGCTTATACATAATCTTTTTCAGCGATGTACTGAAACTCCAAAAGGGCCGCTTTCGGGCAAGACGCAAGATGGGTTACCTACATCAAGCACACATGTCGCCTGACTGGGTTATCACATGAGATTGGTAGGCAATATGAGACTTTTATGCCGAGTGAATCGATTGGATGTTATACACCGCGTTGCAACTAATGTGGTATGCCTCCCGGATCCTCTTTTGCCCTGCCTTAACCCAAACGCCATGACGCCTTCCTGAAGACTACCTGCACAGGTGCACATTACTCTATGTTTCTGGCATCCAGGACGTGCTTGATCAGCCTCCGATTGCCCAGGCTGTTGAGCCGTTCGCCCAAGATGGGCCCAATGAACTCGTTGAGTTCGGCGGCGTAGTTGTTGGCGCTGCCGTTGATGCCGTTGACGGTCGCCCTGTCGTCCTCGATCATGGTAGCAATGGCCTTGAGGATGCCTCCGACCAGCATCTCAAACTCGATGCCCTCGCCCTTGTCCTTGAGCGGCTGCAGAATGTTGTCATTGTAGGCCCGCAGGCACTTGAGGACCAGCACGCGCACCGCCTCGGGGCCGCCGGCGGATGCGACGCCGGTGATAGCACCAAAGTGCGTCGCGGGCGGCTTGTCAGGGTCCATGAAGAACTTGAGGCACGTACGGACGAGCTTAGGGCGGAGCAGGTTATTCGAAGCGGCGTACTTGCGCGCGATCTGGCCCAGCAGCGAGGCCGAGAACTCTCTAAGTTGGTATTGCTCCCGCATGGCGTCCGCGCCATCCTCGGCGCCGATCTTGCGGCTGAGGATGCACGTCAACACGGGGGCGGCAATGGAGTTTGCGTAAGGGTCCAGATAGAGCTTGGTATTGGCGATGAGAGCGGCCGTGAGTTCCATGGCCTGGCGGAGGGTAAAGACGTCGTCAAGGCGGTGGGTAACCTGGTTGGCGACGAAGTTTATGAAGTAGGGGATTAACTGGTGTAGGCCGGGGTCGTCGCGGACAGACTCGAGGGCGGCCTGTCGGAGGCGCACCACTTCCTCGTCCGGGTTGTCGTCGAGGAGGGCATTTTGGACCTTTTCGAAGTAGAGGATGAGCTCTTTAGAGACGACGTGCTTGACGGCCGGACGGAAGGAGAGACTGTCGTTGCCAGCGAGGGCGGCAAGGGCAGGATTGGCGCCGGGACCCTTGGGGACGAGCTCTTGGCTTCGCGATTCTGCTGTCGTCGGGTTCTGGGGGATGGATGGCTGAACGCCTTCGATGGCGAGCCAGTGTGCTAAACGACAACAGTTAGCAGACGCGACGAATTGCGGAAGGCTTGTAGGGATGGCGCACCCGTGAAGCTCATATCTCGCGGCACTTTAGGCAGGGGTGCGTTGATCAGCTTCTCAAAGTCGACCTCCTCGTCCTCGATGTAGAACAGCGGCTGTCCGGGGCCCAAGCTGGCCTCTCCGTATCGCAGCGGGCGCGTTGAATCGTACCCGTAAAGAGGCTCGATGTTGAGCGCCTTGAGAGCGGTGCTGATATCGTTGACAGTCAGGGTGGTGCGGCGTGAGGCGCGCATGAAGCGAAGCGCCTCGACAATGACCTGGCCGATGCGGTACTCGACATCTTGGGTTAGGCAGCGCAGTGCATCGTCGTTGAGGTTGGGAATGCCGACCGACTCCGCAACATCTTTGACGTTGTCTGGGTTCCAGAGCAGCTTTGGCGTGTCCTGTGCCGCCATCGCGCCTGTCGTTTGTTGGGTGAGGTATTGATGTGGCGGAAGTGGTGGTGTTTGCGACACGAGGCGACGCGCGGGTTGGTTTGAGTGGAGGAGCAGGACGAGGCTGATGGGAATCTGAAAGTTGGGGTAGCACGAGCGCGGCGGCACCGCTAGCCAGGGGAGGAGCTCGGGACGGGCAAGATTCAGACAGGTTGTTCGGAGTGGGGCTATCTAAATTCGGGAATTTCTCGCACCCAGCATCCTTTCTCTTTATGGGAGACGCAGATAACAATTAATCACCACGATGAGCTTGCAGATACTTCCTTCTGAATAAGAGAGCCATAGCTCCACAGAAAGTGCTACTTGTTCCACTCGTAGCTGCTGCAATAGTCTCAAATGACACCTTCAGAAGTGGAAGGACCCCGCTGTTCCAAACTGCAATCAATGTCATGTTGCTCAGCGCGAGGAAATAGAGCTTTGTCTTGATCAACCACAAATACGGTAAACCCCAGGACAAAATTTCATCCTGCAGAATTCAATTCGAATTTTTTTTCTGCCTGTGGGAGCCCGCTTGGGATTTTGCTTCACTCCCCGATACGTCGCGAGATCAAGATCTCCCACGTCTTCCTCTAAGGCGATGCGGGGCTTAGCAGAGCGTGTAGATCCTACGATGTATTGGCCTGTCTGACTAGGGATGAACCTTCTTGCTTTAAGCCTTCTACTGACTGCTTATCTAAAACTCTAAAGATCATTGAGGGAATGAGGTCGCCAAATGGATTGTTGTATTAGTGATATCAACCCGAGGCTATCATTGCCCTTGGATACCGTGCTGATTTCGTGAACGAACACATCTGTGCCAACCAGATAAACAGACGCAACGGGTACTTTGAATGACTTGTGAGCATAACGGACCATGGCCAGATTTTCAACGCCTGTAATAGGTATGGATCGAGGACTTATCAGCTCGAGCCTGTAAACGATCATGAATACAGTGGAGCTTGGCACTGTCCCAAGATACCGATAGGTTTCTGGCGGACGGGGACCACCGACAAACTTTCTGGGAAACGAGAGTAGCCTATGAAAGACTTGAAAGAATCATCTTCACAAAGCAAGTGGAGATTAAACCAAGGGAGAGTTCCGGATATTATAAGAACAAAAACTAAATTGTTCGAAAAGACAAATGAAAGTGGCATGAGAAATTGGGGCGGAAGAAGTTGCACTGGGGAGGGGGAATCCTGGATTTTGAAGCATGGTGGATAAATGGAAGAACGCAAGAAACATGCCTAGCGTTGTACTCGAAGGCTAAATAACAGTGAATGTTGTTTGATTCGATATAAGTTCTGCATCAACCGTACTGTGGACATAGCTCGGCAAGAAGGATTAAGCTAATGGTAGCAGTTCTTTGTATGCAACTTCTGTAAACGTGCTAGGCTGGGAAGCGAGGTCGTTTGTCTGTACGGGTGATTGCCCTTGGGCACGTAATTTTACTTTACTTCTTTCTCCGCAACCAAGTCCGCAGGATCTCCGCATCTACGGACCAATGTCTTAGTACGTACTACCAAAGCTTGTTCAGGCTACATTCTAGGACTTCGTACAGCAAGCAGACTATTGGCATGATCTATCACTTCCAGTGACTGATTTCTCTAGCCTCAATATCCACGCGCAAACCAGCATGGGCCGAAGATCCAAACAGAGAGCTTGCTTGGCCTGCGTCGAGGCCAAAAGACGCTGCGACCAGACTCTTCCGTCATGTTCGCGATGTGAGGATAAGGAGGTCGACTGTGTCTATCCCGCAATTCGTCGGTCCCGACCGTTCCCGTCATCATCATCAATATCATCGCACTGCCTTGACCCAAGGTTGAGCTCCGGTTGGCATATCCCTTCATCATGGCCTGAAAGCAGCATGGACGATATCGGGCTTCAAGGGTCAGATATAAACGCAATGGACGAGGTTCTCTTTGCTCCATCAACGACATCAGATCCGACCAACGCCGCAACAGCAGCATCATCTTCATCTTCCTCCACTGCCAACCAGACCGATAACGAGGCGGCAAGCCATCTTGGTCCACATGCGGAAGGTCTGAGGTGGTTCCTCCAATCCCCGTCCTGGGCTATCGCCTACCAACGCTCACCTCCGACCTCCGTCCCGCCTGCCGCCGTCTTCACAAATTTTGTTCGCGGATTACAGACATGGCTCGTCCGCTTCCTCCACAAGGGTCACAATCCTTTCATCCACCGCCATCTATACTCCGAGACTACACTGCCGCAGTGTATGCAGGACGCCTACGCAGCCATTGCTATAGCGCAGACCGTCACCCCAGATAACGAGCACTTTGTTGACGCTGTTTCTAATAGCTACATCATGAATCTATTGGCCGCCCACTCCACCAATGATCCGTCTTTCATGCCACTGCTCTCCACTAGGGAGCATCTAGGTCGCACGCAAGCCCTCCTGATTCACCTCTTATTGTCTCTATTTTCTCCGTCAATCTCCCGCCGAGCCAAGGCAGAGAGTCTGATAGACACACTCCGTCTATGGGCACGTCAGTTATGGGAGTCAGCCGCCGTGGATGCAACTGCATCACCGATATTTCCAAACACGCTATCCATGTCATGCGATCAGGCCCTCGAGAACCACGAAGTGGTTCCGAGGTTGTATCAGGCTTTTGTCCTCTCCGAGTCCATACGCCGCACGTTTCTTCTCACAAGCATCGCCACTGGTGTTTATACCAGTCTCAAGGCAACCTGGAGTCACGCTTGTGCTGGGGATGTCTGTATCACTTTGCGAGGAGAACTTTGGGAGGCCCCGTCAGCTGCCCGGTGGGAGGCTGTCGCTAAGAAAGATGATCCGCTGTTCACATATAGTCTTAAGGGCCAGTCCCTTCTATCACGCGGCATAAGAGCTGCCGAAGTCGACGAGTTTGCTCGACTGATCTTCACCGTCCTGTGGGGACTCGAGAAGGTTGAACACTGGGTTGTCAGCACCGGAGATGCAGTATCTGTTACATACTGAGACGAGAGTTCGCTGTGTTCTTGCTACTGATATAATACACAAAGAATGGACCACAAACATAATTTGAGAAGACATGTGGCACGAAACAAGCAGCGTGATTTACTAGAAAAACTGGCCTCGGGTCTGTTTGGCTCACGAATAGCTAAGAACGCAGTAGAACAACGCGAAACCTGAGAGCGCCTTCTAGCTGAAGACCGATGACAAGTTGTAATTTGTAAAAGGATTCTCTAATTCTATAAACTTGACTTGCTACATTAAATCTATACCCACGAACATTTACCCAAATGCAATCACCACAGCGCCAAACTAGGGAGGCCAGCAGCCTGTAGTTGCTTGTTAACCTCCGTTGTCGTGTTCTGCCACAACCCCCTAACCTGGTCCTCATCCGAAGCGACTGGGTTGGGTTCTCCTATCTTTCCTACCGGGAACACGAATTTTCCCTTATACTTGACCGGATCTTCGCGCGCTTCTTTCGCAACAGCAGCAAAGAGGGGCGTCGCGGCGCCTTGCTCCGGCGTCACAAAGGTCCACCGCGCAATCACTCTGACCAAGGCTGTGTTGATTGAATCGACACCCACGGTAGCAACCTCACCTGGATGAACTGCCATTGAAAGGATCGGGAGCTTTTTCTCGTCCAATTTTCGCTGAAGCTCTTGGGCAAAGATTACGTTCGCGGCTTTGGAGACGCCATAGCGAGTGGTATCGAAACCGAACATGAAGCGGCCAAGGTAGCGCCACTGCCAGGGTGGCGAAGGAACAGGGTTGCGGAGGAAGTCGGGGGAGGTGAAGCGGAACTTGTAGCTGGACGGAACCATCGCAGTTTGGGCGCTCGAGCTCATTGTCACAATTCGGACATCGGAATTCTTCTCTTTGGTAGCATTTTCAAGGAGGGGGAGGAGGCGGTTCGTGAAGACAAAAGGTCCGATTAAACTAGGGAAGAATGTTGTTTTAGCACAGCAACTAATTGGATTCGGGAAAATTTCTCAACGTACTTGACGGCCATATGAATCTCCCATCCAGGTCCCACAAGCTCTGTGGATGTTGTTGCAGCAGCCGCATTGTGGACTGACCAGAGCAAACATTAGACCGGGAGAATCAACTGCGATGCAATATCTCAACCCTCACCTAATATGTCAATTTTCGCCTCTTTTTCCTTCAACTTATCGGCGACAAAGCATATGCTCCTTAGGTCAGTGACGTCCATGATTATCCACTGCAAGTTATCGGTGTCGATCTCTGGGTGAGCATCCTGGATACGCTTCCGCGTCTCGATTGCTTTCGCCTCGGATCGTGTGGTGAAGTAGACTTTTGCTCCCTTCCAGGCGAGGAGTTTCACTGTTTCGCGACCAATGTCGCTGCTGTTGAGGGCTTTGGTTAGTCTCTTATCCTTTTCGAGGCCAAATGCGTCTTGCACTTACTTTCCGCCTGTGACAACGGCAACTTTGCCACGCAAACTGACCGTGTCTCTTAGAGGATTCCACTGAATAGTCATTTTTATTGAGCCTTTCTGCAAGACGACTGGGTATATTTGAAACTCGAAACTGTTGCCAACTGGAAAGGTTATCGGGTGGTTCCTATCTGCGATCAAGTTGCATAGAAGTGATTGTGGTGGCTTTAGGAGGATCTGCTCTATGATATACCCAGAGAGATGCCCCAGTAATGGCATATTGTTGTGTTTTGGCATCAGAAGACAAGCATAGGATCAGGAGGCTGGCGGAGTCATGTAAGATGTTGATAGCCAGCGCTCTGCCTCCGCTCAAGCCGGCTTGAAATATTGAGACGCGGACATTGGGTGATGAGATTCCGTTCAAGGCAAATTGCAATACTGCATTTGAAAGTAAGCGCTGCTAAGCCACGCGAATTGTTCATTTGCTGATCACATTTGTTGGGCCGTCATAGGATCGGGGACGAAACAGCGGACTTGCGGTGGAGGTGGCGGAGGTAGGGTGGACAGGACGCGGAGGAACGTGGGCACTAGCATACGGCGTGCCGGAAACTCATACCAGCTTGTCCCCTCCCGAATATTGTCACTCGAAGCATGGTATGGTTCGATAAATTGGAGCTAGTACATACGACTATTATAATGTTTGATTTTTGCAACTATATTCTCAGATAATTGACCCATCCTATGATCTTGAGCAATATAGATTTTGTACAGGTTGATTCAAGGGCAGCCTTCCCGTTCCTTTACATAAGTAATGGGAGGCTCCCAAGTCAGTCTTCATACCCGAGCAAATGGGCGACGTTGATATCAGCCGAGTTTGACCTCTTGATTGAATCACTGGGAGATCGTGACGAGCAATTACAACTCCATTATTATCGAAGCAAAGAGCGAAGCCGGCTACTTTTTTGTACAACAAATAAGTCGATTTTAGTGTAAGGGGTATGAGTTGGGTGCTGAGATGAAGACAGATACAATGCTGTAGCATTAGGAGAGACTTAACTGATCCTGAAACAGAACATCTGTGATGTCACAATGAACAAAGTAATGATTCGTAGACAGGGTCAAACGTCTGATTTGGCTCTTATTCGATCTTTGATTACATGCCGTACAGCTTGATGCTGTTTGTCTGAAACATAGCGATACGCTACGCTGATTCAGGCCTCAAGGCATACACCACGATGAACTCCGCCAAGTCGATCGGGGTATCTACAATCTAGGACTGAATAGCCCACGAACTTAACAATTGTTTGTTTAATGTCGGTGAGTGCCCGTAAAGTGAAACCCGCCCACAAACCGGCCTAACGTTTTCAATTCCTATAGTTACGATACATGGAGTGACAAAATCAGGTCAACTGTCAAGACAGCCTTTATAAACATAAACTTTGGAGTACAAAGTTTAGTTGGGTTTAGAGTTGTTTATCGGTGACTGTATTTTGTTTGAAGTAGAAACATCCGATGTCGCCATTTGCATGTGGGCTATTGAAACACATGCCCAGGGATAAATGAGACTTCACTTCTCATATAGTTTGACATAGGATGATCGCTTTCGGCTTCAAAGGTGGATACTGATAAAAACCGATATGTTTATTCTTACCCAGCTGCCATCATATTGACATTCAAAGCATGCTCAAATATATTTCGCACATCAGAATGAACAGCTAACAATGAGCTTGAACTTGTTAGATTTGAAATCTGATTACCACATCATGTTTCTGGACTCCGGGCTCTTCGTTCAGTTGAGGAAACCAGATCCTCCATCTCACTACTCCCTTTGTCCTGGCTTCGGTTATCTTTAACCTGCTTGTAATGACTATCTAGACCCCAGATAGTCCATACCACACATGCCAGGATGGCAAACTCCATTAACATTGTCATGAAAAGGTAAGTCGTCGTGTCGCCGTTGACAGCACTGAATTTCTTCGCGCCTGTGCTGACATAGGCGATCGTGTATGAGATTCGGACAGCCATGAACGGAAAGCAAGCGGCGAAGCCAATCAGAGAACGTCTCTCAGGTTGAGGGACCTGTTTCCACTTCTGCACCAGGTATATGAAAAGAAGCACTCCCCAGAAGTAGAGCGCCGCGAAGAGGCCCACTCCAGCTTTGGTCAACGTCCCGGGCGCCATAGCATTTTCCGTCTTCTGACTTGCGAGAGCGTAGTCCGCGATGGAGATGGCGAGTCCGGCCCAGCAGATGAGCTCAGGTATGCGGAAATGCCATTGTGTTAGGACGTGAACGAACGAGTTTCTGCAATGCCAGAAGTCAGCATGTCAGGTCCTTCTTAGATATAGTTGGCGATAAGAATATTTACACTCTCTTCAGTAGATCCAGCAAGACGAAAGTGAGGAGGACGAGTCCCAAGGACTCACAGACAAAGATGGTGGCCCAGAGAGCCCTGGAATCGTTGGTAATGGTGCCCAGCATGCAGCCGGAGCCGACTATGCGTATTGTAGATATGAAGGAGATACCAAACCAGCCCATCTTATTTTGCACCCGGAAAAGGATACCGAAGCACAGAAACACAAAAAAGACTGTGATTTGGGCGATGGCTACACCGTCGCGATAACGAAACTCGCGCGCCATGTTGTGGAAATGATACGTTGATTATGAGCTAAATTCCAATGACAATGTCTCTTAGTATGAGACTCAGAAACCGGACTGGTGTGGTAGCAAAGCGACAAGTAAGACTGTATTTAAATAACCTCTTGTAATCTTTTCCGGGCAACTGCTGCAACTTCTCGACTTTAAACTTTAGGTGAAAATGGGGTGTAAAGGGTATACTGGTGACCTTCCACAGCCCCGGAGGCCGCTTCAGGCCCCTCTTAATCGGATAGACGAGTGCGAGTGCGACCCGCACCAGGCAGATTAGCGCCGATTTCCCGTGATTCGTCCAATAGCAACCGCTGACATGGACCAAGACGGCTCTGGCATCTCGAAGTTGGCACCTGCCCCCTTACGGCACCACCCTGCTCACCCATGCTGATGGATCTGCATTCCTGTAGGACACTACCGTAACATGTGGATTACATCAACCCAACTGCCCACAGTGGCGAAAATGTACCTTCAAAGATGAAACTAGATTGATGGGCCATCGGCTTCTGGTATAGAACCTTCATACATAGAATTGAGACAATGCTTTCAGATAGCGACAATGATATATTTATATACCTGCTCTCAATTGTCAAAGCCCAAGAACTCAATATTGATAATTCGAGCAGACGGTACCACGACTTGTCCCAAGAAATCAACCAAGCCAAATAATGGACTTGGACGACCTCTCCAGGTGCCACTGAGGCCAGAATTCTCTCGGAGTTATTCGCGGAGACGCTACTGCCCTGAAGGACATCTACAGGTTCGGTCTTTCTTAGAACCTTCACTGTTCCAGAAGCACTAAGGGCGAAGTTTCATTGCCTGTGCTCTCCGTTACGAATCGAAATCCGAGCTAGCAACCCCTCACTGGCTGCGTATGCACACCGACCTCAATCATCAGCTCTAAAACCCCTTCGTGACGTAGAAGCTGATGCAACATGTCGCCTTCTTATTTTGATACTTGATCATGAATTGATTAGCTCAGTAGTCCCTTAGCCCGTAATGGAACCACTGTACTCAAATGCCGCTGGGCCTTGTTGCTGTAATGTAGCTCTGTTCAGAACATTGATATCGTCCTTCATGGAAAAACGATGGTTTCATGCCTGTAAACCAATATGTCTCGATGTTTGTTTCCAATTCCTTTTGAACCCATTTACCTGCGCGATTTCCATGTGCGACTACGGCGAAGGCATTTCTTTATCAACCCCTGTTGCAGGTTTGTGCGGGTCAGTCTGTGACAGCAAAATGCTCCGAATGCACATTCTGACTAAGACAAGCAACCACCAAACGTACTCCCGGTATATTTGGTGGATTCTAGAGACTAGCGCCATGCCTTACTACCTAAGACACCCAGCCATCGATATGACCGCTAAGATGAAAGCCGCGGGGTCCTCAACGATAGTGTGCATCTAGTCTCGGCCACATTCAATCCCCTTCTCTTATTGGACGTCGAGCGGATACGAATATGACGCCATGGCGTTAACATTCTGCCGTGAGAGTGCCCTTCCGTCCTTCATTACGGTCTATCTTCTTCATCGCTGAGCCAACACATTTTTTTCCAAAGCAACAACCGACGACACACCCATCTGAGCTGCCAGTTCGGTTTACAGTCAGTGACATGGAAGCCCCAAACTATGAAGTCCGTACCTCAGACCCAGACCAACGGGAGATATTGGTTCATGGTAGCTCGGAGAGCAGCAGCGTCACCCAGGCTGCGATGTCAGCAGGCGGCGATGGTTGGTCCAGTAGACTGACAGCCGCTGCGCTTAGCGAACTAAACGCGTCGCACGTTGACAATGATTCTCTCGTGTCGCTGAGCATTGATACTGATCTTAGCGACGGCGATTCAGCTTTGGGAATCGATGTGGATAGGGCATCGTCATCGGCCTCAGTGGCATCGAGTGTGTACAGGTTTGTGGAAGAGTTCGGCAGGACGTATCATAGATACAAGGAAGGCAGTAAGCTAGAAACGTGAAAAGCCGCCTTCATACGCTTCACTGACAACATGCTCTAGAATACTTCCTCCCCAACGATGAGGTTTGCAACGCCGCGAAGTACACCTGAACATAAAGGCTGATCTCTAATTAGCAAGAACAAAGCCGTCTGGACCTACAGCATGCAATCGCCCTCCGCATCTTTAACAACGAGCTTAGTCTGGCCCCCATATCCAAGCCTCACCGCGTCCTCGATATCGGAACTGGAACGGGCATCTGGGCGATAGAGTTCGCCGATAGGAATCCGGAGTCAGAGGTACTGGGCACCGACCTCAGCCCGATTCAGCCCGAATATGTCCCCGCCAACTGCTCTTTCGAGATCGACGACGCGGAAGATGAGTGGGCTTTCGGGCAAAAGTTCGACTACATCCACGGCCGGTACATGTGCACCTCCATCTTCGATCTTCCAAAATTGTTCGGCCAAGTGTACGACAACTTGAACCCAGGTGGATGGGTCGAGTTCCAGGAGACTGTGATCGACTTCAAGGCCGTGGATGCTTCGCTGGAAGGCACCGCGCTGAGGCGGTGGAACAACTATCTTCTTGAGGGCATTCGGAAGGCTGGACGTGATGCGCTTTCACCATTCGAGTATGCAAAACACATGACCGATGTTGGGTTTCAGAGCGTGCAGGAGAAACGATTCGCAGTGCCCTCTTCTCCTTGGGCTCGAGGCAGGAACCAAAAGATCCTCGGCGCCATGCAGATGACGAACAACCTCGAAGGAGTACAGGGCATCACAATGAAGATCTTCACCCAGGTGCTGGGCTGGTCTCGGGAGGAGGCTGAACTGTTGCTTGTTGATGTGAGGAAGGATATGGCGGATAAGAACATACACGCGTACATCACAATGTTAGTATCTCCTTCCCCGTTGGTATCAGCGGCATTTGTAAGCCTGGCTGATTGTGCAAATGCAGCATGTCTATTTGGGGCAGAAACCTTAGCAGACGGGGATGTCTGCCTTTTGAGAAGGCGATTGAAGGTCAAATCCCTGAATGCACGGAGGAAAGAATGTTGGCGTGCTACGGCCACTCGGCAAGTGTGTACTTCGTGTCACGATCCAGTCCTTTCAAACCATAGCGCCGAGAACTCAAGGACCTGTCTTCTTCGTATGGTGAATGATATCTTTTGATATCCTCGAGTGCTCAAAATACGAATCGCCTGTCCATTTTACGAGATGGTACGGCTCTGTGCCGCGTACTTCAATAAACTTCGCCAATGACAGACGGGATGTCGCTGCTGCTATCGCGGCGGCTGCCTTCCACCATTTCGGGACCCGAGTTGTATGCAGGTAAGACTCATGATTTTACGCTAATCTTTAGAGCTGAAGGTTGCTTGATGTTCATATTACAACGACATCAGCATACCACGCAAGGCGCATACTTGCGCATACCGTAGCGCTGATAGGGCTTGGTTGTTTGAGTGGTGATTGTGAGCCGAGGCTGCTGGGCTCAAGATCCACTTTCAATTCTTCCATTCGCGCTGTAAAAAGCGATAACGATGGCGAGGTTCATGGTAGGTTGACCGATGGTCCGGGGGAGTGTGTGCCAAGAAGGGCAGCAAAGCCGGGCCCATTGAGTACGATCATCGGCGTTATGACGATGCGCCCCATCGGGATTAAGGCCGAGACAGCTCTTATTAAGTCGTAGCTCTAGGATACAGCGAGTTTGTGGCGGGGACGATCTCTTCCAACCCCACTCGCTGTCACCGATTCATCCACTCGGCGTCATCCTCCCGCAACCAAACCCGGGACCCCTGCCCCTCCAGATGCTGCTTCTGGCAAGGCATGGAAGCAGCCGGAGAGTTTAATCGTCCGCATGCTTTGTCAACTGAGCGTAAACATTCGAAAGAAATGTGGAGTTTTCCTTGTCTTTCTGTTGTTGAAGAAAATTTGGCGGGGTTTCCACATCAATGCAGAGGTGCGAGTCAAACCACAAAATGCCCACCACATGTCAGGGCCAGGCGGAGTGAAGGAAACGAAAAAGGACTACATGGGTGTGACGTCAACCTGACCAATTGGCGCCGAGGAGGTGCCCATGCAATTCTTTTCCGCACTACATTCCGCGCCCCTACTCAGGCCAAATAAGCTGCTTGATTCTGATGGTGGGGTAAATGCCCAGAAATACCATGATGGTCAAACCGTCGATGGAGCTATGATGGAGTTACGATGCGAGTACAAAAGAGCTCGACACCCCGCTAGACAGGACACATCTGCTCTAGAATCAAGACACTGAATACTGCACAAATCAATACGCAAGATACCCCCCAATAGTTCAACTTTAACTTTCCAACTTCTCGCATCAACAACGAAAAATCATACACAATGGCCCCAAGGTTCTCGTCGTTCTTACCTCTGTCGACAAGACTGAGAAGTCTGGCAAGCCCATCGGCTGGTACTTGGTACGTTGAAGATCTCTTTGCTATCCGTCATTTGTGACCACCAATGTTAACCCAAAACTTCAGCCCGAGCTTGCTCACCCCTACGATGTCCTCAAGGAGGCCGGCGTCGAGATGACCTTCGCCTCCCCCAAGGGTGGTGTCGCGCCCCTCGACCAGGCCTCTGTCCAGATGTTTTCTAGCGACCCTTCATCCAAGAACTTCCTTGAGAACCACAAGGACGTCTGGGAAAACACCGAGCCTCTTTCCAAGTTCGTCGGCCGCGCCTCCGAGTTCGACGCTATCTTCTACCCTGGCGGCCACGGCCCCATGTACGATCTCGCCTTTGACGCCGACTCGCACAAGCTCATCGCCGAGTTTGCTGCCCAGAACAAGCCCATCGCGTCCGTCTGCCACGGCCCTGCCGCCATCGTCAACGCCAAGACCAACGACGGCGAGTATCTCATTAAGGGCAAGTCTGTTACCGGCTTCTCCAACACCGAGGAGGACCAGGCTGGCTACACCGCCGAGATGAACTTCCTGCTCGAGAACCGTCTCAAGGAGAATGGTGGCAAGTACGAGCTCGCTGATGCCCCTTGGGGTGAGAAGGTCGTCGTTGATGGCAATGTCATCACCGGCCAGAACCCTGCTTCTGCCCTTGGTGTTGGCAAGGCCATTGTTAAGGCTGTTGGCTTGTAAGAAATGATTGTATGACATAATGAATCGCGTTATGATGGGTGGTTATTTATATGATAAAATCAAAGCGTATCTTTTATATCTTATTGAAACACTTGCATGAGTCGCGGCTTTGGGATCGTTGTGGTGGATTGTTAAACTCATCGCTTAAACTCAACAACAAACGTGGGTATTACTGGCGAAAACATTGCTGACACAATATCATGACTTTATTATGCTGAATAAATAGCGTTAAACAGTTCAATACGATTTCCTTTTTTGCGTTTAAGTGCCTTCAAGATTTCGCATCCAGGACCCCAAGAATTTCAGCTGATACGGAAGAAAGTGAAAGACCCGCACGTTGTTCTTCAAGCTCCATGGTTGTTGGGCTGATCTACCTTTTTGCGGGCATCCTCCTTCAACTTGGTATCGTCAGGCCTACTCAGCTCCACTTGAGGCATCAAAAAGAATGCAACAAAAAAAGCGATTGCGGCAAGTCCTGACATGACTAAAAATATGACGCGAAATGCTTTTCTATATCCAGGTAAAATCACGGCTCGCAGCTTATCCGCCTCTGCTTGCGAGAGTGTTGAGAGAACATGTTGTGGGTTTGCAAGCAGCTTCCGTGATTCTTCGTCATCCAATCCAAGTGTTGCTATGCTGCCGGAAAGAATGTTGTTGCTGTTGATTTACGGTCAGTCCCAGGTTTAATTACAAGATCTGGACGATGGCAGCAAGGAGAGCGAGTGCTTCAACTTACATGAGAGTTCCGGATATTGCAAGCCCGATGGTGCTTCCAAAATTTCGTATGAAGCTAGAACATTCATAAACATGAGTAAATCCATGGTGAGGGTGAATGAGTTGACTTACTTCCGAAACGAGGTTATCACAGCCATATCTCTTCGGCTAACACCTGCTTGAATTGCTATCAAAGCTCTGAGTGAGCCGTCAGCATTTGGGACTGCGTCTCCATGCTTTCTTGAGCGTTCACTTACGGCTGAAGTGTATTTCCAACCCCGGCACCCACAAGTAATGAGTACCCTACCTGCTTTCCCACGCTGGAGTTCTCATCAAGGGTCGACAACAGGCCAGCACCAACAGCCCATAGTACCCAGCCTAACAAGATGCACTCTCGGTAACGCCCGACCTTGTGTACCACAAGTCCAGACAACGTGCTGAATAGTGTTTGGGTAAGAGTGATGGGAAGAAGCATTGCACCAGCCTTGGTTGCTGAGTACCCATAGGCCAGCTGGTAAAAGGTTGGGATATAGTAGACTTGAACAACGAAGTTCCATCCGTTGATTGCCATGGTGATGCAGGCTCCGTTGACTATCTTAGACTTGAAAATGTGGACTAAACATAGCTATATCAGTGTGTGTCCTCAAAGGGGAAAACGCAGACTGATTTGACTTACGAGGTACCAACGGAAACTTGGCGCCTCTCCACTGCCAAAGGGTGAAGCCAACACAGACGAAGAAACCTACAACGAGAGTTGCGATAACGTGGGGCGAGTTCCAAGGATAATCTCCGCCACCCCAGGTCAGGCCCAGCATGAGGACAGTAGTTCCAGCCAAAGCAAGGAAACTCCCGACGAAGTCAACAGCTCTGACTTTCCTGTCCATGGATACCTAAGTCAGCTGCTACTCCTATGATAATTGATTTTGCCAGCTCCACACTGGCCGCACTTACACTTTCCAGTTCCCTTCTACTTTCCTCAGAGGCATAAAAAAGATGACGCAGAAAGTGCATAGAAGGGTGAGTGGCATATTCAAACGGAAAATCCACCTCCATGAGTCCCCGGACTGCGACGCCAACGCACCGCCAATGACAGGCCCTATGCCGTTCGCTATGGCGACAACTGCACCCTAGCAATTCGTTAATTGAGATTGTTGACAAATAGTGTAGACTCTGGCGATGAACTGAATGTCTTTTTGAAACCCCAAAAAGAGAAATCTTACCAGAATACCCTGGTACTTGCCCCTTTCCCTAAGAGGCACCACGTCGCTCACAATCATCTGTGCGACGGTCATGAGCCCTCCACCTCCAATTCCAGTCCATGCTCGAAAGATGATGAGTTGAGTGCCCGAGTTTGCAAGTGATGAAGCCAGAGAACCGGTGAAGAATATGGCCAACCCAATCAGAAGAATTACCTTGCGCGACCAAATATCCGACAGTCGACCGTATAAAAGCTGGCCTACCGTGGATGTTCTGTGCAGGGCCTATTAGAAGAGTAAACTCTCATAACGAACCGATTGCCCTTTGATCAAACTTACATGAAGTACCCACTAGCAATCCAAGCCGTCTGGTTGCTGGCATTAAGCGAGTTGCCGATGATGTTCAAGCTGGCAGCCAGTGTGGTCTGGTCCATAAGAGCCACAAGGTCCACGCTGGCGCAAGCCAGAAAGATCTAATGTCGATGAGCTAAAGTCCTGTTCTCTTCTGAGTACTCTCTTTCAATAGATAAAACTTACCGTGATGATTACTCTTGGACGAACATAGTTAGTCTGCTCATTGAATTCGTGCGCGGGCTTCTCATCCCCAGAGGCATTCGCCAATTCTGAGCCCAGACTTTGCTGAGTTTCATCCGTCGGCCAAACATCAGGCGATGTTTGCGTAAGTATTCCGCTCACATGTCCCTCCTTCGCGGCCATCTTAAGAGCAAACGAGGGGTCTCAACTCTCTTCCAAGAAGTCAAAGAGAGAAGAGCACTTGATCTGGCCGATCTTTAGCTCAAAAGAAAGAAGAAACGGGGAGAGAAGTTAGCCGACCGGGTCGTTCATTCGTAGCATCGGAGACCGAACATCGGAAATCAGATGAAAGGGGATATTAACAGCTAGGGCTTTGAAGTGGTATCAGCTTCGTAACAATGTCGTTTAAAACCTCTAGACTCCTGGTTTCCGAGTGCAAACTGCCGGAGGCCAAAAGCTTGAATCCACTTTCATGATGAGGGTCGGTGGGCTCGAACCCTTGTCTGGGCATCTGATGAGCTGGCTTAGTTTGACAGGGATAGGGTTGGAAACGAGAACCCTTGTGGATTGGCTGGATTGCTCCCGCGAAACGTGCTCAACTGGGGAAATGAGCTCAAACCAACTCCCCCAAACCTCACAATTGAGCGCCGTTTATATGTCCGCGAAACTCATTGGTTTTATCCTTGTATGTCACGGCATCTTGAGCCGTATTGTAACAGTAGTTTATGATGCTTGCGGCTTTTGCTCGGCCCCCCGAAGTGTGATCGTCGGCTCTGTGTTACGTAGGCTCTGACATGCTGGACATTACCTGCAAGGTGTCAACAATTGTCATCCCAAGACATGAATAACCTTGATGACTCGTGTCGATCAGAGGTTCTTGACTGCGACTTTTTCCGTTTTCTGCATGGTCTTCGCATTAGTCTGGGATTTCACGCCAATCACTCAATAAAGCCTCGAGAGGAAAGTGGACGGATCCGAAGCAGGAGTTGTACCAGATGCCGCCAATTGGTCAAAAGCACACGTTTCTCACCCATGGTCATAGTTTGGGGCTGTTACAGCAGAGCTGCACTCGCAGATGAAGCCCCACGATTGCGGATATCAACGGTGACCGACACCACGGATGAGCGTGTTTCTTTAACCCACACGTCGTCGAATCATGGCATGAACTGTTTCGCTAGCTGCTTGAAGCAGCATCTCGCAATTCGTTGTGATGAAATGTATATAATGCCACATCCAGTCTGTCAGAAACACCGACTTCTGTGTTTCCGGTCTCATCATACTTTCTTGTTGTTCAACAAGTTTCCCAATTCTGCCCAAGAGTATCGCTATCATGATCGAATCCAATCCTCTCAATGTCTATACCGGACCAAACTCCGTCAAAAACTACTTTGATCCTGATACCGCCCCCCCACTACCCCTTGTTGAGATACCAGACAGTCTGAACCCTTACCGGAGGCATGGCGTCCGTATCTATGCAAAGATGATGTCAATGCATCCCGCCAACAACGTCAAAGCTATGCCCGCCCTCAACTTGCTCCAGAAAGGCGTCGTTCCAGGTAAGACCGAGACAATTGTCGAGTACAGTTCTGGGTCAACTGTCATCTCCATGTCCCTAGCGGCTCGGGTCTACCATGGAGTGCCAGATGTCCGTGCTTTTCTCAGCAATAAGACAAGTCAGGCAAAGCTACGGTTGATGCAATTTTTTGGATTGGATATGTAAGCCATTTATAATGATCCATTACCAAACGGAGACTGGGTAAGTTTGGCTAATCTGGTTAACCACCATCTCTTAGCACGTTGTTTGGTGGACCATCTCAGCCTGAGCCGTTGGACAAAAGAGGCGGCATCTACGCCGCAAAACATATAGGCAGCGAGAAAGGTTCCGCGATTAACCCAAACCAGTACGAAAATGATGATGTAAGATACTCGTCTTCATGACGGACACGACTCGACTGATCACAAGTTGTTGGCAGAATTGGAAGTCTCATGTCAGATGGACTGGGCCTCAGATCTTCAAGCAGTTGCCACAAATCACACTGATTTGTGCGGGCATGGGAACTTCCGGTGAGTCCGGGTCAACTAATTTTCTCAATGAAATCTAATAGTGATATTAGGGACCCTTACTGGCTTGGGGACTTACTTTAAGAACGCCAAGCCTTCTGTTTACAGGCTGGGTGTTTGCACCGCACCAGGCGATCGTGTTCCTGGCCCCCGCTCGTATGCGCTGCTCCAACCGGTCGAGTTTCCTTGGAGATCTGCTGTTGATCACGTGGAGCACGTGGGGTCCCATGAATCGTATGCCCTTTCCCTGGATCTATGCAGACAGGGTCTCATTGCGGGCCCCTCGTCCGGATTCAACCTCCAAGGTCTTTATCAATTCTTGGACAAGCGTCTCGCAGCTGGAAGTCTGACTGAGCTTGCTGATGAATCTGGCGAGGCGCATTGCGTCTTTGTATGCTGCGATTTGCCTTACCAATACATCGACGAGTACTTTGCGAAGCTGGGGCCTGAACACTTCCCCACTATCCACAACGAGGTATGTGTATCATTCTTATTTTTAACATACACTTTGCTAAACGTTCTCCAGAACCTTCAAAAGGTTGATCTCCATCGTTATGACGAAGCCTGGGAGAAGGATCCGATAGAGATCTTCATGCAAATCCCTCAAGCAAGCATCATCGATACCGAAGACGCTCAGTTGCCCAGCACGCCAAGATATATCGACGCCAGCAGTGCCTCCCTTATTCCTCGTCTTCCGAACGTAATCATAATTGACCTGAGAAAATCGGAAGACTTCCAAATGAACCACGTTAGCGGCTCCGAAAACATTTCTATCGTGGAATCAACCGATTGGAAGCCCTTTTCAGACGCAACGGTTCTCGAGAAGTTATGGCTGAAGCTGGAGGCCACGTTCGACCCAAAAACCGAGACAGGAAAGACCCTGGAAGCGCATCGACAGAAGCCGATTGTTGTGCTGTGTTATGATGGGGACAGCGCCCGGGTCGCCACTAGCGTGCTGCGTGCAAAGGGATTTGGAGCAGACAGCATTCGAGGGGGGATGCGCGCGTTGATGGATTTCCAGCATACTCCCGAGGCTTCCATAGTCGCATCCAAGAACTTGGCCGTGACCTCAAATGTTGAAGAACTGCTGGTTAGAAAAGAACCTTATCTGAGACTGGTGTGAGCTGTGCAAAGGGTGGACAACTGATTGAAAAGTGGTACATGACGAAGCTATGAAACACAATTTAATGACACATAAATTTGCAATCCGCGCGACTTCTACCGTACAATCTCCAACGAAACGCCCCCAGACAAATTTCACCAACTCTCTTGGTATCAATCATCATTTAAGCAGCACTCCTTATACCTGTTCCCTATAATAGACTTGCAAATTGTTCAACCATCCAATACTTATGGAAACATACAGATCCTCCACCTCCTTCAGAAAACTCGATCTTTTGACATTGTCTGAACTCGATGAGAAAGAATCAACTCCCCAATTGCAAAATTACCTATCAGATGGCAAGCTTATTTAAAGCACAGCGACAGACCAGTTGTTGTATTTTTGGTTCAGCTCTTGAAGTGGACCGTAATGAACGTCCTTGCCTCTGTCATTCGCCGTGACAGGGATTCCTATCTCAATGTGAGAAATGAGATCTTAGTTCACGGTCAATTAGCTCGAGCAGCAAAATTATATCAACGGGACACTGACTTGATTGTGGATGAAAGGTCGGCCGAAAATGATCAGATCGAGCTTTTCATCCCTCACTAAAGCATCGGCTTCATCAACCGTGCAATCGTAGTTATCCATCAGAGCTGAAGGACTGCCCGGAAACTTGACTAAAGGACCAAACTCGAGTACCGGGTCGTATCACGCTGGTAGTGGGAACCCTTCGGGTCGTGTAGTATTGCCAAAGAAGTCGCCAGTTTCAGTATTGTGATTGGCTCCACGACGAGAGAGATTCATGATGCCCACCCTTCGCTTCACAAACTCTCGGATGAGGTATGTGTAGACCTCTTTCATCTCTTCGTAAGTGACCACGAATCTTTAGTCTGATCCGTTGGGCAGATCTTCATGCAAACAAGCTCAGGCTCGAACACTTCAGCGAAAGCGTCAGTAACTTCAAGGATAAACCATACCGGTTCTCGACTGATCCGCCGTATCCGCTAATGGGCTTGTTAGCGCGACTTCCCTCTTTATCAGCAGGCTATTATTTGAAGAGAACGTAAACCAACACCTACGAATTCAAAAATTGCTGAGGCAAGTATTCTCTACAAGGTTGCTAGCTGCCCCCATCACGAGAAGATTCAAGAAACCAGTACTGACCCTTGAGCCAATATCTAAACGCCGTCAAAGCCCGCTTTTTGGGCGAGAATCACAGAGCGGCGATACATAACAATTAGCTCGCGGGGATCTTCAATCGAGGTGATGTTATCGGTGTGCTCCTGGTAATGTTGTACTTAGCATACAGAGTCGGAACAAGACTAAGGTTTGTCAAGTCATACTGGGGCATCTGGAAGATCACGATATTTGCATCTCTCAGCCTGGATTGTGGACGGAGCTACAACAAACTGGCTTCTTTCATGCATGATGAACACCCGATCATTCTCGAAGCGTACTACTGCAGAGATGATGGATTGACTACATTCAGGAAATCCTTTAACATTAGAGATGGCTCACCACCATCGAACCCCAAAAAGACCAAAGGGCTATACCACATTGCACAGGCGCACAATGCCATCGTCAATCTTGGAGAAAGGCAAGAATTTTCTGGTGTCCAGACATTTAGATAGGATGGAAGGCGAATTGAAACTGTCCAAACGCCAGAAAGCTTGTTCATTCCCCAAAATAGTGTCAAGCGCTTGTCCAAAACATACCTAGCTCATCTGACCGCCATCGTAAATCCGTCTTACGCAACTACTGTAAATGCTCCCATGGCCCTTTCTTGAATCCCAAAACACACAAAATTTCTCTTAGCGCAGTTCTGGAAATAGCTCATGGCGGAAATGTTTACCAGCAACCGCACCATTCTCTTCGAGTTATCTTCCCCAAAGCATAGGCCTTTTCAACTGCATTTAAATCGCTCACATTCTATCAAAGACACATTCTATAGGAACATGTGACAATGGGTATGAGGCGTTAACTGCTGCACGCAATTGACGGTGTCGTTTTTGCGACAGAAAAAGAGATATAAACGCAAGCAAAGACCGCAAGAAGTGATGAAGTGGAGACTATTTAAATCCATGTCTTGCAGACTACAGTTACACCTTTTTGAGGGAGAAACGAAATTCAGAGCTGGGAGCTAAATTGCTAGCTGACTGCTAGTCTCTAGCGCAGGGCATAGGTTTCGGTCAGTGAACGCTCAAACCTCGAAAGAGTACCATCAATTTGTTTTGGTGACGCGTGGCGTTGTAGATGCTGGAATGCTGTGACAGACTGTGCAGCAGAGGATGCGGCTTCTAAGTACCGCTCCCCTCTTGCTAGCTATATCAAAGAGTCTACCAACACTAAAAGAACAATACCGTGCGGGATCATATTAAAGCGTTGCCAAAGTGTTCGGTCAAAGCAGTCTCGAGAGAAACGAGAAAAGGCTGACTGGATCCGTAAAATTATGCGTCAACTATTGCCTTGGTTTTTCACCTTCATTCGCATCTGATTTTTCTACCAGTTTCTCTTCTCTCATTGCCATCTATATCATCCCTTCGTCTGTCCAGGCCAATTCTGAAGTGCGACCGGGTTACAGAATGATAATGGCAAACGAAAAAGAAGTTAGTGTCTCTTTATCTCCGATATCTGGAGATCTAGAGCGTGGAATAACTTTCTCGAGCCTGCCGAATAGTACCCCGTCAGCATTCCCTGCTTCCAAGACAAGACGATCTCCCCGTGTAGGGAGTGCCGACAAAGCCCGAGAATTAGTACGACTGGCACTCACAAGGCTACGAGTACTCATCAACGAGAGACATGACACACGAAAGCCTGTGTCACAAAAGGGTCTCTTTGCGCACAACTACGTCGAACCCCTATTCAACTGGTGGGGTGCCAACACTCGCGTTCTCACCACGCAATGTCTCGGCCGAGTGGAAGCACGCGACGCCTTCGGGTCTGTAAGCAAGCTGGTGAATGGGGCCTCTCATAACTACGCCGGATTCTACAAGGCCTCGCCAGAGGCTGAGGAGCTTCAGCGGATGTGTCTAGAGATGCTGCCGGTGTCTGACAGCAACGCCGTTCCTTTTCTCCGAGACGAGATGCACCGCGCAACTGCCAATTTCCTAGGGGCAGATTTTTGCTTTACGACCAGCACAGGATACGGCTCGAACTACGTTGCGCTGCCTGCATTGATTGACGGTTCTACGGTGATCCTCATGGACGAGCATTGCCACAACTCCATGTTTACTGGTGTTTTTCTTGGGTTCTATTCGAACTTGCAGAAGTTCAAGCACAATAACATGGAACACCTTGAGACATTGCTCAGTGGTTGTGTTGACGAGTCTGTTAAAATAATTGTTGCCATTGAGGGGCTGTACAGGTTAGTGCCCCATTGGTTTGCCGCCAAGATTCTATGTATGCCTTTCTGTGACTGACTTCCGAAACGAAAGCATGGAAGCCGACGTGCCACCACTAGACAAGATTCATCGTCTTAAAAAGGACTACAAGTTTATCCTATACTGCGACGAGGCACATTCGTTATTGTCCCTTGGTAAGACGGGTCAGGGATGTCTCGAATACTGGAACGACAAACACCCACATAGCCCCTTGCCATGGAATTTGATTGATATTCGGACCGGTACACTCTCAAAGGCCGTTGGTGGCATCGGGGGTGTTATTGCTGGCAAGGGCGTTTTCGAAGAGACCATACGGAAATACATCAGCAACCTGGACGAGAAAGAAAACGTCTCCTTGCCGAGCTCCACTATGGTACAGACGCTATGGCTGCTTGGTCAACCCAGCCGAATTGACCGCAACCTCCAACGGCTTGCTGAAATTTCACACTTTTGTCGGGAAGAGCTGGGGCGCTTCGGCATCTTTGTCTACGGCGACATTGGCACTCCTGTGCTTCCAGTCTATGCTGGCAGGCCTAGTGTCGCTGCAAGATTGTCCTACGCATTGCGTCGCGGTGGGCTGCTGGCGACTCCTGTATGCACTCCGGCCGTGCCTTTCTGGGAGAGCAGGGTCCGCATCAACTTATCAGCAGACTTCACCGACGACGATGTGAACCGGCTTGTTGAAACTGTTATCCGAGCTAGCACCAGCGTGGGCCTTTGCAAGACAGCCGGCATTGTCAAAACTTTCTCCAAGGCTGATGTCTGTTCTTTCGCGAGTGAAGCAGACCCCAATGAAGCATCAAGGACATTTGATCGAATTCAAAACCTCATCAGGATGGATGCTGCTAGATGCGCCAACAGCCACCAGCAGCAATTGTTCAAAAAGACATGCGGCCCACCAGTAGTCCAAGCCGGACACGTTGCCCGGGCTCAGTATGGCATTGGGGCAGGAGGTGCAAGATGGATCTGCGGCACATTCCCGCCACACCTCGAGGTTGAGAGCCTCGTTGCTCGTGCGACAGGTATGGAAGCTGGGCTGACCTATGCAGACGCGTCTATTGGTCTTGCTTCAACGATCGCAGCCCTTTCACGTCCCTTATTGGGGCACAGCACGCACTACATGCTCTTCGAACGAGGTGTGTCCCAATTTGTCCGTGACGGCCTCATGATGGCACCAAAGAAGGACGCACCAGTGCTGCTTGGCTACATCGACCTTTTTCAACTCGTGCATCATGTCAGAAAGCTTGCTCAGAGTCATGAAAGGCTGTGCCTGACTGTCTACGTCCGCGTTGGAGAGGATTTGCAGCACAGTTTCTTGTCATCCACTCTGGAGGGGATTGCCACCTTAATGAGCCCCGAGTCCGTCATGACAATCTTGCTCCACTGCACCTCTCAGTCCTTGAACTTGAGAGAGCTCATTTCAGTTCCAAGTCGAGAGAACATCCATGTTCTGATGTCGGGGTCGTTCAATCGTATCTTTGGCCTGCCATCCGGCTTTCTCACCGGCCCAGAGAGTTTGATCCGAGAACTTCGGTATACGAGTCGGGCATACATGTTTACCACGTCTCAGCCTCCTTTCGTTATGGACATGTTGCGCGCCGCACTGCAATAATCTCAGAGGACCGGCGGGTTAACTTGAACAAAAATTCGTTCGGTTTCCCACGACTTGTTCGCCATTGCGCCAAGGAAACGATCGTGCCGTGGGCGTGCTTCCTGAATGAATGTTTAGCATCAAGCTTAGCCGCGTCATCAAAATCTGACAAAGTCATTATGTTTTCAAAACTCAGCTGTTTGAGGTTTTTACTGCAAATGTACCGTTTCAATGTTCCACCCAGCTATCGAAGATCGAGTAGATAAAATACAATTAACGAGCATGAAATGAAACTACTTCTTTACCTGCAGTTCCACTACTAACGCCACCATGGGTGTCTTATTGACGATTCTCATATTGAACATATGACCCTCGGTGGAACGTTTATGAGATCATCGCCTACACACGTAACAGCCTTCTCAAAGTCAAACCCAGCACTCCAAATCATCAGGGATACCTAAAAACTGTCCACGAGTGTTGTCATCAGAAAACTACTTGTTTTTCTGGGCTCTGATCATAACCCATAGTTCTCCAAAGGCGAGGAGCTCGCAACTACGACTTTTACTTCCAAACCCCGTTACACTTCGAATGAGTTTCCAATCCACAGCATGCCAGAATGCCTGCAAATATCAACAATTTCCTGAAGATAATAGAAGGATTGATCGACGAGATCAAAGTAACCTTGTTCCTTGTAGCTCAAGAATTTGAGTATGCATTACGGTATAGTTTGAAAGACAAAAAGCAAGCCTGGAAAGGTGTATTTCCAACAATGTTAAGTAAGGGTAACCGGCGGCTAAGCTAATAAACTCATTTTGCCACCCATGACGGACGTGGAGTGGGTAAACAGGGAAATCTACCGTCTCACGTGTCTATTATCATGCCTTAGGAAAAAGGGAATAAAGATAGCCTACTTGTTGCTGAAAGTGGCAAAGTCACCGGGGACTATAGTAGGGTTCAGGCAGAGAGCTTGCAGAAGCTTGGAGAAGCTTGGAGAAGCTTGTATATGACGGACAAATGCTTTCGACATCAACTTTGAACGACGTTGAAATATGGGGCTAAAGTCGAGACGCATCTTGATTCTCGTCCTTGATTAGACCACCCTGTTTTAATGGAGAAAGTTTCTAGCCTTTTGCGGCTCAGCAAGGATCAGCAGACCGCGCTACGGGAAACTCTTGGGGAACGAAGACACAGGAACCCTGAACCTAGGCCAAAGAATTCCAAAGCTTAACGGCACCGGACGGGCGCGGAACAGATGGCGGGGTTGAAGGCGGACACTGCCGGGATCTTGTGAACCTAAGCGCGGAGCTAGGGACATGTTTAACAAGTATAGAGCGCGGGGCATCGAGCAAGCTTATTCAAGGACAAGGTATGATTAACTCAGGTTCATTATAGTATAGGGAGACGCGTACTATGTACAAGGTGGCTTCAAACTCTGCTCTGATTTACGGGAGTCAAATGGCTTTACTATGCAAAGCATGAAAATCATGTTTGGCAGAACTCTAAATCACAAGTTGACAGCTAGACCCTTTCAGAGGGGACAACTGTAATATTGTAGACGTAACTCAGAAGCCTTCCTCTGGTCATAAACACGGCTTTGAAAATAGGAATCTTGCCGTGTGCTGGTGTCCAGCATGGCCTCAGCTTTGCAACTTGGCCACAAGTAGCAGGCGCTCTCAGCCTTTCCAGAAACAAGCGTATCAATCAAAGCATCTTAGATAGTAAACACTATGTTCCTCGGTGGAAGGCAGATCAAAAGCCGAAGCTTTAGGCTTTTTTGGGCTGATCGGCGGCCGGGTCAGGAGAGATCGCCATTCGGGCTCAAATGGAATGTATTCGATGATCGACGGCTTCCCGCCTCTATTACCATTCCGTCGGGATCGCCGGCGGGCCATCTCGGTATCGTTTTGTCGTCTGGTGAAAGTTTATTCTCATGCTCAGGGCCACTGTGCGGGATGTCGGCGTAACACGCCGCACCGACCCCTCTAGGCCTGGACGGTCATTGTTAAGCTCTGGGGCTATGCAAATGTGTCGGGTAAAGAACCTAGTTCAAGACTAGCGCAGTGTATCTCGAATTGTCCGACGCGTATGTCCAAGTTGCGGCCTGGGCAACAGACGGATCTTCTTAACGGTCCTGGGCCGAACTTTCCGCCTTGTTTCCCTTCGTCTCGTTTTTACCTTCTCCTTTTGTTTATAGTGACTGGTACGTGCGAGCCCTACATCTCCAAGCTTCACGCAAGTTTCGTTTCCCATCCTGTCGGCGGGAGTCATGCATGGCCTTTGGCCAGCATCCTACCTGACCCGCCAAGTCGTAGTCCAGGAGACGCAGGCCTTTGGTGCAAACCGAGATCTGGATGAACAACGAGTGGAAAAGCTTAGAACATTCAACGGACTTTGAAGTTTCGCTAGTTGAGTTAATCAAGGTGGGGTTTCTCGGGCTTCATCCGATATTACTGATGGCAGATGGGCATTTCATGAACGACAAAGGATGTCCGAGCAGGCAAACAGCCTAACGGACCCGAGCGTCTCCGCGGGTGGGCTAACGGGCTGCGAATACTTGCCCAGGGTGCCTTGTCGGAAACTCTCGTGGTCGTTTTCGCAACTGGCAAGCGATGGGAAAAAATGAGGCTACCGCCGATGGTACGCGGCCGAGGTGGTGATGTTGCTGCCCACCTAGGCCGAAGCATGTCGGCCAAATTCGCTGGCTGTGCATGATGGTGACGAACGTATTTTCAAAGTCGGAAGCTTAAACGGCTGGATTCTGCAAGCAATCCTCGGCGTCCGTTCTAGACCTGAGCTGGAAAAGTACAAAAGAGGTTGAAGTCCCCAGTCCAAGTGCTTCTCTGTCTTCAGCAGCGGCATGACAAACAGGCTCAGCTTCTCGAACCCAAGATAAAAGACTTCAATCATCTTCAATTCTCTCCTCTCTCGAAGCTTCTAAGCCCACCACAAACAAAAATGGTTTCCTTCAAGAACTTCCTCATCGCCACTCTCGTCTCCAGCGTCATTGCGACACCCATCCAAAGCCCCGATTCTACCGACAACGATCTTGAAATCGTCAAAAAAGTCCCTGTAATTGAGTCCCGGGACAAAGATTACTATCGTGCCCCTTCAACTACCAATGGTGGCGTGGGGAACGGGTACAACAACGGGTACAGCACCAGTGGCGGCGGCGATTGCAATTACTCTGAGAAGCAAAGGCTTGATCAGGAGATCCAAAACAGGTACCAAGAAAAGGACCGCCTTGATAGTGAAATCAAGAAACGTGAAGCTATGAAAGATCAGCTTGACCAGCAAATTCGTCAGAAGCAGGGAGAGTGCCACTAAGGAACAGAATGGATCAATACATACTGGCGAGGCGTTGGCATTGGAGTTGAAAGGCGCTGGTAATTTGTTGTTTGCTGGGAACATAAATCGCCTGATGAATGGGGCTTGAAGGATACAACTATCAATTAGGTTGAAAAATAGATTGAGAGACCACAGACACTGGATATCGGAAAAGATGCAAATACATTCCTTAATCATCTATATCCATGATAAAACTTTGCGAAATATTTAGCCCGTCATTCTAGTATACACACCCACATTCGCACTCAATTTCTGAGACCGGCCATGAGTCCGTAAGGCAATAGTTTGTCTTTCATCAACCTGCCTAATCAGATATTGTGGTATGTCTGGTCAAACTAATCTAGCCGTATTCTTGCTAACTAATTGGTCTTTATGGTGAATGCTAAGGAAGCGAGGAGAAATGAGACATGGAAGGCGTGCACCAATGCATGGCACACAGAATATCTCTGGACTAATTATTCACTGAGTCTAAACACGTGAGACAATGACACACTGCTTTAACCGCCTTCATAGTCCACAATAGCGTCCGCAGCACATCGCAAGAAGACCTTTGCGGAACTGCTTAGCGGCACGGTAGAATTGTAGAGAAGCCTGACGACCCACTAGCGCGAAGAGCACCTCGACATCTACCATCAAGCCCCTTGGAACGCCGGCATCCACATGACGGAGATGCTTACATGTACCCGTGACTTCGTCATAGGCAACTACCAAGCATTTTTTCTCGTCTTGGCCTTGAACGATGACGGTACCATAGCGCAGTTCACGAAGATAATGAACTACCATACAAACAATTAGCCTCGTGGCGGTGGCAAGTTAGGCACTAGGAAATCATTGAGTACACACGGACGGGATGCCAGTGTTCCAGAAATAAAGAGCCGAGTTCGGTGCGAATGCATAGACAGTCGCATCGCCGAACAAGATACATCAAACATGAGGTATATAATCAGACCAATCTCTTGCTTATTGACTCTTAATCCCACAATAATCTTACAAAAACAAGAGTCTCCGGAGCCTCCTTATTCCTGCTTGCTAGCGGCGCCCTCCTGCTTCATGCCGTCACACCCGAAAGCCTTGCCCGCGACCTCTTCGGCCTTGCCATACCCCTGCGTCGAGGGGTCGCGCTGCTGGCTCGCAGCCTTCATCGTCGATGCTGCGTGTGCCTTGTCCTGCTCGCCGGACGAGGTCCAGGCGTGGGAGCCCGTGACGCTACCAATGGCGGCCTTTTGTAGACGTTAGCTAAGGTGCTCCCATCACGCAGATATGTCTTCGGGTTGAGGACCGGAAGAGGATTGGGGGTTGAACCATACCTCGGCGGCGCCCTTGATGTACTCGACGTGGCCGGCGACAAGGCCGGGTTGCTGCTGGTTGTTGGTGTTTTGGGAGGCCATTATGGGTATTTTGATATGCGGTCTACTATTTTTTGAGATGATATGAATCTGGTCGTTGTCTTTGAAGTTGTGAGGCACTATTGGTATCCAGTAGATGCTCTTCTTAAAGGCAGCTTGCGGTGATACAAGGTGCAGAGGCGACCATGTTTCCCATGACGTCAAGGATTACCGACGTCATTATGCTGTGGCTGCATCACATGATTCTCCCGCCAAAACGTAAGACGACCGCAATTAATGACAACTTGCCATATCTGGAGCTAAGATGCACACGGATTCGATGGTATTTAACTGATAACATTGTTGTGGTGCATGTTCGTCCGGAGACACTGTCCCATTTAATGCACCAAAATGAACACAACGGACGAAGGAACTCAAAGTATGAATGACATTGATATTTCGGGGTATCGCTAGGTTGGAACGCATCAATTCATGACACTCGCATCTTCCAAATATTTAAACATCAACGTTCTCGTTGTGAGATGCATCGAAATCGGACTTCTTGCCCTCAACAGCAGCAACGCGGTCCTCGAAACGCACACCAGCCCTCTTGGTGCGCCACGCGGGAATGTTGGCGTTGAAGAGCTCGTCAATCTCCTCGAGGGTCTTGCCAGCGGTCTCGGGATAGGTGAAGAAAATGTGCACGGTCATGGCGGCGCAGAAAGTGCCGAAGATCATGTAGGTCTTCCACTGGATGTTGGTGAAGGCTGGCGGGACGAAAAAAGCAAGGGCAAGGTTGAAGGCCCAGTTGCAGGCGGCGGCGAAACCAACACCTGTGGCGCGGTACTTGAGAGGGAAGACTTCGGAGGCGTAAATCCAGCCGATAGGGGCCCAGGTCAGACTGCGGCATGTTAGTCATGTGGTTCTCTTAATTTGCAAAGAAAGGGCTGGACACTCACCCGTAGACACCCACGAAGATGTAGCAGAGGGCAATAACACCCTGAGCGGGCGGACCGGAGATGGCCCATCTCAGGTTCGTGTCGCCGTCTACGCTGTCGACGGGGTTTCCGTGGACTTTCATAACAGCACCCGTGGTGAAGTGGATGATGCAGCAAATGATGGCACCGCCGATGAGGAGAGGTCGACGGCCGAGACGGTCAATGATGGGAAGGATGGCTCCGGTCGTGACCAGGAAGATGACATATTGGATGATGGACGACGTCAATGCAACATTGCCAGTCTGTGAAATCGCGGTCAGCTGTGTTGTGAAGAGATGGAATCTTGAGGATGGGCAACTCACCATGCCAGCCATGTTGAAGATGTAGACGAGGTAGTACAGCATGACGTTTCCTCCGAGAAGCTGCTGCCAGATCTGGACACTGCATCCAGCCAGGGTGCGTTTCCAGACGCGGGGACCGAAGAGGCCCAGAACGCCGATGTGCTTAGACTCGGCGGCAACGCGTGCGGCTTCCTTGACCTCGTCCAGCTCAGCGAGAACAACGGGGGCCTCACGGTCACCGCCGGCATGCAGGTGAGCGAGGACCTCGTGGCACTCCTCCCATCGGTCCTTCTGGGCCAACCAACGAGGGGACTCGGGGAAGAAGAAGAGGGCAACGCCGAGAATGAGACCAGGAATTCCCTGAACACCCCACGCAATGCGGAAGGCACTGGGCGTTTTGATGGTGACGACGCAGCCATATGAAATAAGGTACATGATTAGGATACCCCACTCGATGGACCACTGTTGAATACCGACAATGCGGCCACGAATGCGAGATGGGGCGAGCTCGGCGAGGTAGACGCAGCACTGCGAGCTGGTGATACCGATGGCAAGACCACTGACGACACGACCAACGATGAGGTGGGGGACGTTCTGGGAAGAGCACTGGAGGACGGCGCCAATGATCCAGACGACGGAGGCGAGCTTGAGGGCGCCGCGGCGGCCCCACCAGTCGGCAAGGAAACCTGCAACCAGAGCACCAACCAGGGAGCCGCCGGACATGGAGGCAGTGATACCGCCCTGCAAGGTCGAGCTCGGATGGTTGAAGTACTCCTTGTAAGAATCGGCACCGATCCAGGCACTCATGGAACTAATATCGAAACCGAAGAGCATGCCGCCAATGGTACCAAAGGCGGCGAGCGCTGGAGAAGACGAATCAATATCGAGAAACGTAGCAACGGGCCCCGGTGTCGGGGCTCGGAGCAGGTGAGCCTAGGTCGAGGTGCATACCGTAGATATTGTAGATGCGATACATGATGGGCAATGGTTATGCCTCTTCAAGGCATTCCCGGGGATAACGAGGTGCAAATACTTGTCGCGCAAGGGGGGAATCGAGGAAAGAGTAGCACGCTGCGATGCTGCATTGAAGTTGTGATCAAATCCACGAGAAGGTAGAACGAACGGTGGGAATGGGGAGGCCACCGATTATATAGATGAATGCCACCGTCTGCATACCCTGACGCAACATACGGTAAACCGACCACTATCACCGAGGCGCACCTGTCAAGGAAGCCAATAAAGGAAACCCACCTTTCCACCCTGGTGCTTCGTTCAATGAGGGCGGGCGGTTGGGCGGGCGGTGGAGTCGAAAGTCAATCTCTCGACTTTGAGGTAGGGTATTTAGTATCTAGGCGTGATCTGAGGCGTAGAAAGCAAGGCTACCTGCCCCGGCAGCCGGCGTTGAAGCCATCTCAGACCCTAAATTGCAAAAGGTCTACCGTAGCCATTGTCTCGTGTTAAGCGCACGTATGAGAGGGCGAGAAAGTCGACGGGTCTGGGGCACACGACGTCATTTCCGGGCGAGAAGCCAAGGACATGGTGTTTGCTGTCTGGGGAGCAAGGCGTGGAGATGTCAATTAGTGTGTCGTTCCAAGCCCGGGATGGCATGGGATGGACCAATGTTTATTGGTTGGTTGGTTGGCGGTTTGAGGGTAGCGGAGGAGGAAAGCATGGTGCCCACCGCCGAGGACGACGCCGTGGGGCGTGAGGGGAAACCTAGGAGAACGAGGGGGAATGGGGGAAGCAATTGGGGAAAATTGGGGGAAAAAGGCATACCTAGGTAGGAAGGAATGTCTGTCGAGTACCGGTATCGTCGCGAATTGTCGCCTGGGAAAAGAGGTGGGAAAAGGGCGGCCTCTGCGTTGGATTGGAGACCGTACGATACCCGACCCAGTCACGTCTCCAGTAAAGAAAAAAGAATGGGCCCGTATCAGCTTACTGCCGTGGGTTTTGGGCAAAATCTTGGTGTTTGGGTTGTTTGTTGAAAGCACAGCACTTGCGCTTAATCAGGCCAGACGCCAAGATGATGGCAGTAAGGTAGGAGGGAAAGTGGAGCGCATGTCGTTGGTGCCTCGGGCAAATACCTATCTGGGGCTCTACGAGATCGACGTCACCTCTTTCCTTGCCGAGGAAGGCACCATCCCGAAGGTGGATCCACCATTCCGGCGACCCGCACCTGCTGTACCGTATCTACTCGGTCAACTGGGCCCCCATATTAATCCGAGCTAACCTAAAGCAGCTAGCAGCCATCCGGCCCACTAGGCCTGAAATCGAAGGCGGTCAATCGGCCTATAACCATCATCCTTACCTCAAGCAACCTCCACTATTCACCTCTACTATACCACTATTTTCGTCAACCCACTACCACTTTCTCCACAATGCCTAACCGCCAGCCGCTGGGCAATATCGACCGCAATACCCTGCTAGTTACGCTGCCGTAAAAGAAGCCTTATAGCAAGACGGCTACTCTAATAACTAAGTAAAGTTATACTATAGTAAAGCTAGCCCAGAGATCATAGTAATCTTATTACTAATATAAGTAAGTTGTTATACTAATATACTTTAAGTATTACTAGTACTTTATTAAGGCCTAGCTAGTTATATTTTAATAGAAAAATAATATCCTTTTTAACCTTACTAATGGCTTTTATTGCTTAACTTTTTGTAAAGCTGCTAAGTACTTTAAGGTACCCTCTTCAATAGTATTTAACTAGTATTAATATAAAGATATTATTATTAACCTAGCTATTAGTAGTAATAGTAGTTAGCTTAGCTAGCTTGATCTAGAGGCTGACCTTTATATTTAATTTTGCTAATAATATGATAAATCTAAGGTTATTATTATTGGTTAGTTTAGATGTATAGTAAGAGCCCTTTTTGCTAGTAAATACTCTAGCTTATTTACCTTTTGCTTCTCTGTTGGTTGGTTTAGTTGCTTCTGTAGCTACTAGAATATTTCTTATTATTAGCTTATAAAGTAGGCCTTAAAGTTGTTTACTAATTATCTTGTTATTGTTACTTAGTTCTTTTATTTTAATTAATAAGTTAGTTAGCTAGTACTAGCCTAGTTGCCTTTTAACCTATTTGGCCTTTGATTTTTAACTTATTATATTATTAACTTTGATAAGACCCTTATACCTTTTAAGTATCTTAATAGGTTAATATAAGTTAATAAGGGTGCTTATACTATTACTAATAAGACTAATTATAGTAGCTAAAGTAAGTATTAAGTTACTTTTATTTTTTATATTTTTACTAATAGTATTTAATATATTTTACTTAAGCTTATTTTTTATAGTAAGCCTAGTAGTTAAGGTAATTAGATTAAGGGTAATAAAGGTAATAAGTATAGTAGTTAAATTATTATTAAATTTAATAATATTACTTATAATAATAAATATTTATTTAATAGGTAAATAACTAAAGAGTTTTTTTTTTTAATAGCTAGGTAAGAGTATTTGTTAGTTATAGATGTTATTATCTTCTATAAGACCTTATTTATTTTATCTTGACTTTATATTAATTATATTATGCCTAGCCTTATACTGCTTAGCATAACCTCTTTTCTTTAACCTCTTAATACTACTATTAATAAGCCTTTTAAGTAGTGGCTTTCTGAAGCAATAGATGACTATATCTATAATATAGAGCAGCTAGCCTAGGCAGCTAGCCAGCCATTTGTTTAGACGACGTTAATGAAGTGTATTATGGTTACTTATATAGTGGCAGTAGCAGCCAGCTGGCTGGCTGCTGATAAGGCTGCCCAGATGGTCTGTCAGTCATTTATCTAATGTGGGATATCTGGTTACCTAGATGGCAGCGATATTACAAGGATCAGGATCAAGGATACCTTAATAGAGACTATTTTATAGGATAGGTAAGATACCTTTAACTATAATAAGTATATTAAAGAAGAAATGCTTTCTGACTTAGAGATTCTTGAAGATGTTGATGGGGATAATATAGAGTATATATCTACAGCAGAAGACGTCTAATAGCCTATTGGAAATAATCTAATGGTTCCTATTGACCTCATAAGGCCTGCGCGGCTGTGGGATCTCTAGGTACTGCTGTAATGCTGAAAACAAGGTTTATTTGTCATCCCTTGCCCCTCATCCGCCCCCTGACGTACTTGACTAACCCCTGATTCTGCCAGCACACTATCCCCTTTTCAGCAGCCGCTTGGCCCCTTTCTGTTACCTGGAATTAATATGGGGGCCCAGTTGACCGAGTAGATACGGTATCCGCTTGTGGCTGCCGCAGAAGAACCCCGGGGTTCGTATGGAAAGGATGGGAAGGACGACGGGAAGAGGCAAGCAGGGGTGGCGTCGGGTGAAACCGAGGGAACCGGGCCTCTTGCACGGCTTTGTCCAAGATTCTTACTATGTACTATGTACTATTATTTCTTTCGCCCGTTGCCGCAATGCAAGCGTCACTCTCATTGGGCTTCAATCCCACGACGGTGACGTCCTGATATCTGACTGTCACAGCCAGCCAAGGCCATGGTCCTAGTCACGAGTGTCACGATGTCTTCTTCCCGACACGACAACACCGAACACCTCGGACTCGTTGTCTGGTCCAGCGCGTCATGACCCGACTGGAAGGATACCCCAAATGTCCACCCGACATCAAAGAATCACTGCACCCCAAAGGGACCCCCAAGCAAGCCCAGCTGAGTCCACTAGAGGTTGGACATTTCATCTCACAATGAAGGACATCTACTTTGTACGTGTTGGTTGCAGTCGAAACTTGTGGCAGATCTGGGTCATGTCAAAGAGTCCATCAGATGCATGGCCGTTGCTGAGAATACTGGAGCCTGTGATGCTTGACTTCGCGCCAATATCGGGGTAAACGGGGCAGCACCACGACGTTGGCGCTTGTTCCCGACGAGGCAGAACATGGTCTGCCCAGCACTTCGCACAACGCGAGTCTGTTTCTCATGTCACCCTCATGCACACTCCGAACCGCGCCGTGCTCGGCGTTCTAGAACAAACAAACGAGCAGTTCAGCAGAATAGAGACCCAAAACGGAGACTGTAAGTGCATAGGCTATACTCAGGCTCGGCACTTAGAATCGCCCCGGGATTCGTCCTTGTCGTCTTGGCCGTGATTGGCGCGTGGCGGAGCTTACCAGGAAGACAAAGATACGCCCAAACGCTCAAACGCCCAGTCGCAGCCCAGACTTTTTTGTTGTTCGCGCTCCAATCGTATTCTCCAGAGCTTCACACACTCTCCCCATTGCGACCCTCGCGCCGGCCCCACGCTACAAACCCAAGTTCAAGGCCGGTGGAGTTTCGGCCCCGGGACGCATACAAGCGCACCCATCCCCACCACGATGACCCACGACTTCGGTCCCCCGCGGCCGACTAACAACGTTGCACCCTGCTTCGGGTATATCGGTGCTACGCCGGCGCGCAGGATCCGGGGAGACGCCACTTGCTTAGACGGCCAATATTCAGGTCAGTCATGACAGGTGGGCACGTCCATCTTGGCTCTCGTGAGACTTCGCGCTAATTCAGTCGTCTGCGCGGTAACTTGGCATCATGTTGAAGCGGGAGAGTAAGGATAATGTACGTTGGACGCTATCAACCGTCAAACACGCGCTAGTATTCCGGCGTTTCCGTTACACCAATACGTCAAGACCCATTGGGTCTTGTATCAAGACCGCAATGACCTTGGCATGTCGTTAGCCATGCGCCGAATTGGGCCGATAATGGAAGCAGTTCCAGCCAGTGCAGTGGATCTTGGCCTGTCGTTGATGGTTACTATCCCGCTCAGTTGAAGCTGGAGGCGAGCGCTTTGGTCGATAGTAAGCCCTGAAGAACGGATAACAACCACTTAATTAGTTCATACTGTGGATATGCTCGGCAGCCTCCACGCTCATAGAAATGTACTAAGCATTCCTCAACAAGAGTCAGTCTGCTGGTATCTAACCCCCTCATGAGAAACGGCCCACTACAGCCATCAAGACGTTGGGCCTCATCCGCAATCCTTCCGCCATGCGGAAACAATCCTAGATATTCGAGGCTCGTAGTATTACCCAGTGGCTCGTTTTAGCCTGAATCGTAGCGATGTGACCTTCCGAAATGTCTTTTAAGAGTTCGGTAGGCTGGGTTCGCTATCTCGAGTCTCGAGTTTCTCATGGCTCGCCTTTATTTCACAGAATCCATTGGTCTGAAGAGTTATGGCAAGAAGATCGTGGCTGTGCTATGAGAAGGCAGATAGTAATCTGCGATGGTGACAGCACTTTCGCCACGTAGAACTTTTTTCTCCTGTGCATGTTAGTTTATCAAGAGGCTGACAAGACGACATTTTGATAAGGCTGGTCCTGCGGTAAGCAGACCAACATTATAAACCTTGACATCGTCTCATTGTCCATGGCCAAATTCTGATGCTGGATGCGACACGGTAAAAGTAATACTGATCTACACAACGGGTTGAATCAACATCTTTTGCATTCGTTATTTGGATTGCCCCCGACTATCCAGCGTTGCAACAGGTTTGCCGATTTCCGATATAACCGCACGGCGACAAAGTAGATCCGTAGATTCGTGGTCTACGCCTGCGAGTATCCCTTCCCTTACACTCTGTTCTGATGGAGAATCAAAGGGGGAAAAAAGCAGTCAAGTCGTGGCAGACTTGGAGATAAGGGAATGTGGTCATGAACTCGGCTTCGCCGCCGCTCTGTTTGAGTCGTAACAGAGCTCGAAGACCACATAGAACCCGGGTGTCGCAATACTGGGGTCTGCTATGTCGAAGGTGAGTTGTAAAGTAGTATGATAACGTTGTATATCCTTACCTTCATCTTTTCAAGGTATCTTACTAGGCTGCCAGCATTTCCATGGTCAGTCATCAATGCGCTGCTGACGTTATTATACGGCGCGAGTCATCCTGTACGGGTGTGATGCATGCAGGCCCAGGATGACACGCGCCATGTAATAATGTCATTCTCAGAGACCCTGCATAACCTCATCTTCGGAGTTCCGAGGGCTGAGCTGCTCGAACTTGCCAGGGGCTACGTAGTCTTCTTGCAAACTCTAGAAGCTTTCCCTGCATTTCAGAGGTCCGATAGCCGAGTCGGCACTGCCGATCAACTATTAGAGGTGGATGATAGACTTCACTAAATTCTATTACACCCGGGTATCAGAGGATCTGCTGTTTCTTTTCCTTGCGCTCTTTCGGTTGACGCCAGTGTAGTCGGATCCACATGATCATGGACTCGCCGTTTTACGAGATCCGCACTGCTTCGTCGAGCAGATGGGTGATCGCGAAAGACTGCTTCCTCAATAGTTATGGGGAGACAGCAAGTGTGGTTGAGCTTAGTATTCAAGACGGAGCTGAAAAAGTTATCCATGAAAGTGGATTGTGTTCTCAGCCAGTGTGGAAAATGGTGCATATAACGCTGAAGATGGTACCCATTGCCTTCAGCTTAACGTCCAGCATACAGATCACGTAGGAATGACAGTGGGATTACACAACTTCAATGCTTTGTAACGGATCCTTTCAATGGTCGCTGTCTTTGTCGATGCCCTGCTGCGAATATGTCGATCAGTCCTCCGCTGGAGCCAGGATCCCCAAGGTACACAGGCTTTAACTCCTTGCCTATCTCATATTTTCCTTGCTGCTTGGTCAAGCCTGTCCCTCCAAGAACTGGGTATCGTTGTCTGCCCTTGGCGATTTTGAAAGCCAAACTCGAGCCGAGGTGTGATTTCGGATAAAAGTTTATAGGCGATGAAAGACCAACCACTTGGGAAGACGACGCCAGATAACCAGAAGAGTAGTCACGGGCACAAAATCTACACCATATTTAGACTGAAGAATACAGATAGACAAAACCCCTTATGTCACAGTCAGCGCACACATGAGTGGGTTACCGAGATTGTAGGCTCGCTGTCGTGCAACCCTTACATCAGCGTCCTCGCCTTACCTTTTCCTCCATACCAGTATTACAGGAGCAAAGTCTATCGTTCTTATGCGAAAGCATTCTACGGTGTTTGAATCAATGTTCGCATTGTAACCTTGATATCATCACCCTCCTCTAGGGGTTTCTGAGGTTGGCTTTTTTGCAGGTGCTTAAGACGCCCTGTGGAGCGCTGTTTTTTCGCAAGAGAGGTGTCAACAGCCAAAGTATCCAGAACAAACCACGTGTTAATCGAATTGCCGCTTTCTCAGAAAATGGGGACGAGGTCAACTTCTACAATGTAATTCATCCTCAACATTGATACAAGGACCCGATCCCCGAAAGAAAATTTGCAATGAAGGAGTTGATCTCGATGGCAATTTCGGGGTGAAACCCCTATCAAGCATTGACTTCAATGCTCAGATGTGAACCGGAGTTTTACAGGATACGCAAAAGTCCGGTCGCCAGCGCAGCCTGGTCAAGCGATGAACCAGCCACTCCAGATAACCGGTCGAGATCCCCCCCCCCAAATCGCTTTGGAATCCATTTTCAGTTAGATGGAAGTGACGAGTGCCTTATTTTAAGCAGAGGGTACGTGAGAGCCCTGCACGGAGTCGGCAAGTCAACATCATGCAGATACATGTCCGTGACGGGTGTTCGGCTCCAGCGCGGCAGCCTCCATGTCCGCGTAATGTGTCATCCATCGGCGACGGAGTTGTAGCTAAAAGGCCGACTGGTTTTCTTGCAGGAAATTGCATGATAATGAGCGACAATCTGACAATATAACAAAGCATCTGCACCACTTGGCATTGGATCAACAGCTCATATCAAGCTTTCAATCGCAACCAAAGTCATGGCGAACGCACTAAAAAGTATCGAAAAGGTGAGAAGAAACATGGAATGACTTCAGGACTGAAGAGCAGTCTAACTAACTCTGATGTTAGGTTATTATCATCGGAGGTGGTCCGGCCGGGCTGCTAGCGGCACTTCAACTCCACAACAGCAACGGGTTGTCGCCAGTGGTCTATGAAATCCGACAGAAACCAACCACCCTTGGCGGAGCCGTAGGCATACCGTCCAATGGCCTCCGTCTTCTGCATCGCCTAGGTCTGTACGATGAGGTCGTAGCCAAAGGCGCTTCTACGCCGAAGCTTGTCTTGCACGCTCTCAAAGGATGTGTCATGGGCGAGATGGATCTGGCGTCATGGAGCAAGCAGCAAACCGGATTCGGGTACTTGCGGATCCTGCGAACCGACCTGATGGACGTGCTGCTGCATGCTGTCAAAAAAGCAGGCATCCCGATCCACTTCGCTAAAGCCATCCAAAGCATCGACGAAAGAGACAACAAGGTCACTGCAAGGTTCGCTGATGGAACAATGGACACGGGCGACTTCTTGCTCGGTTGCGACGGAATACATTCTTCGGTTCGCAGCCTGTACATTGATCCGGGCTGCACACCGGAGTACACCGGCTTCTCGAACATGTATTCCCTCATTCCAACCGCGAGCGCTTCACCCGCCGCATTGTCTATTCGGACTCTCACAGCAACTCTTACATCGAATGGGCTCCTCGCATTAACGCCTGCAACAGCGAACCGTGATCTCCTATACTGGTTCTTTTCGCGCGAGGTCCCCCTCCCGCCCGGAGGCGATGTGCGTGACGGATGGGAGGAGCGCGGCAGGACAGAAGCCGACAATTTCAAAAACACCTTGCTCGATCTTTTAGGGAAAGAGAAGTCGGAGTGGACTGATATGGTGCGGGATATCATATGGAACACCAAGTCTGTTCAATTCTACCCGATCTACAAGATGCCAAGGAGGAGGCCGTGGTCCAGGGGACGTTGCCTTATCATTGGCGATGCCGCTCATGCGATGCCGCCGCATGCCAGTCAGGGAGTCTCCATGGCACTCGAAGATGTCTTTTTGTTTTCAAAGCTGTTGAAAAGCAACATTTCTCACATCGACGACGGTCTGCAGGCATATGAGAAGAAGCGCAAGGCTAGGACGGAGCAGATGCTTGATACAGCGGAACGAAACGGGTCGGTGCGTAAGCAGACGGCTCCATGGCGTCTTCGAGCCAATGAGCTAGCTATTTCCGGGGGCTTGTGGGTTTACAAGATAGCAGGCTTGGAGAAGTTGGGCCTGGGTCAGAAGCCTCTGGCTTATGATGTTGAGGAGGAAGAGTTTTAAATGACTTTTGTCAAGTGCCTGTTAACTACTTGGTGCATGCAGTATCCCGCTGGGGAGTTCAGACGCTGGGTATAAAATGCAATTCAATCTGAGTTTAGAAACCCAGATTACCTCATGTAGAAACCGAGATCCTTGCATCGCATTCAATCAAGTCTGATATGTACCGTTAGGGCAGATCGAGGTCATCACCGAACGTGACTCTATGCACATGCCCGGGGAGAGCTTGTGGCTTGAAGATTTTGATTATACTCAAGGGGCTATCTTCCGTCTATGCAATGGTGTTAGACGACCAAATCACAGTTTCGTCTGCGCAGTAAGATGTAAAAGCTAAACTTCCGCATACCATCCACCGGTTGGGTTCGAAGGGTGTTCATAGCACCTGAAACATATGAGCGTCATTGCTTGTGACGTAGATAGATGCGTTGCAAGATGATTGCCCTGATTGATACTTTTTGAAGACCGACGTTCCAGGCTCTGTTATTTGGCTTTGTCGAGCTGAGCTCGGATGCTAGGACCGCCAAAGGTTATTTATCATGACGACAATCATTTCCGTCGGACTTGAAGTCGAAGCCCCGCCGACCGCTTCCAATGCAGGGTAAACTCTACCAGACAACTTTGTTTCCGTGATACAGTCTCGCACGAGCTTTGATATATAAACAAGATACCATTTAACTATTCAGGGGGGCTCGTTTCCCTGTCAACAAGCAACCGAAGATTTAACATCAGTATATTAGCCATCTCCACAATGTACAACTCTCCGACCCCCCCTAGCCCTCTTTCTAGCAGCAAACTAGGATGGATAGGCAAGTTTAAACCCAGCCCCATATCAGACGCTGCATTGTACATATTGTTCTTACCTGAGAAACAAATCAACAGGACTGGGAACTATGGGTTCAGCCATGGCGACTAATTTACAAAAGCACTTATCACAGAAACAGGCACCAAGTCTCCGATTCTATAACCGCACTGAATCCCGTGGTGAGATGCTCAGCGAAATCGGAGGGATCTCTTCCACGATTCACGACCTCGTTGCGAGATCAGACATCATATTCTTATCTCTGAGTGATGACGCGGCGGTCGAGTCGGTGTTGGAAGAAATGCTCGAAGCGGGAAAACTGCCCACCTATCTCGACAAGAAGATCGTTGTAAACACAACAACCGTTCAACCTGACACTTCCGTCAAGGCGAAGTTGAAACTGCAAGAAAGAGGGGCGAGTTACGTTGCAGCACCCGTTGTGGGAACCTGTCCTACCGCTGCTCAAGGACAACTCATCTGGATCTTGGCTGGAGCTGAGGCTTCCGTTGATGCAATCAGTCCGTACATCATGTCCGCAATGGGAAGAGGTGTCGTGATGCTAGGAGAAGATGTACAGCTCGCGAGTTTAATGAAGTCTCTGGCGTACGTACAAATCTGAACACAAAACAAAAAAGGTTGAAATGTAATACTTTTCACAGAAACTCCATTACAATGGGTATGGTAGAAGTTATAGCCGAAGCTCACGTCTTCGCCGAAAAGGCAGGACTGGGAGTACAAGCTGTTGAAGCTTTGATTCAGCAGCAGATTGGGTCTATAGGGCTTTTCGTTTCACGGCGACTGACAAATGGAGCCTACATACCCCCACGAGGCGAGCGGCCATGGTCTGATGCTGGCCTTGCATTGTCAACTGCCAAAAAGGCTATGGATACCGCTTGTAAAAGCAAAATACGGCTGGAAATCCCCTCACTAGTAATGAAGCAGCTGGAAAAAGTAAAAGAATTTGCCGAGACAGAAGGACGGCAGTTGGATGCTTCGGCAATTTATGGCGTCATTCGGATGAACTCAGGACTTTCTTTTGAGACAAACTACGTAAAGAGGAGAGATGCTTTTGCTCAGCCTTAAAGTGTTTTGGTATCTGTCAATTGACTTTTGTAATTCTTAGTTGTCGAATAAACCGGGTTTGAATGTTTCGCTGAGATATCCTCTTGATAGTAGGCTGCGCTTAGAGTGATGGTATCACGAGTCCTTCTCAGTCATTCTTCACCAGATGACGAAATTAAACGAACTGAGTGCGAAAATACCCCCCCCCCCCGGGAAAAAAAAAGGAAAAAAAGGAAGAAAAAAAGAAAACAGAGACGATGAAAGACATCCTGTACGAGTGTTAGGAGAGACTCTCCATCCCAGTCATCGTGACGGTAGACTATCCTAAGTGCACCGAAGGCGAGTTGATGTTTTGGCATCTTCTAGCGGAGCCTTTCGTCTTGCGATTATGCTCTGAAATGTCTACGTCGCCAACATGTGCCTGCCGGTGGGTGTTTTTTGAACCCTGCGCTGGTGCATGCACTGAGGTAGCCTTGCATTCTGTCTCCATGCCATCCCCGCGCGATCCGCCCCCAAGGTGCATATCGGGGGGCCTTGAAGCAAGGATCCGCTTGCTGATCTCACAATAGCTTCTTCCTCGACCCTTTCAATGAACCTTACAGGAAGGGAGATATCATCCGCCACACCAAAGCTAGTGGTCAGATAGGAATCTTTAAACTCCTCCCATAACCTTGCCTCGATGTTGCTCTTTTTGTCTTCTTCCCTAGTTGGCCAGGGATAGTACGGGTCATTATCTCAGAACCCTCTCACCGCCTTCTTAACGCCTTCTTCGTTCAGTGTGATCTTTCCAACCTGGTTAAAGTCAAGAAGCCAAACGTTTACCGCCCGCTGTAGACATTTGGGGTTGTTGTCGCCGAGCTCTCGATTCCAGGTGGTTGCCATTTCAACCGATGCATCATCTCCAGGCTGAACACATCGAGTCCTCGTCTTTGGCGACGAGCCTAGATCAAACTCGACATCGAAAGCGTCATAGTGGGTTTCCCAGTGCATGACGGCGAGCGCTTCAGCTATGGGTGTGACGAATGGCATGGGGTCGACCCCCAGTATCTCCATCTTATCCAAAGTAAGCTCAAAATTCCGCAGAGTGAAGTCGCCCTCGACCCGATTGTTTGTTCGACGACGGCCAAGATAAATACGCAGCAGGCAGTTCCTGTTCTTCTGGTTCATATATGCAAGTTCCTTCTGTTCCTCTGGGCAAAAAGTGTCAATGAGTGCATCTCGAATCTTCCGGGGCAGCGCTAGTATTCTCTCGGAAACAAGGAGTGCCGTGGACTTGGTGAGAAGGATAGGATCATCTGGAAGCGCTCTAGCTGTTCTATATCAAGTATACCATATGTGGATGTCTTGCGGGGTGATAAAGTACGCCGGCTGAGGAATGCAAACCTGTACACCCTTCCTCAGGTCGGCGGAGTAGGTATGTTGGTGAATAGTGTAGTCCGTCCACAACTCTGGGTGCTTGTTCCATCATTTGGTCTGTTTGATGACACCTTCTCCGCTTGCAGAATCGTATATTGTAGCGCAAAACCCTTCGCCAATATGCTCGAGATGATGCTCTTGACGCTCATCATTTTTTCCTGTTGTATTGCGGCGGAAGTCATCGGGTCCAGCAGTGTTTTGAGAGAGATGTAGCGTCGCAGTGTTTCGATTGATCCGAGATCTTGGTTGAAGTCGATGGTGTGGACATGGTCCCTATGGAACCTAGTATTGTTGTTGGTGTCCATGATATGGGACTATAACTTGGAACGATCGAGATATAGAGAAATGTTGAGTGGCTGAACACTTTCCTTCGGTTCTTTCAAGCGTTCCCATACTACTTCCTTCACCTTTCATATAGCAGTCATATGCAGCTTGAAATGCCATTGGAGAAAGGACAATGTGTCCTCGCGGAATTCTAGATTCTACAAGCATAACTGTGGCATTTCTGATTCCATGGTGACTTCTAACTTTGGGTAAACCACGGAAGGTTTGAGGGTTTTTGCAGACGACAGCAGTAAGTGTCTTTCCACTTGCCATGCCCATTGAGAAAGCATTGATAAAAGGTCATCCTAACCATGGCATTGTTAATGGTTTTTTTCCCCCCCCTTTTTCCTTTTCCACCTTTTCTTTTTCCTAATAATGCATGTCAAAAGCGACAGGAAGAATAGTGTTTGAAGTCCAAATTTTCTAATCACTCACAATTAGGGGTCAAGCCTTTAACTGCTTATTCACCTGTTGGATCTCCAATGCCTCTGATGTAGTGGTTGGAACAAGGGCAACCTGAGGCAACCGGAGGATGGGATGAGACCGGTTGGTCAGCCACACCTATTAAGTTAGGGTCAGCCATTCAGCCACGAGAAGGGGCATATCTCACTTGCCGCTGGCTACGCTATTAACTTCCCATCTCCATACCGGTCGACCACATTAGGCAGTCAAGTGACGTAGCTAAGTCTACTTGTCCTTGCCGCGAAGAAAACGCCAAAGGACAAGTCACCAACGCTAAGATCCTTCAGAAGCACCTCCGGCTTTAAGCAACATATTCCCGTAGCCCGCTTCCTCGATGCTATGCCCTGCGCTGTCACATTGTTACTCTCGAGATCGTCGTCGGTTATTTTTAACATCTTTCTTCTCATTTTCTCGGAGCTTCCATAGTTTCAATGGCGGCTGCATCAACAATCACGATCCGTGGAGCAAGAGAGGGGGATAGTGATGCCATCGCTAAGGTGCACTACGCCGCTCTTGACCAATTCCACGAATTTTATGCGGCATTTTTCGAGCGCCATCCAAGAGAGATCTTACTCTTATCCACCAGGGCCGCCTTACAAGACCCCAAGAACCGGATTTTGGTTGCAACTCTCCCCGAATCAGACGCCGTTGTGGGTTTCATAAAGTACAATGTTGTCGATGCCACCGAGACGCTTGATGCACCTACGGCGGTAGAATCAATGCAACCTTCCGAGAGTCAACCCATCGTACCGTCCTTTTTCACGATCAAGCCTCACATGAAGGAGCTATGGGAGCGCTTTGGTCACCCTAGGGAGGATGAAATGGATGAGTGCTACATGAAGGCAGTGAACGGGCGAAAACACAATTGTGAGATCCCTGGATAAGGCACTAATCAGGGCTTGGTCTATTGGCCGCTTATGTCCTGCAAATTCAATTGCCACTGACACGGGTTTCAGACGTGAAGAACATCATGGTGGACCCTGAACACCAGAGAAAGGGGATTGGGGCAAAGCTTCTGCAGACAGTCATTGACATCAGTGATGCTGAGAGGCTCCCTACATTTCTCGTCGCTTCGGCTGAGGGTTACTGTCTCTACCGAAGGCTGGAATTCGAGGATCTGGGAACGTGGACTATCGACAATGATCACTGGTCAAAGGAGATTTTCCGACACGAGCAGAAGCTTGGAATTGCGGGAAATGAACAGTTGATTGAGCAGTACCGAGGAACCAAGGAAATTGAGCGTTACATGATGCGATGGATGCGGGAGGAACACTGACCACAAATTGTCCTTTGCCTAGGTATGGAAAAAACAAAAAACCAAGGGTCATGAGGAGATGCCACAGTGTCGCATCATGATCAAACTTTTTCTCAAAACTCTGTAATACCATGATTTGACTCCGTGCTCGTAGCCGTCTTGGAGCCGTGTACTATTACTGAACGACGCTCGCAGAGCTCGCAAGCTTTGGTCATGTCTTGGCAGTTCGGGAGTCTAACAAAGTGGTTACCGTCAAGCTTTCAATGTTAGGCCACTTTGTCGTCAAAGCTGCGACATAAGGTTCGGCTCTGGCTGTCAAGCCGTTAACAGTCATTCTTAGTCCCGCCGGAGCCTGTTGGATGTCCAAGACAATGCACCAGAACACGAAAAGCGGGAATGTGAGCATCCATTTCAGCAGAGATCAACGCAGTCTAGGGGACAGACTCTGGATGTCATTGGTGTATGCAGGTAAATGTAGGTTATTGCTGCGACACTGCTCATGATTAGGACCGAAAGTAAGGGAATGCCGTCCAAAGCTTGTTTATGTGGGCAGATGTCTTATCAATCCGATGAATACAGGCGTTACGATCCATCTACAGGTGGGATGCGCGATGCGGAACGTTTGGCAGCCGTTCTTCTAGAACTCAACCAAATGGGACGAAAAACATGTTCGACGTCACGCGACGTTTGTATTAGCACAGAAGCTTCTTGGCTATTTTGTTTGTGCTTAGAATTCTCGATATCTTTCTTCACATTCACGTTGCGAGCGACTCACTCATGTTCTCGGGCCGAACCGTGCAGGTTGATAAAACCTAATTCGGCTGTCGTACGGGGATGAACTACAAACAAACATAGCGCTCTCCATATACGGCAATTCTTGGCAAGGCACAAAGCCAAGCTCAATGGCGAACCCGAGACTCTGATTTGTCGACGCTGAGTTCGTCTGATACGATACAGAATCGGCGCGTGCGGTCTTGTCCGATTGCCCACGATGCTACTCCCCCACCACTCGGCTACCTGCCGATTTGACAAGAAACCAGTAGTCGCAGTCGATCCTGACCACATTATTCGCTGTCTTGTGGTCAATGCTTCAACTCAGACCGCGTGGGTTCAACCCTGACTAGCAATACGACGGAGTTGGTGCGCTGATAACTCAATGGCTGAACAGAGAGTCCGTGACCACGACTCCAACCTGATGAAAACACTGTGATGGTGACATTTCTCTCGTGAGGTAAAGCGCTTTGAGAAGCAAAGCCAGTCTTTGGACAGCCGAGAAAGGAGCCTAAGACCGAGATGGATCGCCTGACCTCTCTGTCAGAGATGCATTGCATAGTGACAGCACTTGATGTTTACTACAATTTCCTTCTTGGCCAAAACCATTAGCCAGTCCATACCGCTGCAATCCACTGCCATTCTTAAATTTAACTTCCTGATCGATTCAAAGATGGCCTTCAAATTCAAATCAAAATGCAGAAACTCACGCTGAGGTCAGAAAGTCACGGTTAGTCCCTGATCGCTATGCTCAAAAGCTGGTTTTGTCCAAAGCTCAGACTTCGCAGCGCTCTCGACATGTCCGCAGATTATTTTGCCGGGGGCGCAGGTCTTCGAACTAACTCTCATTGCTTGGACCTAACCACGACATAAGCAAGGTCGATACTAAACAACGCGGGATGCAATCTAGCAGCATATACTAATGAAAGACTATGCGTGTCTCGAGTTACTGAGCAATATGGATTAAACATGCATGGAATGCTGCATGGAAGCCAATCTAATAAAAGTGCTCAAGCGCATCTAACCGACGTCACCTCTGCGCAGAGTCCAGATAGCAAAACGACAACCATTTGAGATTGCAGAAGGTATTGGTGCGACTCGCTCGCACACTCGTGTTCGCCGACTGAATCTTCTGATCTTTTCAGATTGGAAGAGTTTTTCTGGTTGCGTGGCTGCGCGAGCGACCGGACAACTTTGATTGATAACCGGCTGTGTCATTTGACTGCGAGACTAGACGAACGGCTTTCACTCATGAAATGTCCGTGTTCAATGAACCTAGTCAAGGTCTCAGCGTCATTGCTTTGAAGCATAGTATGGTGGCCCGCTTTGAGCCATTGGCGCAAATTGAACCTCGAAAAGACTTTCCCAACTAAGAATGAGCCTCGTGGGACATCTAAGACCAGAGGTTCGGGAACGGTGGGGCTTTGTCTAATTGTTGAACCGTTACACGGAGACTCCGCGGGTTGGTATGTGCTTTCCTGGATGAACTGCTGTGCTATTCGGAGTACCGAAACCCTTTCAGATGCAGGTTTAGACGACAAACTCAACGTCACCGTTGACGGCATCTCCCAAACCGGAAATCTTAGATGTAGTGGAGGTTCATGGGGTGTTCCCCCAGATCTATTTCCTATAAAGTACGAGAGAGAATCCTCTGTAAGTTATCTCTCTTATCATTCAACACACTTCACTTCTTCTGTCTCGTTCTTACAATCAGCTCTCATACACTTGCATTCTCTACAAAATACTCCAACATGAGGTTTCTTCACACCGTTCTTACCTTGTCGGCCCTGGCGGTCAGCATTGATGCTCTCCCTTCTCGGTGATTAAGCAAGAGGATGGCCCGATCCAGTAAGCATTAGCTTGTCCTATCGTATGTTTTGACCATGCTAACAGAAAATTAGCGATATGTCTCTCCATGGCTCCAGCCTCATTGCCCGTCAGGCACAGCCACCTCCTTCAGCTTTGACTCCTGAGCCCGCCGCCGACGCCGACATTGATGAGTTCGAGGAAGAAGAAGAAGTTGACGACATTACCGATGATGGTGAAGTTGATGCACAGGGAAAGAAGAAGAAGAAGAAGAAGAAGAAGGGCAAGAAGGGCAAGAAGGGTAAGAAGAAGGGCAAGAAGCCTGAAGCCGAGAAGCCCGACGCTGCTACCCAACCACCTCCGGCCGCTGGAGCAGCACCTGCTCCGGGAGGCGCCGCCGCTACGCCTGCATCAGGTACCACTCCAGCTGATGCCCAGTCTCCGGGGGCACCCGCCGCTGCCGCACCTCCCTCAACACCTGCTACTCCTCGCTTCGTTGCCAGAGCATTCAAGGCTTGATTCCTCAATCATCTCATTACGGAGTGAAGATCTGTCAGAGCATGGAAATCTAGAATTGCTTAGAAGGGATAGGAATAATAGTTGCTGGGTTCACGGTCTTCTTGAGTTTTTCTTTAAGTAATAACTTTTTTTTAGATGTGTTGTGGGCTGTTTGATACAGCGGCGATACTTAATAATGTACAAATGTTTGATCCATCAACTCTAGCCCATCATCGTGAATCATCTCAGTTGATGCTAACAATGGGAGACTCGGCTCTTGGACCTATGGAATCGCTCCCAATAATTCTTCCGAACCACGAAAGTAGCTCGTTTCAACATGTTCCTCAAGAGTTTCTAAACCAATGTGTTAGTTCAAATTGCCTATTGTAGTGCTTACCCATCAGTCATCTGTAATAATTTATACCACACTGCCATCTTTTGTAAGAGTTGATTCATACTGAGCAGATAAGGAAAATACTGTGGCTGTCTGGGGGCTGAGATATGGAGATGTAAATATGGGTAGGAAAAGCATAATTCACCACGCCCTTGAGATTACGATGTGGCCAACTACTAGATCGTGCATGGCTAATCACTCCATTCTCAATCTACCCCGACTGTTTGAAGTCTGTCTTCTTACAAAGCATTTAACGTGACTTTCGGAACCGTCGCACTGCTTCTGAGCTGAGCGTTCACGCAATTACATCATGCCCTCGCCTCTGCACGATACCTACGTGCCGATAATGTCAGTCCTCCAAACTCCAACATGCTTCTATGTTCTAGCATCAATCTCAGCAGGGTTGCATTGTTAGGTGATAAAGGAACTCATTCAGCAAACGACGCTCATTTCATGAATGCTTTCACTCATGACGCCGTATCTGATATCATGGCCTTTGAGATAGCCTCTACACATGATTCATGCAACCAGTTCTCTCAGCAACCGTACAAATTGTACCTTCTTTTGGGTCATTTCGCATCAAAACGCTTTAAAAGTTTTGAATGCTCATGGTCGATAAGACTCATTGAAGTATACTTGATACCTGTGATAGCGTCAGAAAATAGTGAGATGGACATTCCACAACTACGTTAAGTTCAAAGGTTATCCATCAAGAGATTGTTTCATGAGCTGCCAAAGTGATTGATCGTTTTCCTTCATTGACCTCGCACAGCTGCCTGTAACCTGAGAACGTCCTCATCACATACTGGCATGCTGTATTCAAAGAGCTTTAGCACAGCAATACTTAATAATATTCTTTTGTCGTCTATGCACCATGCTTCTCGCATTCCCATGCGGGCTTAAATGTCCATACGTATACGGATGGCAATGGAGGTAATGGATAATTAAGATCAGTAGATTCGGGAACCCTCTTGCAAGAGACTCCCCAGCAAGTAACGTGCTCTTAGGGTGTGCCGAATTGTCTGCATCCAATGCGGCTTGTTATCGTTTATCGAGAACGATGTCCAAGCCATTTATGAAAAGAGACACTCAAAACTTCATGCTGATAGAAAAAAATAGTAAGTTGATATTTAGAGATACTGGCGAAACTTATCAAGCCAACAATCCTAAGCTCACGTCACTTTTCAGTACTCAGCATCTTCCATCTGCAATCTAGACGCTTTTTTTCAGCCATAACTTGCGACGTGACACGGCGTATCATCGAGACATATATGCTACATACTCATATCCCAGAACTGTTACGACTTGTTAAACCCTCTTCTAAATACCTATGACGCGTGAAAAGACATAATCAAAACGGTTAGTCAACGACAAATAGAGGGCCGACCTGAGAGTCGAAAACAAAAGTTTTAAAGTTTTGAAGAATGCTTATCATTCAGTGAAAAAGCTTTTTAACTTAACGTCCTTTTCTTCGGGTAGAATAACTAAAGAGGGGGCAGTATTTAGTCTCTAGGTTTAGAATCAGATGACAGTAGTGCCAATCATTCACTTAAAAGACCCAAAAAGATATACCAGTCTTTTCCATACCCCGTTTTGAGAATCGAAGTTTTCGACACCGCATTTGAGATCTGTCTCCAAAAACCTATCCATTTTTGTCCAGATATGTGGTTCGGAAGACACGTGCTGGCAAGCCCAGCTGAAATCACGTTGTGACCAACCTACACAATAGCGTAAACCATAATAGAGCACCTGTCACTGTAGCATCACTCAATAAGAGAATTTTTAGATCACGGGCTATAGCTTAGCCGAACCAAGAACGGAGGAAAAGTATCCAATTTTTGGAAGCAGCTGCCGTCCCTAGAAGAAACCTTATCGGAAGAAGGTTTTTATGTAACAGTCGAGGTTTTGCAGTGCTCGTATCTGCCGAACCCCTCTTCTCGAGAACAACGTCGTCGCGCCAATCGATGGCAGCTTCATCCCAGGTGGATTGCAATAAACGAAGTTGATCAGCCCCGTCTTACTCGATGGTTCGCTTCATGTTGCCTGCACCAGTCGTGCGGCATGCAGTTTTGAGTGACATTGCTAGCCATTAAGTTTTGGATTGTTCCCCCGCTCAGACCAAAGCTCGGATGGTTTGGATCTCAATCTGTATATCAGCCCGTGCCATGTCACGGTCTGCTTAAGAGGAAGTCGCGATCTGTGCTATGTTCCCACACGTATTGAAGAATTTCACCAAATCTTCACAACTCTTTGGCCACAAAAGTTCAACATGTCTTACAATGAATCTTCCAACATGGGTCGTGATCGAGAAATGAAGATTCGGATGGCTCAGGAGGCTCAAGCCGTAATTGAGTTCGAAGAGGATCCTCACCGCGCGGCGCTAGAGGATAACCCAGCTGAGGCGCGGGTCAGCATAAAAACCTGGATTGCTATCTTTGTACAGTCCCGGAAATTTCGAGCCGCAAAATGATAGCCAGCTAACCACAAGCAGTCTATGGCGTTCTCTTTCGGGCCACCTGTTGGACTTGCATTCCTCACCGTCGCCTCGGTCGTTGTGCAAGTTACTGGAGAGCTCGGTGGGCAAGACCAACTTGCCTGGGTCGTAGGATCATGGTCTCTTTCGACAGCCTGCTCCTTCTCTCTCGCAGGACCCCTCAGCGATGTATTCGGCAGAAGGATATTGGTTCTGGGAGGCCAATTCACCGTTGCAATCGGTTGCATCGCTGCGGCCGCCGCGCATAATATCTCGACTCTCATAGCGGCCGAAACACTTATTGGCCTCGGGACCGGTTTTGTCTTCGTTTCCTACGCAGGCGTACCCGAGATGCTACCCAATAAGTGGCGGTCTCTTGGATTGGGAATTTTGGAATCTGGCATCGCTTTACCCTGGTAAGTCTGAACATCTAAGTAACTTCCGCGTTCCGTTTCGCATGGTTCAAATGCCTTCTTGAGTCAAGAAACTCTGTGTTCTTCCCCCAACTTTTCGGCACACAGATCTGGACACCGGTTCCAGGCAACGTGCCGACCATACCACACCTCCCTTATGATGATGAGCTGGGGAAACCCCCGCATGAAATGCAAGCGGTTAAAATAGCATGTTCGTCTGCCAGAATAGATTCCAGATGCTGACCTTGAACCTACAGGGGGATCCTTTCCGTCCTGCTCGGCAACGCCCTCTTCAAGTATACTTCGTGGCGATGGATATTCGGCATCGGCATCATCATCGAGTTCATAGCCCTTGTCGGCACTTGGTTCTCCTACCATCCAACTCCTCGGCCCCGGGGCGACTTCGACAAGACTCGCCTGCAGCAACTCCAGGATGTCGACTGGATCGGATTAACCCTCTTCACATTCGGGCTAGCGATAGCTCTCATCGGCCTGACGTGGGGCGGCACGCCGACCTACCCATGGAACAGTGCTGGTGCCATCGCACCCATCGTCATCGGATTCTTAGTCTTGGCCCTTGGATTTGCCTATGACTTCAAGGTCGCTGCACATCCTATGTTCCCATTGAAGCTATTCGTTATGTTCCGATGTTACTCTGTCCTGCTGGTTGTCATCTTCGTCTCGGGCATGAATTTCCACGCCATGTCAGCTCTTCTACCACAGGGGTTCTTGTACATGTTCACCACCGACGGTATTCATATTGGAGTGCTCTCTCTACCTAATACACTGATGATCGGCTTCACAGGTGTGCTTGCGCCGCTTATCGCACACAAAGTGGGCTATATCAAATGGCAACTTGTCATCGGCATGGCCTTTCAGGCGATATTCATCGGCGCCAGTGCAGCAACTGTCTACCCCAACCAAAAACTTGCTTACGCTTTTGTTCCTGCCATCGGCGTGCCCATGTTTGTCTGGGTCACAATTCTGTCTTACGCAATTGCCAGTCTTCATGTCCCCCATTCGAATCTCGGCGTGGCCATGGGTCTGCTAGGTACCTTCAGATCAGGAGGCGGAGCCGTGGGTAACGCGATTTTCAACACAATCTTCCAAGAGAAGTTCCACGAGTTCGCCGGGGAAGAAATCTCAAACGTGGCCATCAGTAACGGACTGAACCCTGCTGATCTGGGCCTCATAATCCCGGCAGCTATCGAGTTCAACATGGGCAATCCTCGAGCACTACTCAATGTCCCTGGTATTACGCCAGGAGTCCAGGAAGCTCTTCGAACGGCTGTGCGAGCTGGAGCCGGACACGCCTTCAAGATTGTATTTTACGTCACTATTCCATTCAGCGTTGTTGCATTGATGTGCAGTCTTGTCGTGGAAGACCCAACGGCTTACATGACAAACCATATTCAATCTGCTATGGGTCAGGACCAGGAGGTGTCGAAGTGTGGCAAACGTTCAATGATACCCGAGGACAGCCAGGCCATCGAGTTCGACACAAGGGAAATCCACGTAGAGCCCATCAGAAAGAATTGATGGTGACGACCGCCTTTGTTTTTAGGACCAAGGAGTTGTATATATAATGTGAACATTGTATAGACTCGAGCTGGTAACCCGAGGAGCCAATCCATCTACTATTGCACCGTTGGGTAACATGATGCTCGAGATGGGTGTCCGATTCTAACCTTGTTGTTTCTTTCCCTGTGCAAAGAAAATTCGCCTTTGACAGAAGGCTAAGGCGTGCTTGTTGCCTCTGACGTCCAAATGCCGATTTCAAACTACTGAAAGTGTGATATTCATATATAGATATGATGTATATGACCCAGTCCTATATGAACCATTCATCGCCAGCACCTATGTCACAGTAAAGCCGAATTTAGAGTAGTCGAAGAGCGTCGGTACTACCTGCACATATAGATACCAGCCCTCAACTAATTGTAACGAATACTAAACGACTATTGTTTAGTCCAGATAGAAACAAACTGTCAGACATGAAATACAAAAGGTATCCTTTACAAAACTTCGAAGGGTCCATGTCATTATCTACGTGCCAGTCAATCGAGCACCAGGCCACTAACTTCCACATAGGCCTTTTATTGACCTTTCCAAGCTCACTGACCTGAATTGATATGTTATTGAAATTGATCGCTCGTATGCCAATGTCGCCTCCTTGCTCCCCTGCTTCAGGCTCTTTCCAGACAAGCCTCATTCTATACTCCTCATCTTCACCGTCTCGCATTATGGTCTGGCAGTTCGTTTTGCGCGGTTGTATGAGTAGGAACTGCCATTCCAGAGTCTAGTTCGTATCGAGCGTCGGTTGGGGCTTCGAATATTGGATTCGTATTGGCTTCGGCGGAATGCGTATGCGGTTGCATGTGACCAAGCACCTTAGACTCTTGTCCGTAATAGTCGTTGGCCGGTGAATGCGAGCCGGCGGTAGATGCGTTGACGGTTTCAGGGCTCGGCTTTCCAATGGTGCTGCCATCGTGTCCAAGCTCGTGATGACGGTCGCTCGCTGAACTTACTGCGTTTCTGGAGGCTTTTCTGCGGCGCCACCAGAAGAAGAACGCGGCTCCCAAGATTGCAACGGCTCCCAAAGAAACGCCTACACCAATGCCGGCAGCAGCGCCTGTTGAAAGCCCTCCAGAAGACGAAGACTCAGGGCTTGAGCTCGCGGTAGTAGAGCCATCGGTGGCAGTAGGTGTCACTGCTCCTGAGTCCGTTCCTGTCGCAGTTGCGGTTGCAGATGTCAATCCCGATCCGGATGATGTCGCTGTGCCGACGGGAGTTGTCTATAAACTGTCAGTAATTTTCTCACCTCCACATCCACGATTCCAGAAGTAAACTTACGCCTGCAGAGTAGATGGTAGAGTATGCTCCATCGTCAACCGCCTTGGAGCTAGTCATGATCCAATGCTGGGCAGGCTGCCGTGCCGACACGCCGTCGGTACCCTCAATCTCGCTCGACATGAATAAGTTGGACCCCGGGTGGACGTCAAGAACGTATCCTGTGCCATTCGCTACATTGGTGAACTTGAGCGTGCCCTTCTCGCTCTCCCATTCGGTAATGTCCCACTGTTGACTCTCGTCCGATTCCGTCTTTCTTAAGCACCCCCTCGTTCCACTGGGGTGGACCTCCGCTGAGCTCCAGCATACAGAAAGTTGCTGGCCCACGCCGGCGGAGTTCAGTCTCACAAGATACCGTCCGTCCTTATCACCAACCGGTTGAAATTGCCACAGCGCGTCCGTTTTCCCGAACACTCTAAGCCCATTGTTGGTGTCCTGCAAATTCGATGTGAGAGGATCCGAGACGTTGGCGACACGACCCTCTGAAATGGCGTACCACGCGTTCGAGTCCAACTTGACTGCCGACATCTTGACCGCTTCGTTGAGGTGCAGATGTGGCTAGCTTTCGTCTTGTGGGGGGTACTACTGATTCAGTATTGTCCCGGATGGTTCGTAGATGATTCGTCACAAGACCATTGACGGGCAAAAACGCGGACAATGCACCAAGACCAGAATGAAATTTGGTAAACTCAGCAGATCAAAGGGAGGGAGGACGAGATCTAAAAGGCAGACACCAAAGAGGCCTGCAGGGGCTTGGGGGTGACAAGATGCTGGACCCCAACAGTAAAAGGCACATCAACCGGCGCAGGGGTGAGATTGCATACACCATCACGCAGGAGGAGCGGGACGGGGAGACATGCCAAGCGGCGGAAGGGCTTAGACTGGCTCATTTAACACTCCCCCCCTGACGCCCTCAACTACTTCTGCTGCTGAAGGATCATCGAGAGATGAGGTGGTTTTGCAGTCAAAAGACTTCTTACTGGCCGACGCCTGCCTAAGTACAGCGCTGCCGCCACACGTGTGAAACCGATCATGAGGAAACAGACGCACACAAGCACAACCAAGCTCGCCAAAGTCCCACTGAGACACTGAGGCAGACATGGGATAGGTCTCGCCTAGCCTTTAGGCTACAAAGTCCTCTAGTTTAGCGGAATCCTTCAGGCCCACATTGACCGGCCTCCTGCTGGAATTTTCTCCTCCTTGGTAGCTCTGGGCGTCATCCACAGAGGGATGCAACGGGCCCAAAAAAGCAAAGATTGGCGCGATGCTCGTGATAGTCGCGGCTTCGAAGGGAGTATCAGAGGCGCACAAGTGCCGGCTCGTGTTGAGCAATGCAAAGCCACAACCGTTTTATTTTTTCCTTGGGATTCAACACTAAAGAACAATAAACAGCCACACGACGATGGATTCCACTGCAAGAGAAAATACGACAAAAGTAAGCTTCTGTTAGACGCCACTGGAAACTTAGAAGCAGGATGTCGCACAACCAAGAACAAGAAGAGTGGGTGCTGTTATAAGACAGTAAGCGCTAGCAACTCAGCCCTGTCTATTGGGGGCGCGAATGGCCATTCAGGCACGCCAGGTCAACATCGAGACCAGGGTTGCCTCAATTTGTTCGTCATCCCTCGCCAGGCTTTCCGTCTTGATTCGGCAAGATGAGCGTCGACCACCTATCCGTGGTCGGAGCATGGCCGCCAATCTACCTGCACAGATAGAAAAGTCCGATGGACTTGTCTGAGCGAAATAGGAACGCAGACACAGTCACGCGCATGCGGAGCTGTGACCCATCGGCATTCCGCTGGGTCATCTCATTCGCGTATGTGCTGCAACCACGATTCGAGTTCACGTATATCTAGCCCTATGAGAGACGAGGAGGTGTGGCTGCTCGATGATTCTACTAGCACAGAGATGCTTCAGAAACACAGCACTTCGCTCCTGTTTCCAAGCAACAACCCGTCCGTTAAATACTGATCGAATAAGGCATGGAAACCCTGACCAAACCTCTTGTTACCTATGGGCTGTAACTCCCTACGAATCTGCCAAGGTCATCCATCGTTTCATTTATTAATGCTTGGCTGCTGAAAGCCCAATCGCCGCCCATTGCAGGGGCAGACAAAACACCAGGCCAGGCCTGCTGCTGTTGACCGTCTGACAGTCAGCTGGATCCTTGCTTTTTTTGAATGATATTATTACGGTCAGTGTAAGCGAATCCGAATACAATCCGCTGCTTTCGCACAAATGTGTTGGAAATCTACTGCCTACCGCCAAAGTATCACAACTCATGTCAACCAGTTGGTCGAGTGTCTTCTCTTCTTTTGATTGTACTGTGTTGCAAGCACCGCTGTTCATGCCGCATCATTGGCGCCAGTCTGCTTCATGACTTCGGTCGAGAATGAGTCTTGACTGGTTCGGCAACAATCTATATGAGATCAAATGCACAGGTATCAAGTCACTTTGGGACTGTCAGTACCAGAAGTAGCGGAGCGTTTGGGTACCTTACTCGATTGGTCAGCTCGCAAATGTTCCTTCAGCGCACTGATTAGTCAGTTCGACAATTAAGAGACGAAAGAGACGGGCGGCAAATCTTTACCCCTAGACGCTCTTCTGACGCCCCAAGATCATACATAGTACCAAGATCCACAAAAGTATTTCGCGGTTGCCTCGTCTCAATGTTTTGACGCTGTAGACGCGTCAGACACTCGAGACTTGCATACCGATGATCCGAACCCCTCGTTTCCCTTCCTTAGCTTCTAGATCAAAGCTTATTTTATTGAGTGTCTAGAACTAGGTTAGGACGTCCAAACTAGTCAATATACCCGCTGTTGTCAGCACGGTTCGATATCTTCACCGTGCCTGGGATATCTTGCATCAAAACACAAGGGAACAAAGCACTATTCCTGGGCCATCCGATTTTAACGGCCGAGCTTTCGGACATGCTTCCGAAAACATAGTCTGTCCGGTACTAATGCTGTCCGTGTACTGGATTCCGTCGATAACGGCTTAGAGTCTGTTATCCAAGTCCCACCGCCTGTGTCGAAGAGCTGGCAAAGATCAAGTTTGTTTGTAGTCATGGAATACCTCTACCATTGCCTAGAATTCGACTGCCTGATTTAGCTAACATAGATTGCAAGAGAGGCATCCTTTTGTGAGAGCTTGAAGCTTTCTTGTTATATTTGCATCGCTATCTTTGGACTGTCTCATTGACGTTCGCTTTGTATAAACAGTACTACAGAGCAGCCGAAGGCCACCCAACTACTGATAAACCAATTTCACCCACATGTGAATTGAACAAAGGACCTTGACGGGTAGTGGGGCAAGGTGCTGTGGCGCTCGGCTCTCAGCCAAGAATGCCCTTAAAAGTCCTAGCAGTTGTCTGATTCTCCACTAAGGAGGTTTTCTTCCGCCCAGCGGCTACGGCAGTTGAAAACTGGTGTAACACCCATTCTTCCTGGCATTTCACAGGCTCTAGGCCACATGCCTTGAAATCCTTGTCATGTTGGCTGCTTTCGGTCCATTTCCTGACTCCTTATGGACCAAGGCACGGATCATTCGGAGAACCTGAAGCTCCTTGCTGTCAGTCAAGCCTTCGACTGAAGTTGTAAGACAGTCCGGTACGGAACATCTACCTCATAGGGTTTGTTAACGGTCGATCAATGGGGAAAGCTCAGGCGGTGTTCAGTGAGGTATTGCGTAGGGGCATCTGACGATCAATGAAACTAAGCCAGGGCTCATCCTTAAATGGAATTTTCATGAGAATTCACATGTTGAGCTTACCATCAGATGTGTTTCTCCAACTTAGAATTAGAAAAATGCTTTTACGAGTCCTACATTCAGTCCAATTTTTCTTTTCCTTAAGAGACACGGGTCTCTCCCTACAGTGTGAGACAATTGTTTTCAGTCCTCCGTAGCCACTTGGATCAAACAACCGTGCCACGACAAATTGACCAAAAAGCCTTAATGCCCTTGCCGATACGTGGCCATGACATGGGATGGCGCCTGCTAGCGCCATCTCCGTCTGAACTAAGACAGAACACCCGTGACTCAAGAGAGACAAGCTTGCACCTTGGTCGCTTTGATCAGCTCCCCTATAAACCTTGTCGACGTGGTAGGCCCCAAGTATCAGCTCTGTCGATACTTGGTCGACTGTTTTAAATCTGCAGACTAGCATGGTGCGGTTTACTAGCAAGGTTCTATCTGAATCTGACAAACACGTTACGCCAGCGTAGTTGAAATTCAATCGTGGACCGTTGAAGAATTGATATTAGACTCTCATAGCTGCCCAATTCGAGCAAAAAGTTTGCAAAGGTTTGGATTTTGCATCTTTCAGACTACTTCCTCGCGACCATATCTCATCAAAGATCTTCCTTCACCTCCCATCCTCTTGAAGACCAGTAGGATCAAGCATAGCCTCACCTGAAGCCACGAACGTTCATTTTCTGCTATGCAGCTATCGTCATCCCGAAAATAGAATTCAGATCACATACGACATGAGATTTCCACCGGCCAAGGTGGTCCTATCATGGCCATCGCCGAATTATTTTGATCCCGTTGACCGGGCCCAGCACTCATGATCATCGAGCTGACTTCGCTGAGCATTGCAATTCTTTGTCTGTGTCTGCGATTGTACGTCAGATTCTTCATCATCCGCAAAATCTGGTGGGATGATTGGCTGATGGTTGCTGCGACTGTGAGTTCCAATGCAGTCTCGTCATGTAAAAACGTGAACTGATAGATTTATAATAGATATTCTGCGCGTCTGTCACAATCTGTGTCATCTTTGGTACGACTTCTTGCATTCCTTCTAGCCATGGTTTCAAGTTCCAACATAGAATGGCTAATATTCTATCACGCAAATAGCAACGCAACTGTATGGATGGAATCTTCATGTGTGGGACTTGACTCCAAATCAGCTGAGACACGGTCGTCAAGTAAGCATTACCAGATTTCGCCAAATCAAAGGCCTGACCTAGGGACTGACAAGATGAACAGGTCTCCATTGCCGGGCAGACCCTCTTTCTTTTCGCGTCTGGATTGTCAAAACTCTCAATCCTCGCCAGTTACCTGAGGATAGCTCCTCTTGGCTCCTTATTCCGACGGTTGACATGGGTGGCCATGGCTGTCATCTTTGCCCTCCTATGGATATTTCTCATCGTCCTGTGGACGCAGTGCTTGTAAGTTGCGAACATGTTCAAACTTGGGTGCCTCTTATACCAAGTTAGAGAACTCTAACGCCGTATAGGCCTGCTTGGCACTATTGGGACCTCTCTGTCCAGAACCGGAATTGCCTCGATGAGTGGCCACCATTGGCTGGTCAGACTATTACAACAGTAGCAACCGATTTCCTCGTTTACATCCTACCCATACCCACCCTATTCCGTTTGAGACTTCCTGCAGCACAAAGACTTGTGCTTATTTTCCTCTTCAGCCTCGGCACAGTCGTTGTTGTGGCTGGAATCATGAGGACCTATTGGGCTCACTACGTTGAAGAAGAAACGTACGATGTCACCTGGGAAGGTTTTGATCTTTGGGTATGGACAGCGCTTGAGGCCAACCTTGCCGTTGTCTGCGGTTGCATCCCTGTACTCCGTCGCCTGTTAGCATCGATGTCGGAGACTAGATCATCAGCTTCGGTAAATATATCAGCCCCCCCAACGATCGGGTCTAGGAAAAAGCACAAAGGAAGGCGAGACGACCTGGACCATGATATCGAAGGTTATGCGCTGGGCCTAGTCAATGTGCCCTCGTCTACCGACGGTGATTCCATAAACATTCCTCTTCCGATTTCAAGTGTTGGATGGTCACCGATTCTAGACTCATGGGCAAGACGGCAGCACCAGCGACATTACAGACATGGACATTATAAGTAGGGACAAAAACCGTAGCCCATTTTAGCACTGACCTATAGTAATTTAATGCCAGTTGTACAAATATCCGTAACAGTTCTTTTCACGTAGACATCCTCTTCTACACGGGGATAGACACCGCTCATAGCTAATAGGATGTGTGTTTCTTCCAAGTGGAAAGTCTCCTCAAGACTACGATATGTACGCACGTGACAAGGGTGGCCAAGCTGTGGAATTGTGGTGCTACTCCTTCACCTCATCAAGCAGCACAAATCAGAACGAAACATATGCGATATTTGGGCTAGTGCTCTGGAGAGCCTAGTTGTATCTCATTGGCAAAGCCTAGATCCATTTTCCGTCTCCCAGACGTTCCTCTTCACTGCCAAGCGAATGTCCCAGGATGCACCTCGATCGGTAAGTCGTAAGGCGCTCAGAGCTTTCCCATGATGCAATTATTCCTTTCTCTTCAATAGATTAACAAGCACGAAAAACAAGGTAACGGGAGGATTTCTAGAGCAGTGATATCTGCTTGTGGCTTTGTTGAAGCTTTATGTCTTCTGCAGTACAGGATAACCGCAAAGGAATAGAGAGACTCTTGAATGTTGCAAGTAGGTTTGCAAAAGTCACAGATTCACTGGCCAAGGTTCCCAAGACAGAAATTCCATGTGACCATAAGCCAGTATGATCCTAACATATAATAATCTTCCCGGAGAATTTTGACATAGTACTCGAGTGTTTGGAGTTGACTGTTTCAAGGGCTGACGATGACAGCAAGGATTTCTACCTGCATCAACGAACTAACCAGGACGTCATAACCTACGAAAACACATTTACCCTACTGTTCCCTCTCCGCACAGTCGAAAGCCAATATTTTGATCTTCTTTATCCTCCTGAACTATTGCGAAAATCCAAGGCGCTAGAGTAAGCGAGAAGCCTTTCGGAGGGGACTAATGCACTAATGTAGCGCAAGGTCCAAGCTAGATAATTATGTCGCAAACACGCTTTAGGCCCTATCAGATGTGAGAAACAAGCTTGACCCGTATTTCCCACTCGAGAATAATCGAGTCAAACCTGAATCGTGATAAATACCCAGATGAACCTTGAAAAATAGCTAGGAACCCTATTTCTTTCCTTCGCATGTTTGGTGGGGGCATCTGTTAATCATTTCCTTGGTTTTTACTAGCTCGCCGTTCCCCCACAAAGACCATAACTCGAGTCACCAGCGTGCCATTCGGGCGGCAATCGACCGAGTGCGGACACCCCTAGCCCCTGTACCCTCACCAAGCCTCTCCCCGCCTTTTTCATTGTCATCAGTGTTGCCGGTTTGAAGTCGCGGTTGTCCTATAGTATAGCAGGGGTAGCGGTGCAGTTCGATTGGCACGCCTGCAACGAGCTCATAGCTACTTGCAGACCGCATGCGGGACACAAGAGGCGCGACCTCGTTAGACATGGCGACGTGTCAGACATGGTAATTGGTTTACAAAGCCAAGATGCCAAGTCATTCGATGGCTTGTGAGACCTTGAAGCGACCCAGTCTCCTGTAATATCCAGGAACATACTGATCTGGTCGTTGAACTGCCATTAACATCAGTAAGTCGTATATAATTATGGAGTCATTTCCTATCAGACATTGCTTTTCAAGGTTCAGCCACCTCATGACTTCGCCCATTCACCTTTGCTCTCTAGTCTCTCTGAAAACATGAGACTTTCAGCGGCTTTGTCAATTGCCCCCCTGGGTGCCGGTCTGGTCCAGGCCATCTTGGACGTCGATGCCATTACTAAGAAGTACTTTGGCAATGACGCGCCTTGGTACAAGAACCGCGTACCCTTTTCGAGTCGAGCGACACCCAGATCACTGATGTTTATTACTACCGGTGGAACCTCTTCCGCACTCATCAGCGCGACATCGGCTCAAAGCATGGCTTCATCTCCACTGAGTTTATAGATAACGTCGGTTGGCAGACTCAGCCTTGGGCCTCTAACAACTGCGCCGCTATCTTCCATCTTTCTGAAGGTCGGTGGTGCCGTGACCCGCGGTTCAAGCAAGACTATGCGACATTCATGTATAGCTCAGACAGCAACCCGCGTCAGTTCTCCGAGAGCATGGCCGATGGAGTTTGGAGAAATTACCTTGTCGATGGTAATCCAGAACTGGCATTTTCTCTCTTGGACGATATGCAGAGAATTTACAATCTTTGGGTTGGAGACCATTTCGATAAATCCAAGGGCCTATTCTGGGTAGAGCCCATTGCAGACGCTACGGAGTACACCATCTCCAGTATCGATGCCTCTGGCGGCTACGACGGTTTCTTTGGAGGCAATGCGTTTCGACCCACTATCAACACCTATCAGTACGCGAATGCTCGTGCCATCGCAAAGATCGCTTCTCTGAAAGGCGGCCTTGATAACGTCGTGGAGGAGTACAATACTCGCGCCGAGGCACTAAAAGCGACCCTTCAAAGGGATTTGTGGAACTCTACCTTCGAGCACTTCATCGACCGCTACTTCGTCGACAACGAGAACGTAACCTACTGGGACTTCATCAGAGGGCGTGAGCTTGCTGGCTTCGTCCCCTGGGCTCACGACCTCCCTGATGATGATGCGAAGTTTGGCAAGGCTTGGAAGCACGCACTCAACCCCGACGAGCTTGGCGGTCCCTTCGGGTTGCGTACCGTTGAGCCCTCGTACGAACATTACATGCGCGTGTGGAGATACGAGGGCACTCACACCGAGTGCCATTGGAACGGTCCTTCTTGGCCCTACCAAACGACGCAGGTACTGACCTCATTGGCCAATGTGCTTGACCACTACCCAAACTCCTCATCCTTTGTTGCCGTGAGCGACTACACCAGACTCCTTCAGCAGTACGCCCAGCAACACTACAATAAACACTACAACAACACTCTCGACATTGAGGAGAACTACGATCCTGATACTGGTGAACCGATTGTTGGCCTTGGTCGCTCGCACCACTACTTCCACTCTGGCTACGTTGACCTTATTCTCACAGGGTTCGTCGGTATCCGTCCACGCGAAGATGATGTTCTTGAGATCAACCCCCTAGCCGATCCTACTGCCATCTCTTACTTCCGCGCCGAGCGCATCTTGTACCACGGTCGCGAGGTAGCTGTTCAGTGGGACACCACTGGCGAGTACTACGGCCAGGCAGGTTTGCGCGTTGAGGTGGATGGCAAGGTCGTTGCTTCTTCGGATAAGCTCGAGCGACTCACTGCCCAAGTCATCCGCACATCCGTCTCGGTAGCCCGCCCCTTGGCCAAGTCAATTCAGCTCCAGGCCACGGAGCCTCTTCCAATGATCAATGCATCCATTCCCAACTACAACGTTGATCGTCTCCACGACGTGTTTGATGGACGTATCTGGTTCTGGATTCAAGACGCTATCGCAAACGGCTTTGATACTCCTGAGGACAGCAGTTCCGAAGAGTGGGTCAGCATAGAGTTCGGCTCAACTGTCGATACCGCCCGTGCTGAGATTGCGTTCTTCGCGAATGAAGAAAAGGGCTTCGATGTGCCTATTAGCTACAAGCTACAGGTTCTAAGCGGCAAGTGGACTGATGTCGCCGACGCGACCTATGAAGAGCCTCTAGCGAACGGTATCACCAACGTCAAGTGGACTGGCGTTTCTACAGAGTCTGTCCGCATCCTAGTCACGCCGCAAGAAGGGAAACGCGTCCGCTTAGTGGAGTTGAAGATTTTTGAAGAGTGAGCACGTTGTCAACAGGACCAAAAGCACTATACGTAGAACAGCTCATAAGGATATTAAACTAGTAGTATTGGCGTTGTAATGAAATGTGCAAGCAGAACTTTAGTGAAGAAAGATGGTGAACGGTACGCAAGCCACCAAACATACTTAAATACTAGCAGACTTTCAAATAAACAGTTATTAGTGTAAAGTTTGCCGATCTGTTCTCAGTGATCAGCCGGAATCGTAAGTCGAAGTTAACTACTCAAATATTGAGAAAACCTACATTGTCGATTCGAGGTACAAAACCGAGTCCTTTACATCAACTGAGAGACACCGCGACGGGCCACAGCAAGATTAAGATTGTCTAATGGTTCATCTGAATGAATGCGGGGGGCTGGTGGGTTCTCGATGAACAAACTTCAAGCGAGCTACATAAAAAGACACTGTCAACCACAACCGACCGACGTACTTCCCATCGCATCAACTTCAGTTATTGATACCTCGTTTCTACAACCCTAAAGTTAGTTAGCTTTCGGGTGACTTCGACAACCTACAAGCTACCTTTGTCAATCTAAAATGCCTCAGGTCAACAAGAGGCTGTTCAATTTCTCAATAACCTCTAAGTCAAGTCACCCACTTCTGGGCACCCCACCCATGTGGGCACCCACAAAACGAAGCTATCGCAACAACACCACCCTTTTCAATTGACTATCGCCGAGGCCCAGATGCAACTATGATACAGCTTTCTGCCTTACTAGGGCAATTAGATGCGCTGGATTCATCTGTGTCAATTTCAGCATCACTAGCCTCGATCTAGGCTTGCCATATATCGCTAATGTTAGTGAACTTAGTGTTAAGGTTGATTTTGATAGTCTTCTTTTTTTTTGCTGTAGTATTGCTGACTTAGGCCTGGAGAAGCTGTATCTAGTGTTAGGTAATAGCTAGCTAGAAGGACTGCTCTTGGAAGCCTTTTTTGACCTTTCTGAAGAGCTAGCGTTATGTAGTAATACTTTGATCTAGTTTGCTAAATAAGTCTAGTTAACTATTAAGGTCCCTTATCTTCCTAGGTATAGACTATACAATAGCAGATGAAGCAAATGCCTATCCCTTTATATCCTAGGTATCCTAGATACCCTGGGTACCTTAGGTAGCCTTATTAAGTGGTATTACTAGTGTTATTGCCTTAGGTAATAGCAAAGAGCTTATAAGAGGTTTATCTATAGTAATAGGCTATAGTCTAGTATATTTCTAGCTACTTAGAATATTCTTTTTTATTAGCCTAGCTAAGCGTGCTAGCTAATAATAAGATAAGAAGTGTCTTTTGTTTATTATAGTTGAATTGTTCTATTAGCTAAGGTTAGGCTAAAGCTTTTTATAATAAGCTGCCTTGACTAGGCTAAAGACTGACTGATCTAGTGGCTGAAGGATATGGGAGGTATGTGGTAGTAAGAATAATAGATAGACGTTATTAATATAGTATTATTATATGAATTCTATTGTTATATAGCTCTTATGCTTATCTAGGACTAGTAGTCTAGCCTAATTAGGCTAGGAGGGGGTAGTCTATAGCAAGAAGACCTTTAGTAGCCACTTAATAGCAGTTTTATTAGTTGTCTATCTATTCTCTATTACTGTAAACTCCTATCTATCATAAAGGCTAAGATTTAAAAGAAACTACTACTACTAGACTATCTTACCCTTATATATCACAAGAGGATATAGTACTAGGCTATCAGCTAAGATATACTTAATAATAGATACCTAGGCTTGTAATCTAGGCTGTTTTTTGTATATAGACTTTGTCTTTACCTTGCCTAGCACTAGCCTATTTGCTCTTTAACCCTTAAGGATACTAGTCTTATCTATATTATATCTATTAGCTAACTAAATAGCTGATATTGATGGGATTACAAGATATTTAAACTAGTCCTTAATAATCTCAGTAGATGCCTTATTAACACGTCTAGAATCAATAGATCAACTTCTCTAGACCTTAATAGATAGGTTTCTTTGTACAAAGGCGTCTATTTATCTTTTCCCTAGAGGCTAGGTATTACCTATAGCATGGAGGATACGCTGGGCAAAAACCTTGACTTGTTGATGCGTTGGCGCAAGCCTAAGGTCAGCCTGTATCTGTACCTAATTGGCTAGCTTAGCCTCCTGACTAACAGAGAGCTGCTGGAGGTCAGTAAATGCGATATCTCTAGGTTGGATACCCTTGAGGCGATTCTGAAGTGTTGACCGAGGGACGCCCTATTTCCTAGATGCTGCCTGGACAGGGACGCCGTTGGCGATATCCCCAAGAGCCTTGCTAACCTCATACTCGGTATATTGACCTATAGGGTATAGAAGAAGGTATCTGCAAAAGATGAAGTGATTTGGATAAGGGATGAAAATGTTGTGATAGTTTGAAGTGGGAGGCTGGTCATGGTGTTGAGGGATTTTTGGGGTGCCCAGAAGTGGGTGACTTGACTTACTCTAAAATCGGTCTGCCTATTCCTCCGCACGAATGCAGAGCCAGCGGAACTGGAGAAGGCAAGAGAAGACTAGGGCAGGAGTGGCGTTAACAGACCCTGTCATTCTCTAGAATCATCAAGCTACTGGGCACTTTAAGAGATGAACTACCAACATCAAGTAATTATGATGACATTGGTTTCCTTGGAAATGTCTGATCATAACACGCCGTATCGCCACCTAATCACATAAATGCAATGCTAATCTGAGCATAATACACCGTGGTAACCGTGCATCACATGCAATTCGCGATCCCTTCGTTTTACCTCCGCTGCAGCGAATTTACGCTTTCACTTAGGGGTTCATTTTTTTATTTAAAGAATCTGCTGCATCTTTGCAACCTGGGGTGCGAAAGAAATCCAGGCTATGGTGCCAGTGGCTCTTGGAAAGGAAACACATCAAGAGCATTTGTTACTATCCCTCTACTAGTGTTGGTATTATTTCCCTTACAGGGTGTACCAGCTTTAATGCTAGATGTGACTGAAGCCGCTAAGCCACCATACATGATTTCTCGCCAGGGAGAGCTAAATCTATGCAGGTGACGCACCAACTCACCAATGACTGTGTAGCCTGTGACTTCATCGGCACACGCCACAATCCTCTGCACCGTCTGGTGTCCAAGTATGTGCCCGCTAATTCCCCCGCGTGTAACGCCACACTAGCAACATAAAAGGATTGGATCTGCCCCCACCGCGGAACCGGCGGTTCTATCTCTCAATTGCCTCGGTCAGTATGCAGGCAATCCGACTGTTATCATCCACAAGACTGTCTCTACTTCTTATATCTAATTACTGTAATTTATACCACCCATAATTTTCCTCGGCACTGCATATGGTGTCAGTTTTGTGATGGCTTCCTCCCCGGCACAGCAGGCGGGACTCGAAGGCAAGAGTCGAGAAGGGATGATTGCCGAATCTATCAGGAAGAACGAAGAGATTCAAACCTTATATCCCCATGTCGACTTCAAAGAACAAGTCATAGAGCCCTCTATCAATCTGACATTCGACATCCAGGTAATCATGTCCCAAATTTCGTCTTTAAATGGATGACCGTGTGTCTGGAAGTTGTGAGGTCGCACCCGTTCCTAACATGAGGCCAGGAACACGTTGACGAAGCCAATCAGAGAAGATATAATACCCTCATTGCTGAAATGCTGGAACACACTGCTGAGCCAGACCTCGCTGAGAGGCTCCTTTGGGAAGCAAGAGAGTGTCTTACCGGTTACCCTAATATCCTCGCTCAGTTCGATGCGATCTTTATTGGGCAGCGATCGGCTTCGAATGTGATTCGGGAGCTGCACGAGTGTATGATGATGAAGAAGGGAGTGGAAAGAAGGATGAGCCAGCAAGCCGACGATAGTCTAAATGGAAATGGACAATGAGGCCGGTTTGTGCATTACTCTCGGGTACAAAGTACGGTTAAACGTCCATACAAAATAAGGATTATCTGTCAAATAGCATTTTTCCTCCGACCGCTCTCGTTTGTAGTTGGTTGTCAAACAGTATGTAGACTTATGGCAGTATATTAAAAATCTACATAGTCGAGATATGGAGTCTGGGTTGAACCGCCAAACACGAGCAAGTATCTATGAAATAACAACTCAATGGCGCTGGTGATAGAAGCCTCCACGTATAATAATTTCGACAAGGATTAATCCGAAATTCAAGAGAGTCAATTCGCCAAGCACTGGTTCAAACCTCCCAATCGGGCATGCGGCTATCCAACCTCTGGCCAATCTCTGGCCAAGGAAAACCAGAATATTTATTAAGGTTCCTAGCTCGCCAAAGACGTGTCTCCAAAATGCAGATCATGTCGAATTACGTGACGCGGTCATTTTTCTAACCCCTGTATCTAATCTTCCTTTGTCTCTTTAGGAAACTGTAAAGCAGGGTACATTCATAGGACAAGTAAAAGGGCTTATTCACCCTTGACTTCACACTCTTTATGGACGACGAGCGGATGCTTCGAGCCTTGTTGATGTGTAACATTTATGCTAAGACTCCTCAAAAGGTTTGATGAGAGAGCCACCAAGGCTATAAAAAGGATTACCCACTCTTGTGAGTCAAAAATCTGAGTAATTCATGGACATGACAGAGAGGATCCAGATAGTGAAGGTAAACCCTAAAGTCACGCTCAGGAGAGTATCAATGGAACTGTGTGTTCTGCGACATGATCAGCAAGATACCGAGAGGTAACAGATGGTCAGGTATATCCAGGCGTTGGGCTGACAACTTTCCAATATAACTAGCTACATATGATTTGATACGAATTGGAGCGCAAGATTATGCAACAGTTCTGTTCACCACAAAGGCTTCTGGTCAGACTTTCGTACGGCAAATCAAAATACGCTTATTCCAGACACCGAGATGGGCTGTTGTCCGGCCATCATTCGGCCTTACCTGAAGCGTCATATTTGGAATGGTCTTGGTCAAATAACTCTTCAGCAGGCAAGTACTTCCTGAACGTGTTGTAGGTTAATGTCAATCCCATTCTGCATCTGTTATATTCTCAGTGAGAACACAGCAAATCGTCCTGCGGGCGCCGCCAAGAGAGAAGTAACGAGTGGAATCTAACCGCCTCACTCCTGATATATGGACACAGAAACATAGGGAAACAATACGGCACCCCAGACATGCGGCATTTGTTACTTGTATGGAAATTGGTTGCCTGCACTATCATCAAATCGATAAAGGCTCGAAGCTCGGCACCCTACTTAAAGTTATTAAAACAAGTGCTGGGATCATCGAGCTACCTTTCCCATGTTCTGTGCTCCAGATGCCCGCACGCTTTGCAATACAGCTCATTTCAATAGCCGACAGCCTTCTGTGCAGCACCAGACACCAGCATCGCCGCGTTCGTCAAGCTACTCTTTACGTTGCCTTCGACAAACGCAAACGTCGCAGCGACGACCTCGAGCCCGTTCTTCTCGATAAACGCCAGCGTGTTGAACCCCATGCGGTCAATGATGTTCTGGGAGCTGCCACCAAGCTTGCTCGCGTCGCCCTCGTACTCGCCCCTCAGTGTCGGTGGGTCGAATGTCGCGGGGAGGCTGGGCGAAGAGGTGTGCTTGAGCAGAAGGAATGTGTACCGGGACGGACGGGCGTTACCCACAATCAGGTGGGCAGCCAGGGGCGCAGGGCCGACGTAAGGGGAGATGGCGCTCCCGCCGTTGACGATGACGTCCCCCGAGTGGCTGAGCGCCACTTTGGCGACGAGCCAGTGCCGGACCTGGCCGAAGGTGCTATCGTTGTAGTGCGTGAGGTCTGGGTCGACCATCAGCAAGACGTACTCGTCGTCGGATACATCGTCGGGCTGAGGGAAATGTTCAGCAGGGTCTTGGTACTCAAAGGGCCGCCTTGAGACTCAAGTTTTTACTTTGAAGTTGGTAGTGATTTTCGGCTCTACTTGGACTTGATCCCTATGGAGCCTCTCCGCTGGAGCCCTGAGGCTCACTAAAGGCCAGTGTACTCCGAGATTATACGGGATCTTCGTCCCTGCGGGAAGAACATCCGGGATGAGCTGGTGCTCTTGGAAGACCTTTGTAATGTCCGTCATTTTGAGTGCTGGCTTTTCGATTTGCGGTTTGGTGAGTGCAATAAATCCAGCTCGTAGGCGAATTCGTCTGGTTTTAGATTGACGGAACATATTAATAGTTGTAAAAAGCAGTGCCTCTTGGTAGATAGCCAAGGCAGTGAGTGAACAATGATGCCGCGATGACGCGACCACTCAACCGCACTGAGACCACATAGTGGCAAAGTTGTTAACGGCCGCTGTGACGCTGTTTCTGAGATGCCTATAGCCCTAATTAGGCCAAAGAGCATCTAAAAAAGCTATCCATTGGTTTGCAGGCTTAAGTTAATCACCTTTACTAATTAGTCACTCTAGGTACACTAGGAGCAATGAAAGATTCTGTGTGTAGTGTAGCTTGTGTACTAATCGCCTACTTGCGGGCTCTCTTTATCCTACACAGTTTTAGTATTGGTATACGAAGAAGATTATTATCATAAGAGTATGTCCTAGCTAGACATTCTTCTATTGATCTTTATATTGCAGAACCATGCTAGTTACCTTTGAATTCGCTACTATACCACGTCATTCATGCATGTCACCCCCTCTTCTTGTTTTTTTTTATACATCTGCAATTACAATGGATCATTAAAGAGGTTAGGTTGAGATGGAAGACCTACAGAGACTAGCGAGAAGATCCCAGGTTTACAAGGCTACGAACAATCAAACCTGGCCTCTCAGCTGCCCTTAGGTCTAGATAACCCCCTTTATACCTAGTTAGGGTCCTGCATCTCTGGACATCCAGTTCCAGTAGCGTAAGCTCCGTGCCATGCATCCTCTGGCTTTAGTCAGTATACTAAAAACCTTGCTCTTCCTCTGCTAGGTAAGGTTTTTAACGCACTAGAGAATTCTATGCTATGTACTGCGAGACCTAAATGGCTATGGTCAGACGGTTGGTAAAATCAAGGCTGACCAATTACACACAGATCGGGGTTCCTAAAAATAATTTCTTATTCCAAAGGTCGCACCAGCTTGTGAACTCTATGAGTTGAATTCTGTATTCCCTCTCGATAGTAACATCTCTTGATATGTTCAAAACATCTAGAACCTCGTCTTTCATATCAAAGAGGCTACGTTTCCACGAACCCGCTGGCTGATGCTCATACTCAAGCAAAGTTTGTTCAATAAGCATCATGGGCGTTATTTCGAACAGCTGGTAATGTCCGTAACTACCGTAACTACGGTAACTGGCGCCGGGGACAGAGAATATAAAGGTCTCTTCATCGAGAAGAAAGTAGGAGCGCACCTTGTCCTTCGCTTCGTCCCTGATGTTTTTGGACAGGAAAGACGGCTCATTATCAACGGCTTTGCAAACATCTTCAAAGAACGAATGATCCTTGCCGCCCTGGGCTAGAACACGTCGCTTTATGCGAGCAGCTTCTCTGAACCAGTCATAAGAGATCAGCAGAGGGACTTTCCGTGCTTTCTCCAGCATACCAAAGCAAGTGGTGAGCTTTTTGATTCGTTGAGGGAGCGCCGTATTTGGCTTGGGAAGCTGATACTCTGAATCCGATACGCCGTGAAGCAGGGCTGTGAAATACGAGGCCATGATCGTGCCAGGGTCTATGGATGCCCCATTGGACCCAAATGGCTGTTTCGCCGAGGCCAATTCTCTTTCTAATCCAGGAGTGAAGTGGGCATGAAGTTGATCATCGGCTGTAGTCCAGGCAAGTTTTCCGAAAGGGAAGTCGCACTGTCTCCCCAGAAGTCGATTCGGCAATTCCTCATCAGCCATGCGGACATCAGGGCTTGGATCCAGCGTCACAGAATACAGGTTGATAACATGGCACAGCACCGAGCCCTCTATCTCCATCTCGATGCCTCCGTTCTGAGTGTTGATATAGCCATCAGTTGAAGGTCTCCAGGCAGCCACACCCGTCCCGGGGTGGACCCCTAGAGCGTACAGGAAGTAGGCCCAACAGGCCGTTCCAGCCAAAGGCAATACTGGCTTTGGGCTTAGCCTCGGACTCTGTGCTCCCCAGCCACCCCAAGACAATCTAGGCTTTCTGCCGCCAGTTCCCAGAGCCGAAGGTGCAGCCGGGATGGCTCCGTCGATCCGAACGAGATACTCCTCAAACTCCTTCAAGGGAGGACGGGGATGCGACTCTGGCCGTTATCGTCCAACGCCTCCTCTTGCCAAAGCCCGAGGCTTCGCTTCAGCGCCTGGGTTTTGGTAATGTTCTTATAGACGATAGCGATGGGCTCGCGTATCAAGGTAACGAGTGTATCGGCAAGCGTGATGGTCTGAACAATGTCGCTTTCAACGATGGAGAGATCCGAGCCCGATGGCTGGGCGGCTTGTGTTGTCGCCAGTGCCATTTCGGGGTGAGGTTCAGGTCTCCCGGGTCGTTTGATATCTCTGAGCTTCGTCTAAGTCTGAGCGATGCAATCTACATACCCTGCGGGCTTTTAGCAAACGTCTGTTTATTCGCCCCTTTGGGGCAGATTGTATCCATAGCGAAGCCAGGCCCAACTCCGTCGACGCTGACTTTCCTACCCGAAGCGTTTCAGGCTGGACTTTTGGCAGGGGCGCCCTACCAGTTCAGTTCGGCGGCTAGATAGGTGGTGAGAAAATGAGAAACACACCTCCTGACTTTGCTTAGCAAAGGCTGCAGACTTGCGATAGATACAGGTTAAGTTGTGACCTCAATTTTCATAGAAATGCTCATGGACTGTTGTTGGAGGGCTGAATATGAGTGAGAACGGATGTTGACTGCGGCTGGTAGTCGTCCAGAGAGAAAACATCACGTGTATGGTTGATTGCCTAGGTGCGGGGACCAAGCATGTTCATTCGCTAGTACTCGGTAGCCAAGAAGGCATTGCATACAGCATCCTGATAGGGCACAGTCTTCTTTTCTCATACTACTTGCTGTGCAATATGCCACGGTAGAGGTCGTAATGACCATCATTAGCTTCCTCGCCAATAGTGGCCTTGATCTCTTGGCACCAACGCTGCCCACCACATGACCTGATCGCACATCAACTACGACACCGACGACCTATTCGCTTCAAAGAGCCTTGAAGAATGCCTTGTGGGAACCCGCTTCCTCGGGTGGCATAATCAAACCGCCATGTATATCGGCACCCCCGCGCGTCTCATGGCACAGCGACCTGCGGAGGTGACCCAATAGATGAATGGGTGTGTTGATGACAGCAGAGCATGAGAAAAGAGAGGAAAGAGACAGAAGCTTAGAAGTAGCTCCCCCTTCTGACGACTATATTTCACCTTTCTCTTTCCCTCCTATGTACTCAAATAATTCAATGATGCTGAATAATTTGAAGGGTGAAGACGGTTCCGTTGTCATGAAACAACGTCGTCTGTTTGAACTTTACACGATGGCGGTACAAGTCTGGTTACGGTTTCTACGGAGAACAAGTCGGAGCAAACCCGGCTCACGCCATACAACCTCCTCTTTGAAAAACAGCGATGTTGCGTCGAAGGATCAGTCTTGCAGGTAGACGTGCCAAGAGAGGAAGGTCGTCAGCTGGCACGTCGTGCCCTCATTGATCACCTTCCAGCCCCACCACTGTGCATGCATGGATCCTCAGAATCCTTCGAGATTGCGGGATGGTACTTGAACGTCGACCGTCTCCATTAGACCTTATCTCTTTAACTTGCGCTTTCCATCTTTCCTTCTCGAAAAAGGAAATTTATCCAAGAAGGCTTAAGGGGTTTACGATGGAGTCCCGAGACTCATCGCCAGCGCGGCCTGGCGCCCGGGAGAAGGACGCCGACTTTGACTTACACGTCGACCACGGAACCTCATCCCACGACCCCGAAGAGGCCTCAAAGTCTCTCCTAAACCCTCACCCCACCGACCGCGACCGCAAGCGTTGCTTCACGACCTCGTACACGCGCCTCGTTGTGATCGTCCTCGTCTCCCTTCTCCTCGGTGCTCTCACCTCCCTCGGCCTCACCACCCTCGTATCCCACATCCACAAAATCTCTTCCACTACAGCCCACCGGAACGACAACACCCTCGCCTCCCCATCCCACGACCCCCAGTCCTCCGTCAAGTTCCTCCACCCAGCACCCTGTGGCACGACGCCGTCCGAAGCCCGCGCCTCCGGGTGCCTCTTCGACCTCATCTCTTTCAACTGGCTTCCCCCGGCATGCCACGACGCCGAGCTCGCGGCGCAGTTCGAGGAGGAGCTGCGTGAGGCGGGGCAGCTGTCGTGGTACGAGGACATGCAGCGCACCAAGCCTCTGTCAAGGGACCAGATCATGACGGGGGAGCACTCGGGGATCTACGTCTCCCTCGGGTACCACCTCCGCCACTGCACGGCCATGTGGAGAAGGATGCACCGCGCGCTGATTCAGGGCGGCGGCGGGCTGGGGCGCGTGGACGGGTACATCTGGAGCTACCACCACACGAGGCACTGCGAGGAGATGCTGCTGGCGGGGCACAACGGGAGCGCGGCGGGGGAGCTGTTCACGACCGAGGTGAGGATCAAGTATCCCGACTGCGGGGTGGTTATGGAGGCGTAGGTAGTCCGTAGACGCCGGGGTATCCTCCAAAAAGTGTGAGAAATGTCTCGGGGAACGTGCGAAATCCGAATCTTCATTCGTGGCAAGTGTCTTCGGACCTCTTCCCGTCGGGCTTCTCGGAGGCGATCCAACTTTGCAGAGACTTTTCCTTCTCGACCCTCCGCTCCTGTCGACTCTTCAGCCGTCGACTCGCCGCCCGACCACCGCCTTCGCCATCGTCCTCGCCCTTCGGGACCTTGGGCTTGGCGAGCAGTTTTCGCGAAAACGGGATCCGCCAAATATGCGGCCCGACCTCGGTCCCCGTGACGCGGTTCGTCTCAATCACCGTCCTCAACCTCTTGGCCGCCTCCCAGTTCGACGTGATGGTCGTCAAGCCGGCCTTCCACCCGTACAAGAACGAGCTGACGTTCATCGCGTTCAGTCCGGACCCCTTTTGGCCCACCGCAAGGGCGACTTGGGGGAGTTGGTTGAGGGCGACCATGCGCTGCGCGTCGTCCCAGGAGATGCTGCCTATGACCGTGATCGGGAGCCGGAGGCCTCGGGGAACGGGATAGGCCGAGAGCGTCTGCAGCTCGTCGATCCGGCGCTGGCGGTCTTCCTCGGCGGCTTCGGGTGTATGCGCACCGCCCTGTTCAAAGAGGATCCGAGTCCGGGCCTGCTCCGAGTCCGTCCCAATCTCGTACACAATCTTGAGAAACGTGTCCGCCGCCTCCTTCGTGCACACCAGCTTCCGTCCAGTCATGGCGGGGTACAACGTGTTCACCAGCCTCGGCCCGTTCTCCACCTCGTCCGTCGCATCGATGCGGTGCTGCTTCGACCTCAAGAGCTCCGAGTCCGGGCCGATCGCCATGTGGCTGAAGTCCGACGAGAGCGCCATGAAGACGGAGCAGTCCACGTTCAGCGTCGCCGTGAAGTCTTTGAAGTAGTCCGTGTTGATGAGGTTCGTGATGGCCTCGTCCAGCGGCGGCGTCGGATCCGTGAGAATCCCCTCCGGCCCGTTGGCGGTCTCGACGACAAGCTCGACATCCTCACTGCCCATCTTGCGTACGAGGCGGAGCAGGTGGTCGACCATCTCATTCTCGCCTTCCGAGATGCGCGACATGAGGATACGCACCCGGGGTCGACGGTAGTCCTGGTATGATACCCGCGCCGCCGAGACCATGTGTCTTGCGAACTTGGCGACTTCGATGCTGTCCTCCGTCTCGTCCTGGAGGATCTCCAGCATCGCACTGTCTGCGCCCTCGTCTGTAAAGTCTTCTTCCCAATCCCACCCAGCATCGGCCATTTCATAGAACAGCCTCCGCTCCGTTGTCGTGACGACCTTGATCCAATCCGCGCCGCCGTTGACGATGAGGTCGATCACAGCGTTGATGGGCTTTCCGCGCTCCGTCTTATAGGACAATTCCCTCCGCATCCCGGCAAGGTCAGAGCAGCGCTTGGTGACCTCCCACACCGTTTCGTAGAATTTGTAATTCGATGCGTCTAGCCTCAGCCGGATCTTGCTGTCGAGCTCCTCGAGATCCACCTGCTCGCTAGCGTCCACATTGTATGATTGGAACATCTTCTCCAAGTGCTTCTTCTCGGACATGATAAGCCGTTCGAAGGCACCAAGCCCCGGAACGGCCTGGTTCCATGATAGGGGTTTGTGGCCTGATGCCGGGCGTCTCTCAATGGCAGCTTTGAGCTGTTCTAGCTCCTCAAGGAGGACAGTGATGCGGTGAATTATGAACTGGCACTGTTGTAATAACGTGGTGTTGGGGTCCGGCTCGAACTGTGGGAATACTGCCATCCTCGATCCCTCCTAATTTTGTAGCAAGGCTGTATTGGTTGTTGGGCGTTGGTATGAATAATATTGCGGTACCTTCTGTTTCTCAGTGAAACATTTGCGTACGTCTCCCCTCGCCAGTAGTTTGCTTCACGTGTCAGTTTGTCGAGTGAAACGGGGAGACCATTGGCCGGCAAGAACATCGATTTCGATGGCTCGAGGTGGTAGCTGATGCCGTCGAGAGCTGGGAGTTTGACACCGTAAGATGCTGTGGCTCAACGCACAAGACAACTTCGGAATATTCAAGCCCTCAAGAGATGACGGAGAGTTCTTCACAAGCTGCCAATCGCCTGGGTCACCCAAGCTCGTGGGATATTACTTGCTGAGTCACGATTAGCGACTTGATTTCTTGACAAAGACAATCGATACGTCTCCAGGCGATGTGGGAAGAATAGCAAATAGAGAATCAAACGAAACACACAAGTATGAAGAAAACGGGGGCATGTACCGTTTGCAGGTCCTCAAGCCGAACGACGGAAGCATCCGGTGATAGAGGTGCTGTGGTTGTAGCTGGGCATTGGAACTAGGCATGAGGCACGTGAAGCAAAATCATCACTTTTCCATCGGGTGGGGCTCCGACGCGGGGCCGAGAGCCGGTCCCTGGGGTTGGATCTGGACGGCATTAAGGGCCCACAGATTCTTCAGTGAGTCGTCAGCAGACCTATCGGTACAACATGTCAAGATGTGCAGTGCACCCTCAAACCCCCAAGGGCCAAGGTCAACAATTGTCACCCAGACAATAAGCGATATACAGCGGGTTGGCGGCGAGGGCTGAGTGCCTCAATCTTCGCATTGCATTAATCCCCCTCGTTGACGTTGGTCCTAATCATGTTCATTAAGGCGCATGTACCGCCATTCCAACCCATCATCCAAATATGCCATGCCGTTCATCCACTGCGGTCTGCAAAGTCTCTGTATCCGGAATTAAATGCGATCCGGCGCCGTCGTCTAATCCAATGGCACAAAGGTATAATGCCTCAATACAATGCTTCCCTCCAAACAAAGCACAGCAGCTTAGAAAACAGTACCATCGCTGTCGATTAGAATGGGTGGCTCCTTCGTGTTGGGTCTGCTGAATTCGGCCATCTCTCGTCCGCCCTAAACCGAAACGTTAGTTAGATCCTACAGTACAGCTGTAAAAGCTCGAAGCTGAGAACGCTTACCTTCCAGCTGCCGGCTTCAAGTAATTGAGCCAGAGTGAGCTCGTTCCCGTTCAATTCATTCTTTAGATACTTGTTGACCTCGACGCAGAGTTTGTCCAAAAAGCCAACCGTCACACCACGCCACTCGACAATCACGTCGTCACTGGGCTCGAACATGGGCGCGACCTCGACCGGCTTGACACCCGCCTTTTTGCAGTACTCGTCGTAGTGCTGGAGACCTCTGTCAGTATCCTCGGGTCTCAGCGTAAGAACACCCAGATCAATGAACAGGCCACCATTGCGGTATTCGGGCAGGCCGGTCAGCAGCTCGACCCCAGCAAAATGAACACGCAGTAGCGACTGCATGGGCTGCATCAAACTGTAGCAGAGCCACTGCGTGAGCTTGTGGAACGGCAGGATAGATTCCCAAGCGGCGGTCGAGTTCTGGGCAGAAGGGGGGAAGGGCGAGAACTGCGAGGTTGTCGGGCTCTGCGGGGGCTGCGGCATGGACTGGCAAGGCCAAGCGTCGCCGAGTGACACGCCATTGATCGAAGTTCGGGATGGCGGCCAAATTGGCATGAGACCGTTCATGAGAACACTCCACAATGTTGGGAGAACGACAATCGGCATGGAAGACGCTTGCGTCGAGGGATGCGACAGCAGGTAGTCTGGGTCGTGTTAGCTCCCCTACCCGGCGATTGCGGACAACAAAGAAACATACCAATCATGTTGCCTGGCCGGCCGTTCTCGCCAAAGTACTCCTTCTTCTCGGTCAAAGCATTCGCCAGACGCTGGAGAAGCTGTGTTCTGCCTTCAATTCCGGCCATCTCGTTTCCAGGCTTGGACTGAAGACCGGCGGCCATCTTCTCGACCGTCAGGTTGCGCAGTCCCTCTTTGTCGACCTGAAACTTGTTCTTGCTGTCGCTAGAAAAGATACCCTAACGAACCATTAGCGGGTGTACGGGTTAGCTTGGGAGCTCTGTGGACCTACCGTCTTGAACATTTCCAAGCTCGCCACGGCGATTCCCTCTGACCGGCGGTATATGCGTCCGTTTTCCGTGCTCTTGTAGCTCCACTTCGTGCCCGCACCTGCATCGAGCAGCACACTGACGAGAAAGAGGTCGATCATGCGGCGGCACTTCTCGCTGTTGTCAACATCCTCGGGAAACGTAGAAAGAAGCTGGGCGATGCGGTCGCGGCCGCCGACGCAAAAGTGCTGGTGTCTTCCGTGGCCGGGGATCGTGTTGAAAGGTGCATCGTAATCTCTCTGCGAGGGATCGCCAGGTCAGTATGTACACTTTGAAACAATAGGTCTCGGGAGGGGAAAACTAGGCGCGGCCTGACCACGCGGGATGACGGACGACATACCTTGATAATCTGGGAAACAAACGAGACCACGTCCGGGAACTTTCGCATGTCCACGTCGAAGTGCTTCAACTCATTCCGAAGGGCCTTGTCCGTCACGATCTTGCTTCTTTCTCTCACGGCTCCTAAGCTTCGGAGGTACCCCGCAGGGTCAAGCTGCGGGTCAGGAGGGCGCGGCAGGTCGACCTTGGGCACGGAAACAGGCGAGAAGGGCGTCAAAGGCGTCCCGGGAGCGGAGCTGGTTCCTGACGTTCTGTTCATGATGTTGCTGCGTAGTGGCGGTGACTTGATGCTGGATGTACGGGAGTTGATGCTCACGTTTGACGTGCTGATCGATGGCTTGCTCGAGGCTTTTGGGGCCTTTTCCTTGCGGGAGAACAGGCCCATTTTGGGCGGATGGGGGCCGGCGGCGGAGGGGCTCGAGAGATAGCGGGTGGTGGGGTCGAATAGAGGGGTTCAAGCGGTGCTGAGCTGGCCGTGAGTTCGAATCAATGCGAAGCTTCCGAGTGGTCAGCTGGACGATTGGTAGGCTGGCAGGCTGTAACACGGGGCGTGTTGGCGGCGGTCACCGAGGCCGGGGGCTCCGAGCGTGAGGGGAAGATCGCAGGCGGGTTCCTAGCTTCGCTTCGCGACGATGCCGAGGGAGATCGGAGACGGACGGTAAGATGCAACAAGCAGCAGGGACGGAGGGGGGAGAGGACCGAAAGATAAGAAGTCGAGGTTCTCCCACTCAAGTTTGATAGGGGGCAGTCTGCTGCGCTTGCGGGGGAACAATAACAGCGAGACACTGAGCTGGAGCGGCGGGCGGCAATAGGAGCAGCAGCTGGGCCGGTTGCGCGCGAAATGTCTAGGCCCTCTCTCGTGCTGGGGGGGGCTTGTCTTGTAGTGCTTGTCGGGGGGGGGGGGGGAAGGGTTGCTCTGGGCTCAGGGACCGGTTCCCTTATTGGTGTTAGAGTTCTCGCCGACGTCGATCTGGATCAGGGATAACCGCTGGAGCTAGACGACCTGTTTTTGGCCTGGTTAGCTTCAAAAATGTCAAGCCACTTTGAGCCATTCCCACTGTGCCCACGCCGGACACAGCCAACGGGAAGGGGAAAAAGACACGCAACCGCCGGAAGAATGCGCAGGAAAGAATTGGGGCTTTTGAGGGGGGGGTGAAAGTTATGCAGGAGGGGCAGAAGATGCAAAGATGTGCTAATCAGGCAGGGCAGAAACTTTGTGCTCCACGGGGGGAGTCGCAGTGCTGCATCTGTTCCTGGCTCCTCTCTGCGCACTTCATGCCGGTGGCCACTCGCACTCTTGAAGCATCACGCTGCATCGTGGGGCTAATCGGCAACCTTGTTGTCGTGCAGGCATGCAGGTGGTATTCCGGGGCAGCCACTAGAAAATGTAAAGCCATATACATCGCACATTTGTGAAGTATGACTCGAAGGACTTCCAGGGGGGGCAGGGTGAGCTTCAGCAGGAAGGGAAGCTGGCCACTTACTCAGTACGTGGTTTTGGTGCCTTCTTCTCACTTGGAGATGGAGACTGACGAGGCAGCAGTGTCCAGCAGATGATCTAAAGCCCGACTATTATCTTGTCCTTGTTGCTCGTCGTGAATCGCAAGGGGTGAAGAAGGCAGAAGGTCGGGTCTTCAAGACAGTGACGGGATGGCAAAACAGGGCGATAAAGAGGTCGGCGGGCAGACGCCAAGGTCGAAGTCGAGGCTGACGTGGAAAGCAGAATGTTGAATGATGAAATTGGAGAGCCGGGAGCCTTGGGCGGTGCAAGGTGTTTGCGGAGAGGGTTTGGCAGCAGGAATGAGGTTACTAGTAAATCTGCGTGTGTCCCCGAGGGTGCGTCGACCGGATCTGAGCTAGTCGGGCGGGATCTAAAGAGGCGTCCAATGTTTGCAGTAGTGGAAATGACGATCAATCTGCGGGCACTCTAATCAATGGACGCAGACAGAGACGCAGACGCAGATACGGCAGAGTAGCTTGGCTGGGCGCTGCGGAAAAAGCAACAGCACCCAGCGGCACGGCGTCAATGACACACTCGGGCTCGGGCAGCAAGAAAGTGACAGCTCGTGAGTGAGCTTAGCCCTCGGAGGCTCTCACCACCGTCTATATCGGGACGGGGTAGTAGTGCAGACGTCTGATGTTGACACTGCGACGGTCGAATATGCAAAGCCGGTTGGACCTGAGGTGCAGCACGTAATGTTGCCGGACGCGTTTGGAGGATGATGGCTAGGAGAAGGAGAAATGAGCGCGTCTCAAAGGTCGTGGTAGTACCTTTGGACAGTGAGAGCTGAAAATGAGGCGAAGAAAGAAGAGGCAAAGGGGCAAAGAAGAGGGAAGTAACGGCGAAAACAGGGCAAGGTGAGACTGGTGCGAAAAGCTTTGTTGCACGCGGGTCGAGACGAAGCCGAGAACGTGGGGAGAGGAAGAAGGTGTGGATACCGGAATGATGGAAGAGACGGGAGGTGCCACGGCGGGGGAGCAAAAGCAGCACCAGAACACGGCCTGGGGAGCTGGAACCAGGAACCGACGGGAGACGGTGACGGAGGGGGAAAGCAAGGGGGAAGAGGTGGTGGTGGTGGAGGAGAAGGAGGAGGCGGGCTTGGAGGGGCAGAGGAGAGACGGAGGCAGAGAGACTCAGATTCCGACTCAGACTCAGACTCACGCCGGCCCTAGCAACAAGTTGGAACCCAGACAGCCGAAATAAGAACCGAGACACAAAATGGTGCTTCCTCCAAGCAATCGGTCCCAAGTGCCAGGTACAGCGTGGAGATTCGGTGACGATGCGAGACGAGACGAGACGAGACGAGATGAGACGGAAAATAATGACAGAAAAATAAGAGGGACGAGGTGAGGTGTGATTTGTGAGGAGGAACAGGATGTCATCGGCGTCCGTCCCCATCCGTACCTGCCTACATAGCATAGTATGCAGGTCATACACACCATAATGGTACTACATACAAAGCGTCCCTTACCATGTCGCCATACAAACTGGCCCCTTTAGGCTGTCCAACCGGGAAGACGGGTATAACTCTGAGCGCAGAGGTACGGGCGTATGCTCTACATGCCTAGGTAATTGCCTTGAATGGTATAGAGGTATCCGAGGCTCTTTCGTTCCGCCTCTGTTCGCACAGCGTCGAGTCCTGCTTCGCCGGTCCACCAAGTGGCCCATGTCCGCTCGTCGCCTTGCAGGCGTGTGCAGTGGATGACATGACAAACCGCTCTCTCCATCTCTGGCATCCTGAGCTCCTCTTTCGAGGGACGGCACGGGAGGGAAGGAGGGAAGGGACGAGCCAGGAGATGGGAAAAGCCTTCAGTGGGGAAAAGGTCGCAGGGATTCCCGGACCAACAGACGTGAGGGACTTTAAGGATCACCTTTTTCGGGGTCCCATATATCGAGGACTCAACGTACGAGGCTCCCCCTCGGATATTGGGGGTGTCCACTCTGGCAAGGTCTCTGGGACTGTAGCCGAGGACCTTTGAAAGAAGCCGGCCCATTGAACTGACTGGATGAAGAAGTAGGTAGTCGTGTCGTCCAATGTCGTCCAATGTCTGCATACCTCCTAGTGTATGTACTATACTAAACTACAAACACCAATTCGCCAAGCTCGGATGTCGACCCCACCACCGCCGGCTACCTAGGTGGGTAGGTAGCTACATAGTACTTACCTTGCGACGTATGTACCATTGGTACTGTAGTACTAGTGTAGGTAATACAGTTTGCCCTGCTCACCGGACGATGGGCCTTTGGCAGGTGCGGTGCACGGGGAAACCAGGCGTGGTCCCTGCCGCCGCCTGCCCTGTGTCAGCGTCTCCTGCCAGGCTGTGGCCTGTGCTTCCCTTCGCACCTGCACTCTCCGTCCCATTCTAGGTATTCTATTTTATACTATTTTACTTTTTCCTTTCTTGTCATTCAAACGTTGGTACGAACCGCCGGCCGAAGCTTCGTCTTCTCCTCGTCTTCCTAGCAATCCAGTCACCATGCTCTCGGGTTGCCGACCCCGTGGCGCGTGTCCCCGGGCGCGACGGCCAAGCATGGGGGTTGAGGTTCCTCACCGAGTCTTCCCCAGATCAGCATGGGCACCTAATGCATCACCAACACCGCACCACCATGCCAACCAACACCACCACCGCTGCGACCTCGCTGCTGATCCGACCCACCTTCGCAAATCACCAACCGCTTTGGCTCCTCTTCCACCCAGACCGTACGTCGTACGGACGGAATCCTTTCAGTCCTCCATGCACCGCACCGAGCATGGGGGGGGGCGGTCCCTCTCCCCGCGGAATCACTCCCGGCGAGCCACGATACTCGTCTCAGCTGCATATTATGGGCTGCGCTTCATCTCTCTGCAATGATACAGTATGATAACAATCGGCATGGCAGTGCAACGGCCCTTTCTTGATTCATGACGTTGGCTGCTGCAACGGCTCCGGTGACGCTTCCGGCGCCCGATCAAGAATGATCGACTGACAGGCTCCGACAGAGCCCGAATGATTGTTTTTTTTTTTTTTTTTTTTGCTCCCGCTTGTCTTCTCGTTGTCCCTTTTCTTTTTCAACCTCAAGCTGGGCAGACTCCGGTCGACATGCGACCATGGTGCGGTCGTCCCATCTCGCGAGCCGGGGCTGCTGGCTTCCCAGTGGAGGCCGACAACAGACGACAAAGAGGGGGGCAGAAGGCGGCACATGAGTTGGAAAACGTGCCGGACCCGACTCTTTTCTCGAAAATGGCTTGCATTACGTGCATGCGCGGAATACTGCATTTGCCGCAGACAGTACATCCTCAATACACGAGGATGGACACTAGGCAACCGCCCACCCCACCGTATCAGGTCGTCGTGGTCGTTTCCGAGAGCCGCCGGGGGTCTTGTAACCGCGTGATTCGCTTCGGTGTTTGCCTGCTTCAGGCCGTTAAAGGGTGACCACACGGCTGCGCAAAGCCGACCCACGCAGTCCAGACTCAGATCACAATCTACTTCAGCTTGCCCTACATGGTCCGGCCAGCAATGGTCATCTCGTTTTCTCACGGGGCCGAGTACGAAGGCGCCGGTACGCCGAGATCGAGAATCCCCGTTCGTGCTGCCTGCCCATCGTCGGCCATTGCCCCATCCGCACTTCCGGTTCGTGGGAAAAGAGAAAAAGGTTTGCTTCCCAGATGTAACGTCGGCCACCCAGGCACATGCAACGCCAAAGACCGGCTCACTTCGGTTGCTTGGTCCTGCAGCTGAGCATGATTAACCGATACAAATATACAGGTTCGTGCTTACAGGCTGGCAAACACGACAGCAAATGGACCGGCAGGGGTCCCCCTCAACGACCCCGAGGAAAGCTCGATTGTTCTCTGCCCAGTACGACCTATGGTAAACCGGAGGGCTGCAAAGATTGGCAAAAAGAGGTGACGCTACCAGGGACCCGGGCTCTGTGGGATGGGGAGGGTGGCCGGCCTGTGTTGCAGTGCATCTGAAGCCTGCAAGGTACGGGAGACTGTGCACGCTTCTGGAATGGCCCCGGCTTGGGACCGCATACCGCGCTGCACTCGATGCCCGAGTTGCTTTCGTGTGGTGGATGACTTTCCACTTGCCTCGTCGATCATGGTGCCTCGCTTCCTGATCGCATTGGACCATGGACCGCTGCAGCCCCTATCACCGGAATCGTCCAAATGTCGAGCCGATTTTGGCTGAATGCCTACCCTGCCGTTGCCCTGCAGCATGTAGGGTGCCAGAAATCACACATACCTGCAGGCAGCGGCAGCACAGGATCAGAGACTCGGTGCCCTTGACCACCATGCCGCGCAACTTCTCTCTATCGGATCTTGGGTCGACGTCGGCAAAGCAGCAATAGTGCTTCTTTTTTCCCCTGCTATTTCCCCTGCTGGTCTGGCAGACCAAGCCAATATTCGTGCACCGGCGACGATTGGGAGCACGGAAGTGAGATGCACCAGCCCAACCGTCAATCGGGTAGTCGGCGCCACAACCCCTCTCTGGAACGGACCTAACAATACAAAAACGTGTCGAGACTGGGATGAAAAGAGCCATGGGCGCGCCTTGTCGCGCGTCGTGGGGACTCAAACGCGGACCTACAGGGCCAGATGATGAGCGAACAGGCTCCTCAAAACTCGTTTTCGTTTCTGGAGGCCAGGGTGGGAGGATCAGGAGGTTTGCTCCGGGATACAGTAGGTGAGGCGGGTATAGCTTCACATCTGACATTCATAGCTAGTAGACACTTGCGCTCAGGACCTTGAAGGCCCAGCTGCAGCGGGAACTTGTCGATCGACTGCGCTTGGCGCCCTTTGACAGGTCACCCAGTGTGCGCCAAATCTAACAACAGCATCCGTCTCGAATGCCACGGCGAACAGCGACCTCGGACCGAGTCATTTGCCAACAGATTCTGACGCTGTAACGAAATCGCTGCAGTGCGAAATACCAATCTTGAGCAGACTCTGGATCACCCACTGGCTCGTGCCACTTTCTTCACGAGCCGGGGGCATTTCAGACGCTCCATTCTCACATTCTCACAACAACCCCGGCGATGCCCTTGAACCACCCCGGTCACCAAGCTCAGGCCCAAACGTGCCCTGTGTCGCCCTGGGCTGAAGTGGCCTGGCCTTCTCGAATTTCGACAAATCCAGGGCTACGAGGGGGGTCTAACTCGAAAAGGGAGTTGCTCAGCAGGTGGTCCCATCGAAAATTTGGTGCTGCTGGACTTTGCCATGCGTCTTCTTTGTCCCAATGTGCTGTTCAGCGTGGCTCCGCTCCCGGCGTCCTTCTCCGCTAAAAGGTAATTCTGCTTTCAGTATCATCGTGTGTCCATCTCCTTTCCAACTCCTTGCCAAGTCCGCCTCGAAGTCGCAAAGGAGGCTTGCTGGCCGACGGCGACGCAGCCCCCCGGCCTAGCACAATTCCGGGAGACCACCTCCCGACACTGCCACGAGGTGGCCATGCTGAGCTACCGATGGTCTGGGTCGGAGGCACTCCTGATTCCTAATGCGAGATCAGCTCGTGGCCACTGCCGCCGGTAATTCGCTTTATGGCTTGAGCGCCGGCCAATGCTAGGTCAATACAAGCGTCTAGGGCTACTGGCCAGGGAATAACGCGGTACAACCATCATTAGAGAGAAGACTCGTTGGTCTCGGTCGATTGCCCCCGCTTGTCAATAAGCTCGTCCATCATCCAGCGGTAGCTCGAAGACTCTCGCTCGTGGCAATCCTGTCGCCCAGGTCATGTCTCAGTACGACCCGGAATGAGTTCGCTCCGGAATGAAATCGCCTGAGTAATTATCTGTCTAGGATAGGGACGAGTCCAGAGCGAACCCACCGCGGATAACAGCTTCTTAGCTTGGACCCTGGATGGCGCCTTTCTACCGTGCCACCACGTGGAAGCGTCGGTGGCTATCTTTTGTTCGGCATACCGCTTGCCTGTCGGTACATACACATCATCGCCCAAGTCCAAACAGCCTCACGATACTACAAGTCAATCAAAGAGTTACAACAACACAAAGCAAAACAATGCTCGTGTGGACTACGTTGCGTCATAACTGGACAAAAAGGATGGACGATCTGGGAATCGAACCCAGGACCTACCGCATGCTAAGCGGTCATTATACCACTAAACCAATCGCCCATGAGATGATCTAGCCCGGACTTGAACCGGAGACCTTCAGTGTGCTCAGTCGAGAGGACTCGAACTGTTAGACTGACGTGATAACCAACTACACCACCAGACCAATTGTTGTATGGAGTCCGCGGATTAAGGTATTATCAATGTGGGAGATGATAATGTGGGTGTGCAAAATTTGCAACCGGAAAGTCACAAGCGGGGATCCTTGCGGACCGGGTCGGAGCCGAGGCCGGTCGATGTGGAGACCTGTTCCGAGTAGGCATGTACCTCCTACAGCGAGCGATGTGAAGAGCGGTGGCCATTGTAAGTCCTGCATTTTAAAATAATAGCAAACGAAATTCAAATCCACTGCTTGAGTTTGCAGGTGTTGAAATCGCAGAGCCCAGTTCGACAGCGTTCTTCTTACACAATTCATGATTCCGCAACGCGGCAGGGATACTGTCGGAAAACAACCTCTTGTCAACAACCGCCCAACTCGAAACAGATCACTGAACCACTTTTGCAAGATATCTCAAGGCCGTTTTGTCACACCGTCGTATCCTCAAATATGGATGCTCCAACCCGGCGACTCGTGGGAGTCCAGACAAAGATGTACCTCTCCCACGCTCAAACCCAAGCGTACCTCGACGCCCTCATCGACACCCTTGCAGAGACCCCGCACCTGTCCTCCAAAGTCGACGTCTTCCTCCTGGTAGACCACGTCAGCCTCGCCGCCGTCGTCTCCCGATGGAAGGCCAGCCCCCACAACGGCTCCCTCCGCCTCCGCATCGGCGCCCAGGACGCCTCTCCCGAAGACCGCGGCGCCTTTACGGGGCAGGTCTCGGCGGCTGTGCTGGCGGAGGTCGGATGCGAGATGGTCATGGTCGGGCACGCGGAGCGGAGGCGGATGTTTGGGGAGGACGACGGGCTCGTCGCGAGGAAGGCTGCCGCGGTGGCGAGGAACGGGATGGTGCCCCTGGTTTGCGTCGGCGAGGCGGCGAGGTCCGAGGCGGGGGGCGCAGAGGCCGCTATCGCTGAGTGCAGCGCGCAGGTCGAGGCCGTGATGCGGGGGGTCCCGGAGGAGGGGGAGGTCGTGCTTGCGTACGAGCCCGTGTGGGCCATCGGGGCGGCGGAGCCTGCTGCGGCGGAGTATGTTGTCGCGGTTGCGCAGGGGATCAGGGAGATGGAGTGCGTGAGGTTGCGGAGGGGGGCGGTCAGGGTCGTGTACGGGGGCAGCGCAGGGCCGGGGATGTTTGAGGGGGTCAAGGATGGGGTGGACGGGCTGTTTATGGCGAGGTTTGGGCTCGATGTCGGGGTGTTTGGGAGGGTTGCGGGGGAGGTTGCTTCTGCTTGAGGACTGTTTGTGGTGTTCCAGACGGGATGGGTCAGGGGTTTGGGCTGGGTTAATCTGTTGGCTTCATGAGGACTTGCAATACTTTTTGTCAACTTGTTGTGACTTTCTGCACGAGCGTTAGCAAGTTTCGTTGGAAACGCATAGCGAAGTGGTAAGAAAGGTTATGGTATGCAATTGGAGTTGGAAAGTCACAAGAAACATTTAGTGTTCTTGTAATAGATGGTTCTCATGGTTAACTACTCCATGCTTACAGTGTAGCCGGTGATCTCACGCATACAGCAACGGTTTGAACTGGGCAACCTGGCAATGGAACAATCTTTGGAACATTGAGTACTCTCACAAAGGAGCTTAAAACCAGATATTTTGTCTGCAGGTCTTCCAGTCGTGTGACTGGATTCCTATTATCATGCCAGCAGGTTTCCCCCCGTGCTGGAGAGATCTAGGGATTACAAGTGATATATTTCTCTCTATAGATATGAGCAAGGCGATCTACGTTCTCTATCCAATCGGTCCCAATCCGTCTTCCTGTTGGCCTTTTTGATGACCCTCCTCACTCAAAGCGAGCTTTCTCCAGCGTTGAGACATCCAGACGAGTTCCGTGGCTTGACCAAATCCTCCGACAAGATCATCGAGCTGTGCAAACCTCGTTCGACCGACAACCTGCCAACATTCTGCGAGTCATTCGAAGATTTCTGTTCAAGCATGGACAATTCGAGCTGTTGCCTGACATCATCTCTGTGATGTACTACGATAAATGCACAAATAAGAAGGAGGAGGAAAGAAAACGAATACCAATGAGAACACAACTAGCGAGTAGCACTGTGTTTCAAGAAAGTTCATTCAAAAACAATACACCCCTGTCCCAAAGCTGACGGCAAACTGTGAAGAAACTGCGTCATTTTCAGAGGCAAGGTGATTGCTTGCGGTCTTTGGGTCGTCATTCAACATGGCTAGTTGTTACTTGCGTGTCTATGAAAGTCTTGCTTCAATCCGGCTCAAAACCGTCGGGAAAATGGCGACGAAGTTCATGTCTAGTCGCTGTCTTTGTAATTGTTGTCCTGGGAATATGAGTCAGCTAACATGAGACTTTGTCTCTGACCGTGACTTGTAAAAAGTCAGCAGGAATACAACATTGACATCTCGAGTTCTGCTGTAGATCTCCAATAGAAACCTTTAGCTTTCTTCCGTTCACTGTGTGACACAACATTTGACAATAGGGAGAGTGGTTCTCTATTATTTCTGCGATGCAGTGTCCAGATGATACATGAGCTGTCTCGGGTTGCTTCTACACCCATATGGTACAGTATCGTGCTCTTTCTTCTCAAGTCGGGAGCCTGCCGTCCCTTTTCAATATTTTACAATTATGAGCCTGGTCTCACATGAAAACTCCGGGTGCGCGCCTCTCATTTCTTGCGCATCTCGCTCCAGAACTTCTGTCTCTCCTGCTCGCCTCGCTTCTCAGCATACTTCTTTGCCTGCTTCGCTTCTTCCTTCGAGCGGTTCGCCTCCATGTAGTTTCCGGCACCGCCCTTGGCGTTGTGTACAGTCTGCTTCAGGCTGTTGATGACGCCGCTAATGCTGCCGTCCTGGGCAGGCGTCTCAGCGGGAGCGGAGGCCGCGGCGCGGCGGGGAGCTTGGTATGTCAGGCGGGAGGGAGGGGCGGTCGTAGTGGCGGGCGCGGGCGTTGAGGGGAGGGGCATAAGGCCAAAGAAGTTGCGGAAGCCGGCCTTGGTGAAGAGCCAGTTCTGGAGGACACCGACAAGACCAGTGATAAAGAAGTACCATTGGACGCCGGCAGGGAGGTAGGCGGTGAAAATGACGGACAGGGGGCCGAGAATGTACATCATCAGCTTCTGCTGGGCCTTGGCCTGGGGTGTGGCGTAACGGGAGCCGAGCTGGGAGTTGCACGTCAGTGATTTGTATGTTGAGAGTGGTTAGGTAGGACATACCTTGACCATGGCGAACATGGCGAAAGGACCGGCAATGGGCAGGAGGAAGAAGGGGTCAGACACGGTCAGGTCGCTAATCCAGAGGAAACCACCCGTCTCCATTCCAGGAACGGGGATGGACGCAGCACCGTTCAGGACACGGAACATGCCGTATCCAAAGGGAATCTGAAGGAGACCCCAGAGACCGTTCAGAGGGTTCACTCCAGCGCGCTTGTTCATCATGGACAAGTCGCGACGGAGCTCAGCCATGCCGGCCGAGTCGCCACGGGACATGGCCTCTTGCAGACCGGTGCGGATCTCCTCGTACTTGGGGTCTTGCTGCAGCTTCTGCATGCGCGCCGAGGTGTCCTGGGACATGAGGAGGGGCTTGAACATGACGATACGCAGGAGGATGGCGGTCGCGGCGATGGAACCCCACCAGGGCAGGCCTGAGTAGACATGGAGGTGCTCAAAGGCCCACTGCATCACGCTTGAGGGGCCCCAGCCGAAATCGAGGCCGAGAGTCTTGAGGAAGCCGATCTGTTCCGGGAGGTCGAGGAGCGCGGCGGCGTCGAGGTCAGGAATAGAGCCCGAGGGGGTGGCGGCAGCGAGAGCTGGTTCGGGGGTGGGGATGGAGGGCGCGGAGGCAGAGGCGGCGTCGACAGCGGCAGGTTCGACGGGAGGTTGTGCGGGAGCTGCTGCGGGAGCTGCTGGTGTCGGGGCCGGTGCCGCGGGCTCGGGCTTTGAGTTCCAGAGGGAGAAGGCTCGTCTCGACTCGAAGGATCCGCCGATGGCTACTGTGCCGGCGAGGCCGCCCAATCTGGAGTTACCGGTCCTCAGAGAGGTCCAGGGCGCACCACTGCTGCGCAGGGAGGTTCCGAATTGCCGTCCATCGCCGAGTCGTCTGGATGACCTGGAGATCTGGCCGTTGAGCATTAGCGTTGGGCGCGACTTGTGCCGTAGTGCCTGGGGTCAGGGATTGGGCGGAATTTACAGATTGGCTCGAAATGCTGCTGGTCGCCCTCACGGAGGGGAGGGAGCGAAGGACGCCTCTGCTGGGCAGCATGGTGGGCTGGATGGAGAGGAGAGGGTTGGGGGGTGTCGGAATTGAAGGTTGTCTCTCCAAAGTCTCGACGACAAATGCGCGCGGTTGCTGGGAAATTTTTGGGGACCAACTCTGGGAACCGCGGACGCGCCGGGAAAATGTCGGGTCGCCTTGAACGGGACACGGGCCCAAGCTCCGGCTCCGTGCCGCGGCCAACCCGTCAAGTGAGGTCAGCATTGGATACTGACGAATGGAAGCTCTTTCAATCTCGGCTTTGAATCGGATTTGTTCAACTAAAGATCTGCCAATGCCTTTGTTCAAGAAAAAAACGCCTTGTTTTGATTTTTGGTTTGAGAGCTTGCATATGGACGGATCGCGGGCCTTGGACTTGTTACACCCGGCCCACCCACGCCGCCTGTCTAGGAGTCACCATGGTTCCGTCTTCTGTAGATGCCTTCCGTCTTCCTCTACGCAGATGCATGCTTTTTACCTTGCTTAGAGAGCAGTTCATGCCAAAGCAGTCCTAGGGCCGCACACAATGGCCTCAATTCTGCTGCGTAGCATCATCCCTTCCTGTGTTACAGAAACGGCTCGCGATTGCCATAAGTCGAGACAACTCGGCATCGCTGAAGCAATAAGGCCCTTATTCCCATCCACCTAGTCATTCCAGACTCGTCAGGTCGTCCAGACCTGTGGTAGGCCGTCGGTGCTTGTCTCGAATCTCCAGGCCGGGGCCAATAGCGTGCGCTTGTCTCCGGGACATTGGGAAGACCTGTAGCGTGTTAGACTAATCACTGCAAGCTATATCACACGTTGTGCAAGTTGTCGGAAGCATCTGCATGGTCTCGCAGCACGAGCATGCCAGCCTCGCGGGGTATTTCCATCGTACCTTGGTGCCGCCCCATCCCAATCTGTACGCAGCCTCATGTGCAAACAACTCTCCAAATCCGAGCATCATGCCATTGATGAACGGCAGAAACAGGTTGATGGCGGCGCCGCGGACCAGGCCCCAGAACGTGGGCGGCTTGTAGAGGATAATTGGCGAGTTCGACGAGGGAGGTGATTCCGTAAGGTCTTCGCCCTGGGAGTACTGCTCGCTGTCGGACCGGATTGTCACGCCGGACTCGGCGAGGGGGTGCAGGGAGTCGTCGGAAGCCATCGTCGAGGCTGTCTTGGGGGGTGATGACGGTGGTGAATGGGAGGTTTGTCGGGGAGATCAAGTCGACGATGAGGTTCCCGAAACTCGGCGCAGTAGATGCTAGCACGGGGAGCTACGGCGTCACCTCGGAAAATCATCACAGCTGCCGCCTAACCTGGACAACGGGAGGAACTCTGCGGGGTCTGTGCGTTGCATCTCAAGGAACAGCTTCAGCCACTGGAGATTAGATAAGCACGCCGTAGCGGTCGACTTTCTCATCAGGCCTCCATGGTGGGGGAATAAGGTAGGTACGTACTTCTTCTGAGCGGGACGTGGAAGGTGGCTCCTCACGTCACAAGGAACGTACTAGAGAGGTACGGATGCAGCAGCAAGCTCCAACTGACGACCACTGAGCTGCCTGCTATTCGTCTTCACCTCCGCCGTCTTTGAACTTCTGCAGGGCGCAACCTTCAAAGAAACCCATACACCACTTTCTCCATACAGGTCATTGATTCTCTTGCCTGCCCCCGTATTGCATCGCACATTATCCTCTCTCGCCCAACTTCCCCCGAGATACCGCCACACTTCACGGTTCCCCGCCAAATCACAACCAGTGCCGCCATCATGTCCGGCAGCAGCAACAGCGCTTCGCGCAACAACATCTTGCGGGACTTCAAGAACCTAACGGGCATGCCCGAAGCTCGTGTAAGCAACGCCTGTCGTCTTGATCTCTTACCCTGCTAACCTCCAACAGTGCACAGAGTACCTTGAGGCTGCGAACTGGGACATTGGCCTCGCCGCCCAGGCTTACTACGCCGACCATGATTCCGAGGACGACGTCGAGCCCGTCGCGCAGGCCCAACCCGCAGCTCCTGCCCCCGCTGAATACACCGGTCCCCGAACTCTCGATGGCAGACCCGCACCGGAGTCTGCTAGCAGAGCCAGCACGGCGAAGAAGGCGGCACCCAAGAAGAAGGGTCTCGCAACGCTCAGCTCCATCAGCGGCGGTCACGCACACGACGACGACGATGATGAGGATGACGAAGATGACGACGACAGAGGCCGAGGAGACCTCTTCGCTGGAGGTGAGAAGTCTGGATTAGCTGTGCAGGACCCGTCCCAGGAGGGCGGTGGCGCCAAGAAGATCATTAGTGACATTCTTGCCAAGGCGAAGGCGTAAGTACCAATTACCAAAAGAATATTTTAAGCCGTCACTGACAAGAGCCAGCAATGCTTCTCGCCCCGAGACTGCATCGCCCGCTGGTCCTTCGCGCTCCAGTGTCTTTCGAGGAACTGGCAACACCGTCGGTGGCGAAGGAGCCGACAGCCGCAGCATCCCCGACCCCGACGCTTTCCAGGAGGGTGCTGGCGGTCCGCCGGGCCCGAGCGGTGAGCCTCAGGAGCGCACTTTGCACCTGTGGCAGGATGGCTTCAGCATCGATGACGGCGAGCTTCACCGATTCGACGACCCGGAGAACGCAATGGACTTGAACATGATTCGTGCTGGTAGAGCTCCTCTGCATTTGATGAACGTCCGTTATGACCAGCCGGTGGACGTGAAGCTGCACCAGCACCAGGAGAACTACCACGCTCTACCCAAGAAGTACAAGCCCTTTGGCGGGGAGGGACGCCGACTCGGTAGCCCGGTTCCCGGCGAGGGCAGCTCTTCTGCGGCTGCGGCTGCGGCTGCTCCTGCTGTCTCAGCCAGCAGTCAGACCACTTCCGCCAGCTCGACAGACCCTCAGCAGGCAATCGATGAGTCCCAGCCCACCCTGACCCTGCGCATCCAGCTGCCCAACGGCACAAGATTGCCTGCTCGTTTTAACACAACGAACACCGTCAACGACGTCTACGAATTCGTGCAGCGTGCATCGGCCGACACCCGCACCAGGCAGTGGGTTCTGGCGACGACCTTCCCGAACAAGGATCACACTGACCGCAGTCTGGTTCTGGGCGAAATGCCCGAGTTCAAGAAGGGCGGTACTGCAGTTGTCAAGTGGGCTTGAGCGGGATCATTACAAAAATGGCGGGAATAGGGCGGCGTTTGGTACTTTGGTCCCGCCTCGTGGCTGGGTGACTTTGGGTCGGGCATCGAGGCAGTTTGCCTCTGCGCGGAATGTAGACTAGCTTGAGCAATAGACATGCCCACAAGTAACAACAACGTGGTTAAGTGTGACTTTTGATGCCTATTTGCACTGCCTTATGCTAAGTGTACCTCTGTTGTACAGTTTCAGAATCCTCCAACGCCCTTCGAAATGGTATCATTAATCATCCCTGCCATGCGCCACTGCGGCTAGCTGTCGCCCACACGTGTCTCCAACGTAAAGTAGATTTACAATTTCTCCAGCCACGCCTCGCGCTCCCCTCATGCATGCCCGCCGCTCTGAGAAATCATTGTGGCCGGGCCGTCGAGGAATTTGAAGTGTTCAATGGCAATCTGGCAGTTGAGCATGGCGGCGTTGAACCTGGCCTCACCTGGTGGCAGGATAACCATCAGATATGTATTGGTCGTGAATTTGAGGATGAACAGGTTGAACCGCGTGCCGGCCTTGTGCTCCATGCGCACGAACTGCTCAGCATTTCGCGGGGTGCCGGTGAAGCGGCTAATGGTCTGCTTAAAGTGCTTCATAATGTTGGACATGCGCTCCAAACGGTCCTCGGTGGGGTTCCGCTGCCCTTCTTCTGAGGTCCAGGATGAGACCGCGAGGAAAGACGTGCGCTCGAACAGCAGCAGCTCCTCGGCCTCGATTGCAACGCCGAGATTGGCGAGGTTGCGTTCTATAGTGGCCAAGTTGGGGACCAGATCGTGTATGATGCTGGCCCACGCCTTGTACAGACTCTGATCCCAGATACTCGTCGCAAACGGCGTGATATCGAAACCTTGCCCGACGGGTGCCGTCGAGGGGCTGGTGGGGTCGTCGTCCGGGTGCTGCTGCTGGAGGTAGCCGATGCTGTTTGCGTACTCGGCGGTGCGCTGGCGGACGACACGGACACGGTCGTCGTAGACGGATTCCCGGTGGGCGGGAACGACAAGGTCCATCTTGTGGATGAGGACGTAGATCTTTGCGCCTGGGGAGAACTGGAGGAGGGCGGAGATGATGGAGACGTAGGTGGCGAGGTCACGGTCGATGTCGCGAGACTCGATGTCGAAGACGTAGATGAGGACACCGACGTTGGAGAAGACATGGACGCGCTGCTGGGAGAGGTAGTTCTCCATGAAGGCTTCCTGGCCACCGCAGTCCCAGAGGTTGAGGGTGAGGTTGCCGAGGAATTTGACGTGGGAGAGGTCGATATCTATTGTGGCACCGCTAGAAAGAAGAGATTAGCCGGCAATGCTGCAACCGAAGAGAAAAGCGAGGGGAAGCCTACAGTCTCCGGGTGTCGCGTGCAATGTAGTTGCTAAAGATGATGCTCCTCATGCTAGACTTTCCCGAACCACTCTTGCCCATGAGCAGGACCTTCTTCTTCTTGGGTTTCTTGACCTCAGCCAGGGGCGCATTGGCCGGGCCATTGTTGTAAGAAGTGTCGGCCATTGCGCGCAGAAGCTATCCTCCACCTATGTACTGATGCAGGTCGTTTCGAAAAGGGTTTTCGCTGGTATCTCGAGATGTTGGAGCGTTTGAAGGAGCTCCGTCGTCGGAGCTTCGGGTAGACGATGTGTCGCCGGAGAGATCCTTTTGGTGGGAAACCTCGGCCGTCGATGCGACCAACTTAAAGAGCGACTGTTTCGGCGCGCTCAACAGAGTCGTGAACGATTGATTGGGCGTCGTAGAGAGCCTTGTACGAGGTCGAGTGCCCGACGGGATGATGATCTTGGTCCGCGACTTGATTTCCAGGAGGCGCATGGCACAGTACGTACCTTGACGGATCGGAGGAGTGCGAGTCGATAAGATAAGATTGCTGAGGTAATGTCGTTGCGCCAAGGGACACCCCGCTGTTGCTGATTGCACATCTCCATTGAACCCATTCTAGTTCCACATGTTCATCCCATCAGTCGCCTTTCGTTGACCCCACGGTCAAGGCCACGACGGCAGCGACCGACGCCAAATAGCCTTGAAAACCCTCGATGAGTGGCAGTAAGTACTGCGACTTGGTTGTCCTCTCGGCTGCTTGGAGCCGGCCGCGACGGTACCAAGGCCCCTCCCTCCTTGAGTTGTGCATTTCTAGCGAAGGCAAGGCTTTCCTGAAGTGATACGGACATGACTTATACCAAGAGCCAAAGTGACCGCTGAGGCAAGACTCGGGCAGCACGTGGTCACGATTTGAATCAAGTTTATAGGCTCAGTCACGAGGAACGATGCAAATGTTTGTTTCCCTACATCATGGTCATTTTCACGCCAGTCCAGTGCATCAAAGAAACTACAGTCTTTTTTTACGGCTTTTCTTCGATCCGCCAACGTAGCCTCAAGCTTGTTTTACTTTGGCAAAGAACTTGTCATCCATTTGATGCACGTCTGATAGCTCAGAGCAACGCGGCCCACTGGGAAGATGCCCCCGTTGGCGAAGTCGCCCTGCATATAGCGTACGTCGTCGTAACCCAGCCATCCAGGGAGTCCAGCCTCCCCCATTGCCTCCCGCTCAATGGAAGGGATATACTAGCTATCCAATGGTGAAGGATGAGGCCCTTCAGAAGGGACGACTTAGTTGCCCCGCCGCCTGCTGGAGTGTGAGACTTTGTCTTGGCTACTCAATCCTAGAGTCATGCCCACCCAAACTTCGCTTATCCCTTCGACTGGAACCAATGAATGCGATGCTGTCATTGAGTTTCGGGATGCCATTCTGCACACAAGGGGCCTGGTAGTGATACCGGCTAGCGATGGACTAGTGACGGCTTGTCTGGTGGATCTGAGTCGTCCCATTCGCCCTCATGAATACCAACATCCGAACGAGCGCCCATCCCTTCCCGAGATATTTGCAAGGCTTTTACATATCACTGTTCAGATCCCACTTCATGCCGGCACATGGTGGATGGAATCTGTCTGTTGCCTTGCCGACAAGGAAACTGATGGTTTGCAGCTGATAGACTGTCCTTGCGAGCATAAGATTGCGCTGTTTTCCGTGTTCTGAGATTACTTGTCGAGTGGAACTTGGTTGCATTTCGAGCACCAAGGAGACGGCCCCGGGCCGATGCACCCAGGCCGAAGATGAACACGCAATTCTCGAATCCGCAGCGAGGTTCTCCCCGCCGGCCAGAGCACCCAGGCAGGAGTCGATCGCGGGGAGTGAGTGCACCGGTTCAACGAACCAGAGTCGAAACACAAATCCGCCCTCCTCTTCCCAGCAACAGGCCTCTTATACTCGCGAGATACACTTCGCCTGAAGATGCACCAAAGACGGCTGCTCCGTCAACGCTGCCCCATCGCTCTAGCGGCTCCCCTGGACGCGTGTACAGCTCACCAACCCGGCCATTCGATCGGTGTCAGAGTCCTGTTATGACACTCCGTATATTGTCGCCAAGCCGACATGGCAACCGGGCCGAGAAGAAACAGGATGACCAAGAGAACAGATTGGCACAGGGCTCAGCAGACGATGTTCCTCCGTCGCCAGGTCTCAGAAGATCCATAAACAGCAAGCTGACTTCCCCGAAGCGTCGACGGCTGCCGCTGAGAGATTCCATCCTCCTGACGCGCAAAGATTCGGCCGAGTTCTCGACGGGGACCATATCGACCGATGCAGGTACGCCGCGAAAGCCACCACCGCCGTTGAGACAGCAACGAGCTCGATCCGAGACGTCGGAGATGAGCAGCATGCCATCCACTCCGTCCAAGTCAAGAATTCCGGATCTGCCCAGGTACGCAAAGAAGTAACCTAATTGCTGTTGATGTCGCACGCTAATCCCATTGTCAGACTTGGAATTCGTCCTTGCGATCACCCGCCCAACATCCCGCAGCCACCGACTCCACCCGCACGTCTTCCGCCGAGGGAGACTAACTTGGATAGTCAACAAGTGGCAATGAAGAATCCCGCTAATAGCTCGCTGGTTGCTGAGAAGCCACTAGTGTCTCGCATCTGTTCCTTGATCTTGGATGAGGAATTCGGCGCTGGCGCCGACAGGTCTTCCACACCACTCAAGGTCTGGGATACTGTGGTTAGGTGCTTAGATGACATATCGCGGCTCGGACAACCAGTACCTGCTGGCAAACAGGAAGAGCTGCTCTCTTCAGACTGTCAAGCCCCGGAGTCACAACGGCCCCTGGAGACACCTGCTAGCGGTGTTGGCCAGGACAATACTGGAAATGCTGTGAACGACAATCCCCATGGCCCAAGCCTGGAGGATAAAGTCGTCGAACTTAACGACATGCCGATGCCCGGTCATCCATTCAAAGATCATCCCCTAAGCCGCCACAGTCACGCCCAGTCGCTGCCATGCCCATACAGACTTCGCAATCCGATACGATTCAACGTCAGTGACAAATGGCAATGTGCCACTGGTAAATGGAAGAACCTTGCAGAGTTACAGTACGAACTCCAACGTATGGCAGCTAAAACCGAATGCTGACAGTTCCTAGGACACACATCATCAAGGACCACAAGAAATCCAGCAATGCCCATCTGTTTCAATGCCCGCGCTGCGAGAAAGGCTTTCCAGATCCTGCTGCTTTCAGGGAACATTTGATGCTCCCGAAAGATCAGATGTGCGACCCCACGTCTGAAGAAAGTTCTACAGGCGCCGACGTAGAAGATGGTCTCACGGCTGCCAGAGCGCGAGATCTTTCCTACAAGGTAACGAACGAGGGGTTAAAGTCCTGGGACGACCTCTGGCGATGGCTCTTCCCATCCGATAAGGTGGCGCTACGGCCTGGTAAGTTCTACTGGCGAACGAATGAAGGCGGACCTGCTGACCAAGTGTAGTAACCCTACCCGCCGTCGAACTCCCACAGGTAGAGCAGGAGGTGTTCGCAAGCAGCAATATGTCTAGTCTGAAAGCCAGCTTGGAGGAGCGTCTCAGGCTTCTAGCAATGCAATCGGCCAACGACGAGTCGTTTTCCTCGCAGATACCGGTTATCACCGGATCTTTGTCGTTGGTCGTCGAAGCACATCTTCGAAGTGTCTTCATAGCCTGCCGCAACCAGCCGCCTAGCCACTCCAGGAAGGTATCATTGACAAAGGACTCAGTGACTGGCCGGCCTAGGAATCTTTCATCAGCATCTTCGTCCAGCGCCAGGAGCATTGACAGGCTGGATCACCGTGGCCCAGTCATTGCCCTCAACGAAGGGCAGAGCACTCTGAGAGATGCGTTCCGCGTCCGAAACCATCGACAAAAAGGGAATAGCGACGAGACAAGGCCCGTAAAAACATCACGAGCCGTGACCCTACCGGTTTCTAAGATGCTCACGATCCCGTTCCCGCGCATATCGGCCTTGACAGAGCAGTCCGACGTGGGCCTCAGCCTAGCAACAGAAGACTTGAACGGCTCCCCGAAAGTCCCCGTGTCGGACGCCGAGTATTCCTCGGGAGTCGATTCCAGCCCGAGCAGCGCCGGCAGCTTCCGGGAGTCCAATCATACGGACATACGCTGCAGTAAATGCAACATGCGACCGAGTCTGCGGCCGGACGAGGACATATTTGCCGATCCCAACTTCAGCGGAGGGCCATCGGCTACCCAGGCGCAAGATCCGACGTGCAGGTTCTCGGATTCGGGGATAGGGATCTTGTGCAGGAGCTGCAGAATGTTGGAAGAACTCATCAATTCTTATTCGAGGACGTCGTCGCCGGCGGCCAAGTCTGAGAGGCGCAGTGGCGTCGCCGGCAGTGTGCCCAAGGATGCGGACACGACATCGGCTGCACCTCTGTTCTCGATGGACACCTCGAGCATTGTGGACGAGAGCGAGGAGGAGACGCTATTCGACTTGATCCTCGACTCGGCCACTTATCTCGATGACGATGGGAACCGCAAGACGGAGATTGTTCCATCCATGTTTCCTCTTCCGCCAGTCGGGTTGTCCAAGTATGATCGGTTCGGACAGGACGGCAACTTCTTCTGACTTCCTTTGTTTGATGGGTAGCAACACGGCGTTCTGGTATATAGTAGCCGGCACCGTCGTACCATCGGTTTAAGTCGATGAGGAAAGCCTTCTGGTTTTGTTTCATATCGCGAGTACTGGTCGGAAAAGCAACATTGGAACCAGGCGTTGGGGTTTTAGCAAGTGATTGAATTCCCATTTGTCTCATGCATCTTGTCGATAGACTATACCAAGACCAATGCACACCATATGTATCCCCTCGGTCTGCGCCTCTCTCCCTCGCGATAATCGTGAAACCAGTACCAATCCACAATCTCTAGGTCGGGGTCAAGGTGGAGGGACGTCGCGAGGGTTGAGGGGTCGAACGGGCCCATGCTGGGTAGGGAGGCGAGCCCTTCTGCGTCCGGTGTGCCGATGAACTTTGGTAGGCGACCAAGCCTGTGCTGTTCCAGTTCCTCAAGGCTGATGGCTCTGGTTTGCTTCCTTCGCCCGCGCCGCTGCGCCTCCTCTCGATACGTTTCGTCACTAAATGCTGAGATTGCCCCGCTGCCCGAGGAGCGTGTTTCAATGGTCATGCCTGAGTTTGTGCCTTGGCCTTTCTTTGCCAGCAGGCACTGGTCGGTCAAAATCGAGCATCCTATGTGTTCCTGCCATAGTTCCATGCATTTTCTTTTCCGGCGCCACATTCAGAGGCTCCGTCAGTTCCTTCTTACCTGCCTATGATGCGGCATGTTACGAACGGATACTGCTATTCTGGTGGATTGGGTCATTCTGACAATAGCTGGCTTCATGTTGTTGCCGTTTGATAACATCCAGTCCGCGAGTTTGCTCTTGCGCTGCTTAAAAATCAGATGACAAAGTAGGAGCCAGAAAGTGTCGATGCGCAATCATCAAGCAGTTACGCAGCTGTGCTAGCAACCCTTTTTGGAACTTCATCCAGACATCCATCTTCATACATCTTGGCAGAGTCCTTTCCGGCATACGATTATCGAAGTATTCCGTTTTAGTCGTTTTGAATACAGTATCCCGTTAAGATTCGCCTCTCCCGCCGCCATGTCTGACGCTGCCATGTCTGCCGCTGCCGTATCTGACGCCGCCGAGGCTGCCGCCAGCCGAGCCCACCTTGCCGCGATGGGGTTTCCGTTCCCGGGCGAGTCGGTTCTCAACGAGCCGCTGCCGGACACCCTTGCTGCTCTCGCCAACGTGTTGGTAATCCCAACAATGGCCGCGATGTCCGAGTCTGAGTACCAAGAGACACAGGATAGGAAGTAGTTTAATACCATTCCGAAAGCGAGGGCCTTCGAGGAGCGGCGGCGTCAACACAAATTGATGCAAGAGTGGCATAATGATGTCCAAAAGGAGTATTTTGGGAAACTTAAGGTGGTCGGTGGTGGTAAGCCGCCATACGCATAGGATGACCACCGCCGTTGGTTGAACAGTCGGATTGACTCGGGGTCCATACCCGTGGCTGATATAGCCGAATTGGCTGAGTTCGCCGAGGACGCAGCTTGTTGGGCTTTTGCGTAAGTGAACCGTCGATAGCAGCCCAAGAGCATCACTAACATTGCAGCAGGCAGGCAAAACGACATGCTTCTCTCCTGGCAAGTAAAAAACAAGGCCAAGAGTGAAAATACGGCTACTATACCTTCAGCAGCCGCCGGGCCCACGAGCGCCACGCGGCGGAATCGCGCCAGGACGCACTCGGCTAGGTAAGGGTGGCCGTGAGGCTACGTGCGGCCGAGCGAGCGGAGAAGGAAATGGGCCGGCCAAATTTGCTGGTGGATCTCGAGTTGCGAATGCCCAGAATCTAACGCCCTTACGGTCCGACAACCTTTCGATCGATTTGAGAGCTCGGCAATGGCTCGGCGATGGCTCGCGGGAGGATACCACCACACCCACTAGGACACAAGTGGGTGTTCCTTTCACATTCATTATGCGAAGGAAAACGCAAGAAACCCGAGGAAAAGATCACTCGTACTCTACTGCGAAGGAAAACGTACAAAACCCCCGATGCGGTCAAGTCCAGTGTTGTCTGAAGGTCTTGAGGTCTGACGGTTGACGACTCCCTTCAACACCTGGATAATGGCAATGACCAAATCGGGTACGTCGACGACGAGTTCGCACTTCTACGCAGTGTCGACGATCAACTCCTTGCCGCAAAGAAATTTCGTAAAGACAAGGAGGCCAAGACGAACTCAACCATCAACTGTCCTCATCAGCAACATCCACCGACCTTAACCACGAGTCATTTCTTCAACATGGGTATAGTGCTTCGACTGCCACGGTTACCATTTGCTATCAACCTTGAGAAGCCAGTACTATCTGTCCGAACAACCAGCCACGGGCTCCTAACAGCTTTGGTCATCAAGCCAGTCTCTGCCAACGCCGTTGGCATTCTGTCGTCTGCTTGCCATCTCCACATGTGAGCTCGTTAAAGCCAGCCAACTTCTGCTTTTTCCGTCACTAGTCACTTCATCCCTCGCTTTTGCACCAGCCATCGCTACAAGAAAACATCTGGTAGTCAACAAAAACAACTGGCGACTCCCCTATTCATCTTCATCTCCAACAAAGAGTTGTCAACCGAAAGCTTCCAATCCTTTTCGTTATTTGCGCATCTTTGCCCATCCCTATCAACCAGAACCAGAGCGACTGGTCATCGGCTTCCATCGTCAAATGTTTCTGAGAAGACGCGCAAGCCATCAAAATCCGAATTAAGTTTCATGTTGTTGGTTGCCTGTTATCAAGCTTCAAGCCGCATCTGATTCGGAGAAAATCTTGACGGGTAGCTTTCTCCGAAACGTCAGGTCATACACTACATCTTACCAGTCAAATTTCCCACTTCTTCTCTACGCCGCAAACAATTCGAATCATCCAACATACTACCAATTACCCGTCCGTTCCAACTGTGCGGATAATTGAACGAACTGTACTACCAATCTTTTCAAGTAGCGATTCAAAGCATCATCATCCCGGCTTCCAAAACTCATTACTTAGACTCTCCACTCAAGCATTGCCAATTACAGCCTTCAGCCTCGAGGACAACAGAGAGCTTACTGAGATGGATCCTTTCAAAAAGCTTCCAGCCGAGCTCCGTGTACAGGTCATCTTGATGATCCGTTCACGACGTACTATTTTGCATTTCATCCAGGCCTCGCCTGTCATGCTTGAACAATACACCACATCGAAAGGATACATCATAAGAGCGTTGCTTGCCTCCGACCTCGATGATGAGATGATTCAAGACGCTATGGCGATCATTCTTTTTCCTTCACTGCATACCACCAAACCCTTGACGCTCACAGAAATTCGCCATTGTCAAGCTTGGGCAGCGCAACAGCTCCCCAATCCGCTACTCAAACCTTCAAAAGAAAGAAACCGTCGATTAATCAAGAAACTCGACAGACTACATGGGCGCCTGTTATTTTTATCGAGGACTACCTGACTAAGGCTACTGCTGTCTTTCCTCCACGAGAGTACATCTGCCTTTCTGGTTTATCACGAAGTCAGAACCATTTGACGTTCAAGGATCAGTCATTTGGTCCTACATTTGATGCGGCCAATCTTACAGGTCCCGAAAGAAAACGAGTACTCAGAGCTTTTTTGCGCTGTCAACTCATGTCCTTGATTTATCGTGGACAAGTATTTGAAGCCCGATGTTTCCTGAAGAATTTACGTCAGTACGGGGGCCAGGAATTTCAGCCGTTCGACCGAGAGGCCATTCTTTGCGTTCGTGCATATCTAGAGTCTCTTTACGCAGCCATTTTCGCACATTGCAGCGATTCATGGCTACCGGAGCCCACCTCATCTCCCAACCCTAGTCTGCTTTACCCAGATAACCTATACGTCGACTCTAAAGCTTATGCCTCCCATATGGGCCGGGAGTGCATGTGCGTTCGAATTCCATTGAAACTGGCGAACTCTGGCTTCGACCTTGTCATGAACTTTCTTCGATACGCCACGGCCGGACGGCATGGGCGAGATCGCCTCAAGCAGTGGTTTATGGACGTCTGTCCGGGGCAGGAGCCGTGGGATAAGACGTTCAAATGGGGTTCCTCGGTGGATCGGTTGATGCGTCCTCATTGCGAGAATAGAGACGAAGATGATCATCAAAGTGGCCCAGGCATGTACCGTGTGCTCTATCCGCTTATTTCAGGCTCGTCTCGACTGCACAGAGACATATACCGACAACGGGCGTGGGTGTTCTTCGATGACGCCCGGTTTTACCCATCCTCTGGTGCAAAACCACATTTTCCGACTGAGAACGATCTTGAAAAAGAACAATCTGACGCTGCAAGATTGTATGAGGCATGGTTTATGAATCCAGGCCGTGCCAGAGCTCTGCATCGATCACAAACGTGGCATGACGAACAGCGTTGGAGGTGTCGTGATGATGAAAAGATTGGAAATTCTCAAGACTCGAAGCTGGAGAAAGAGCGCCAAGATTCACTGCCTCAGGTAACAGGCGAGGATTGTTTTCGGATTCAATTTCCGTTCTGGGCCTAAGAACAGCATCCGGCTAATGGAGTGGTATGGTTGTGGCCTGCTTCTCTCAAGCAGCGTGTACATGGCATATCATAGCAGGCAGTGATCTTTTAGTAACGTGTTCTAGTAATTTGGAAGCGGAATTGAGCGATAGCGTTGCAAGCCCTAAACAACCACCGGTAAATATTGCAAGCAATTGACAACCAGGTGAAAGTAACAAGCTGGCCGACGACCTCCCTCCCCCAACGCACATACGGTAACGGAAGCTCAACCGCCACAGCGTAAAAGGGGACTAATCACATCAGCCAATTCATCGGATCGGGCAACCAGTGACGTCAGGGCTGCAGGGGTAGTCTCGCAGGGGTGGATCGACCGCAACCGCCTCTACAGCACAAAGCAGACGTCATACTTACAGCTTCAGCTTCGAGCTCCCTCCCAAGCTCAGGGCAGCTGCTGTGCCCGGACACTCAGTCACTCCCTCAGTCTCATGTCATTCATGTCACTTTTACATATGCCACTAGAACTTGATCCAGAGCATTCCCCTCCATACTAAAAAACCAATTTCCCAATAAAAGCCCCTCTCCCCCCTCTTTTCCTCGTGGGCTTGTAAAACTCCCATTCATCACCAACTCAACACATATACCATTGAGCCTCAGCCATAAGCACAATGGCCGACCGAGGAGAAGGCTATAACGCCCGCTTGGGCGTGAACACAAACGAGATCCCGACGCCGCAACACTTGCCCAACGCGACGTCGGGCGCAGAACAAGACCGGTACGGCGGCTGGTTCGGCGGAAGGGCCGCTGACAAGGTCGGCGAGAAGATGGACCAGGCCGCAGAGAAAATCAGAGACAATGTGCCCCGCGGTACTGCAGCCGAGCAGGAGCGTGTTGCCGGCTGGTTCGGCGACAAGGCCGACAAGGCCGGTCACAAGATCGACCAGGCCGCCGAGACGATCAAGGAGAACCTCCCCCGCGGCGCCGGCGCCGAACAAGAACGTTACGGCGGTTGGTTCGGCGGCAAGGGAGACCAAGCCACTGAGAAGCTCCGACAGAACCTCCCACGCGGCTCTGGTGCCGAGCAGGACCGTTACGAGGGCTGGTTTGGCGGCGACAAGCTCCCCTCAGCTGACAAGCTCGGCGAGAAGCTGCCGCACGTCTCGGGCGCCGAGCAGGACCGCTACAACCGCTGGTTCGGTGGCGACAAGGGCCCCTCCGGTACCTGGGTCAAGGAGCATCTCCCCCAGACTTCGGGTGCCGAGCAGGACCGCTACGCTGCCCACTGGGAGGGCGCCGTGGACAAGGTCACCGACAAGATCAAAGAGAAGTTCCCGCGCGGCACCGCAGCCGAGCAGGAGCGTGTTGCCGGCTGGTTTGGCGACAAGGCCGACAAGGCCGGTCACAAGATCGACCAAGCTGCCGAGAAGATCAAGGAGAATATCCCGCGCGGTGCTGGCGCCGAGCAGGAGCGCTTCGGTGGCTGGTTCGGCGGAGACAAGCTGCCGTCCGCCTCTAAAGTCAAGGAGCATATTCCCCAGACTTCAGGAGCCGAGCAAGATCGCTTCGGTTCCCACTTCGAAGGCAAGGCCCCGTCGGCAGAGCGCATCTACAACAAGCTTCCTAGAGTGTCCGGCGCGGAACAGGACCGATACAGCTCTCACTTCAGCCTTCACCCGAGCAACCCTGTCAACACCGCAACGACGACGACGCTCGGTCTGCTCCAGAACGCCCTCCTTCCCTCCTTCGGCATGCACGCCGGTCTCAGCACCGTCACATACGCCGTGGCTCGTTACACCAACAGAGCCGAGGTCAAGGACTGGCTTTGGCCCTCGGGCATGGTCGCCAACGCCTGGTGGACCGCCATCGGAACGCGTGTGGCCAACGACGGCCTCTCTATCTCCTCTGCATGGAACTCCCTCGGTTATACCCAGAAGCTGCTCCTCACCGGAGTCAGCGCCTGGGGTCTGCGTCTGCTCTACCGCATCGCATCCCGCAGCGTAAAGCGCGGCAAGGATGATGCCCGCTACGTGGAAGCCAAGAAGAAGGACCCCCACTTCTGGGACAAGGCCTTCTTCACCATGTTCCTTCCCGAGGCTGCGCTGCAGGCACTGATCTCTCTGCCGTTTACTCTGCCGTTCCGTGCGCCTCTCACCAGCGCTAGCGCCTCACCCTTCACCGACTACCCCGAGACCTTCCACAGCTTGGCTGTCTTCCTCTTCACCACCGGCTTCGCCCTTGAGACCCTCGCCGATACCCAGCTTGAGAACCACTCTCGCAAGAGCAACGAGCTCACCCGTGAGGGCGTCTGGAGCATCGTCCGCCACCCCAAGTAAGTAGACCCAGCCCCGAAACCTGAAGGACATATCACTGACAAGCCATCACCAGCTACCTCGGCGACGCCCTCTGCCACTTGTCTTTCCCCGTTCTGCTCTACAGCGCCGGCATGATGCACCCCCTCGCCGTCCTCGGACCCATCTTCAACTACGTCGTCCTCCGCTACCTCGGCGGCGACAAGGAGAACGAAGCCAACCAGGAGGTGCGCTACGCCAAGGAGAACCCGCTCAAGTTCCAGCAGCTGCAGGAGTACAAGCGGGACAAGAACAGCTTCTGGCCCAGCCTCGGCGAGTACGACAACAAGTGGGTGTGGATCGTTGCCGCGTCTGGTGTTGCCGGTGCTGTTGTCGAGAGAGGCCTGCTTGCCTACTTCCGTGGTTGAAACGATATATGATAGAACTTGTCTGAATAGTGTAATAACTGCCTGCGAATGATGGCACACTTTTGAATGAAAATTTTCATCTGTTCACCGTTTATCATCGATTGAATACCGAGTGACAGTTTTGATGGCCCTCAGTTGGAATGTCAATACACATGGTCATGGGCCCCTATTGCTGTTGTCTCATTCATGTGAGCCAGAATCAGGCGACATATTGAGTTCTTCGACAACGCTTCTCATTCCCACCTTTAATTATTTACAGTCATTTAAAAGAGGCTTCTCAACCTCGGTTGATATTCAAAATATGTACTAGAATTCAATCCCGCCTGCCTCCCCTTCTCAGTCAGGCAGTTTACGCACTTTAGTCGCACTACACCCTCTACAACAGCTTCAGGTCGAGAACAACGCTGGGAGTGCCCTCGAAGCCCTGGGGCATCGAGTAGGTAAAGTTCCAAAACTCAAAGTCGCGGAGCGGCGAGCTGGTGCCACCGACAGACCCGGCGAACGACAGGCTGTACGTCTCGTTGACGTTGCCCGTGACGTTGACGGCCAGGCCCTGGACGTCGGCCCAGCCGGAGACGGTGGGCTTCTTGAGGAAGGTGGCGACGACGAAGGTGAAGATGGAGTCGGCGGTGCCGTTGGGGTAGGTGAGGCTCAGCTTGTTCGGGGCGACTTCGACATCGAGCTCCATCTCGGTGGGGTAGAGCTGTGAGGCGTGTTAGCTGGCGGGGGGTTCTCCGACGGAGTGTGATAAGTTGAGGGGATGGAGAAACCTACCGAGATGAAGGCGATCTCGTCGCCAGTGTTCCACTGGATCACGGCCGGGTTGAAGGCCTCCTGGTTAATCGCCGGCCCGCCGATGACGTTCTCCTTGAAGGACTCGGCGCCGATGGTCAGGTTTTCCGAGAGCCAGGAGGAGATGTTGCGGGGGACCAGGTCGTAGGGAGGGTAGTAGGTCGACGCCGAGAAGGTGTGCTCGCCGGAGAAGGTAGTCAGGTTCGCGACGAGACCCTCGGGCATGAGGCTCTCGTGGAACTCGGCAAGGATGGCGAAGAGGGGGGCCCAGGCGTAGTCGGCAGAATGGGACATGGCCGGGGGCTTGTGGAAAGTCAGCATCACTCTGGTCAGGCACAACATCTCCAGGGTTGGGAAAGACGGAGGAGTTTGACTCACATAAGCAATCATGGACGAGTTATCCTTGCCAATCAACGTCCAGAACCACAGCGCCATGAGACTGACGTAGCGGTTCATGTCGTAGCCGTAGGCGCGGTCCCAGGGGCCGGCCATGTTCTTCATGCTCGGGTGCCACAGCTGGGCGACGGACTTCCACGTGTCGGAGAGCATCTGCGGACCCTTGATCGACATGACCGAGTCCTCGGGGAGGTACTTGGACCAGAGGGTGAGGCCGAAGAGGGAGACGCCCGTGTAGGTGCCGGAGTTGAACTCGGAGAGGGTGTTGGCGCGGTCGAAGAGGTCGATGATCTCCTGGGCGTAGTTCTCGCCCGACTGCGTCATGTTGGCATCGCCGAAGCGGCGGCCAGTGTAGCCCGAGACCAAGGCACGCATGATGGCCTGGGAGAGTCAGTTTCAATGTCCTAAAAGGGGCAGGTGACGCGGGCCACATACGGGGTTACTGTAGGCGGGGTAGAGGTTGTCGTCGTCGACGCCGCCGACGCGGTACTCGTCGCCCTTGGTGGTGTTGTACAGCGACTGAAGGATAAGATCCTGCGTGTCGTTGCTCAACAGGTGGGGGAACTCCTCGAGCGCCATGACAAGCGTCGTGCCGACGAAGCCGCGCCAGTTGGGGTCCCAGGAGTTGTAGATGCTGGGCGCGTAGTCCGGCGAGCCCACGTACGGCTGCTCGGGGTACATTTGGTAGTCACCATACCTATGTCTTGTGAGATTCACGCACTTTTAGGCCTTTTATGGTCCAATTGAGTAGGAAAGCTTACCATTGCTCAGACACAACCTTGAACTGTCCGCCAATGGTGTTGGTGATGATCTTCTCGGCCTGCGCGACGTCGTCGCCCTCGTTGCGTGCCAGGAGACCGAGCGCGTACCAGATGGAACTGCGCGTCTCGTGTCTCAGGGCCGCGGCGGCGCTGATGTCGTAGAGGTAGCCCGCCTTGCTGTCGTAGTAATTGTCCATCCAGGACATGGACTCATTGAAGAGGCCCTGGGCGCGGACGGGCATGGAGGCGGCATACGACGAGGCGGTCGCCGAGCCGGCCGCGAGGGCCAAGATGCCCACTGCCTTTGACGTGCTGAAGACCATCGTGAGAGGGTGATTGAGGGGGCTTGGTGTAGGGGAGACAATGGACAAAGCTGCAGAGACCTGGAAAACCTAGGAGAGGCCAATTGGGAGCCCAGGGACCCGGGCTATCTTAATATAGGTGTATAGCGATACATCGTGTTGATTCTCCCCCGGCCAAGACCGCGGGCGCAGGTTACCATCCAGCGCAGGACCCGAGGGGACCGTCGTCATCGTACCTTGCATTGCAAGAGGGCCCATGTCAGCCCGCGCGTGACCGACGACGGCAATGGGCAGAGGCCCCGTACCAAGAGACGTCAACCACGGGCGACCCTTACATGGGAGCTAAGCTAACTTGCCGTGTTAGCCCTTGGCAACCGGTGGCCCAGCCACCGGGTCGGTGTTGATGGCCGTGTTAGGTAAGAATGCGGAGGCGATAACGAGGGGTGGGAACTGGGCATTGCACTATCACAAGAGAGGGTACGTTCGCCAACAAGTGGGACGTTGTAATTCCCCAATGGCAAGCAGTAATTCGGTACATTCCCGAGCCAAAGGGAACAGGCGATAGCGGAGCGCGACATTGAGCCGGGGAGAAGGGAAAGAGAGAGAAAGGCAAAGTCGGGGGACAGATGCTTGATTAGCTTCGGCAGGGATCGTCCTTGACGATGACTCGATGTCGACCCTGACGAGGCCGTGGTGCCGTGTTACTTCTCCGCACTTTTGGAGTCCTGTCGGGTCGAGAACTGCAGAGTGGCCCTTGTTCAGACGAGTTAAAGGGTCCGATAGGCCGGGTTGACAGCCCGGCCCGGCTTTGACCGGGTGATAAAGTTGCTCTATCGATATTATCAACCGCTGCGCTTTTATCGTATCTCTTGCTCATTGCGTCTCCCGTTCCTGTCCGCTAACTAGCCCCAGAACGCAATCTGCCCCGTCGTAAGGATGCAGCGTATCGGGTCGCGGCAAACAGCGGCTTGTGTCCGGGTTCCGTTGGCTGGTGCAATCATCCAACGGGGTCCTGGCAAGGTGCTATCAATTGTGGACTGACGGCAATTAGGGGCGAAAACACCGTAGGGGTTCTGTACATTGTGCATGAGCCATGGATATATGTTTCTCGTGATGCCCACGCGCGTGGAAGTGGGACACAATGGCACGAGATCACAACTGTTGCTGATTGACAATTGAAGCCTGTCTTCTGCACAACTCGGGATCACGGCAAAGTCAAAGACAAACATAATGGCAGACCTTAAGTTGTCCACAGACATCTCATCGAGTCCGAGGAAGAGCGTCGATGCTGCGCCGGAGAAGAGCCTCGATGCCGATGAGCTTCGTCTGGCCCAGATGGGTAAGTTGGCAAGTCACGGGCATCCATCCTCAACTTTCTAACATGTTGATTAGGCCACACCCAGGAGCTGAAGCGTCACTTCAGCACGCTCAGTCTCATCGGCCTTGCATCAACGACAACAATTTCCTGGACCGGCCTGGGTCTCGGCCTCATCACTGAGATTAACGCCGGTGGCCCGGGCGCCGTCATCTACGGCTTCATCCTGGTGACTCTGCTGCAGTGCTTCCTCGGCGCGTCCCTAGCCGAGTTCGTGTCGTCGTACCCGACCGAGGGTGGCATGTACCACTGGATCGCCGCCGTCGCGCCCAGGAAGTTGACGGGAGTGTTGAGTTTCTTCACCGGATGGTTCAGCGTACTTGGCTGTGAGTCGAGCTCTTGTTACTGACGCACTGATCGCAACACTGACCGGTCCACAGGGATCTTTACGACCGCCTCGACGAACCTGATCTACGCCCAGGTCCTCATGGCCCTGATTGCGGTCTACCATGGCGACCTTGAGATCCAAGCATGGCAGACCTTCCTCGTCTACCAGGGACTCAACCTCATCACGGCCGCCATCGTCATGTTCGGCAACAAGATCATCCCCGGGCTGAACAAGTTCTCGCTCTTTTACCTTCAGATCGGCTGGTTTGTCGTCATGGTCACCGTCGTTGCATGCGCGCCCACCCACCGCAACACCGAGTTTGTGTTCCGGACGTGGATCAACAACACAGGCTGGGAGAACCAGGTGGTCTGCTTCATCACTGGTTTGGTCAACCCTCTGTACAGTCTTGGTGGACTTGATGGCGTTACGCACATCACGGAAGAGATGCCCAACGTGAGTCGATCCTAGGTTTCCCAATGCAGCAGGGTAGGGTATACTAACGTTTCACCAGCCGTCGCGCAACGCGCCTCTTGCTATTGCTATCACGCTCTGCATCGCCTTCGTCACAGGTATCACCTACCTGATCTGCCTCATGTTCTCCGTGCAGGACTTTGACGCTCTTTCCACGACCAACACCGGTCTGCCGCTTGCCGAGCTGTTCCGCCAGGTTACACAGAGCGCTGGCGGAGCGTTTGGTTTGACTTTCATTCTCTTCATTGCCCTGGGCCCTTGCGTTGTCAGCTCCCAGCTGAGCACTGGAAGAGTATTCTGGGCCTTCTCCCGAGATGGTGCCATGCCCTTCTCCAAAGTGTGAGTCTCATTGCGTTCCCTGTGCAGCGGCCTGAATCCAAGCTGACAAGGTACAAATCAGATGGTCGAAAGTCCACCCTAAGTGGCAGATCCCCATGAACTCCCAACTGGCTGTCACCGCCGTCGTAGCGGCGCTCGGATGCCTCTACCTCGGCTCCTCGACTGCCTTTAACTCTCTTCTTGGCACCGCCGTCACCATCAACAACATCTCCTACATGTTCCCCATCGTCACCAATCTCCTCACAAAGCGAAAGAACATGCACCACGGCGTATTCCACATGGGTCCTACCCTGGGCCCCATCGTCAACGGCGTTACTGTATGCTGGCTGACGTTTGCCATTGTGTTTTTCTCCTTCCCCTACGTTATGCCCGTGGAGCCTGCCAACATGAACTACACTTGTGTTGTTGTTGGTGGACTCACCGTTTTGGTTGGAGCTTGGTGGTTCAAGGTCGGCTCGCAATACAGCGAGAAGATGCTCCAGGCAAAGGAGGAGTAAATGGATTCGAGATTACTAGGGCTAAAGCACTTGGCATCTTGGAAGGGGCAGCGTGATGATATGGTGAGGACCCGCAGTAGAGCGGCTTGTACAGCGTAAAGGCCAATAATTGGAAGATTGGCATGTAGAGTAGAGCCCTTCTAAGTGGCAGTATAAACGTGGAGTGGGGCCAGTATGGTCGAAATACAGTATAAAAGATCGAGTTATAGAATTTGACATGTGTGCCATGGAACGTGACATGCAGTCGTGACGCATGTCGCCATCCCGTCACTCCGCAGTCCCGCTTGTGTCCATACCTAGTGCAGGCGGGTACCCAGATTGATCGTATGGAGAGGCCCAGGCTTCCGGTAACGTTCGGGACTAAGCTCGCTCGTCTACCGGATCTATGGACTTCGCCACGTGGGGTAAACGGGTCCCAGAAGGCCCCCATCTGTGAAATGAGCTACCGGTGATACCGGCGGGGTGAAGCCGGCAACCGGGAGATTTGCCGATACCTTTGCATGGTCATGCGTTAGGAACTGTAATGCACTTTAAGCCGTCGAAATGATGAGAGAGAGGACAAAAGTGCATTCGTCATCTCCCTTAAACTGCCACTTCAACCTTTCCAGCTTGCCTATTTCCAACTAAGACTACCGCTTGCCACAACATCTTCTTGATACCCTCCTCCTTTTCACTTGCTTTCATATCCAGATCTTACTAGGCACGTCGAGACAGAAAGCCAACATGAGACTTATCATTAGACCCGACAGCAGATCGGCATCCGCCCATGTGGCCCACTACATTCTGGGTATGACCTCATTCAACGCTTCAGCACGCCCTTGGTCAGCTACACGAAGCAGAAGCATTCTAACACCCATCAGATCGCATCAGAACCTTTGATCCAACACCCGAGAAGCCGTTTGTTCTTGGACTTCCTACGGGCAGCAGCCCTATTCAAATCTACGAAATTCTGGTCACTGAATACAAGGCTGGCCGTATTTCTTTCGAAAATGTCATTACTTTCAATATGGTACGTATCGAGAACCGATGCAGTTGATTCAACAACGTATGTGTTCCCTTGTATTTGAGTCCAACCTAACATGGACTTCTAGGACGAGTATGTCGGGCTTCCCCAGACACACCCAGAGTCATACCATAGCTTCATGTTCCACCATTTCTTTTCACACGTGAACATCAAGCCTGAAAATGTCCACATCCTCGACGGCAATGCGCCTGACTTGGATTCTGAGTGCGCGGCTTTTGAGGATAAGATCAAAGCAGCCGGTGGCATCGACCTCTTCCTTGGAGGTGTCGGTCCGGACGGTCACATCGCCTTCAATGAGCCGGGGTCGAGTCTGGCTTCTAGAACTAGAGTGAAGACGTTGGCGATGGATACTATACGTGCCAACGCTCGCTTCTTCGGAGGTGACCTGAGCAAGGTCCCGCAAATGGCTTTGACTGTTGGTGTGCAGACAATCATGGAAGTAAGGCTTTCTGGTACACATGAACTTGCGAGAGACTCGGCTGACAACCATCGGACAGGCGAGGGAAGTCGTCATCATTGTGAACGGAGCAAGCAAGTCTATTGCTCTTCAAAAGGCGATTGAAGGTGGAGTGAACCACATGTGGACGCTATCATGTCTTCAACTCCACCCCTACTCGATGATTGTGGCGGATGAAGATGCGACTCTGGAGTTGCAAGTGAAGACAGTAAAGGTGCGTAGGGTTCTGAGGAAACGAAACATAAACTTTCTGACACTCATCGCACAGTACTTTAAGAGCATCGAAAAGGTCGGGTTGGGCAAGGGTTTCGAGCAAAAATTGCCTCTGAGGCTGAGGACCGTGTCGCTTGCCAGCCCTCCTCAAACACCAGCAGACAACAAGCCGGCTTTTAACGAAGACCACCTTGTAGAGTTGACACCGGATAGCATGTCATCTCGCATTGCGTCGTGGCCCGTCATTTGAGGTAGAACGCGAATCTAAAGTGGGATGTTGAGAAGGGTGCCACTACTAGTAGATATGTCGCGTGTACCTAAAAGGAGTTATATGGGTAGAATGATTTGATGACCTAAACATGCTTCAAGGAGGTTTGAACAACGATTATGGATGGTCTCATGATAATAAGTGAAATTGACGCTCAACCGCCCTGATTCTCATAAGACCACAGGTCATATCCCGCCTGAAGACTAGACTGATCAAAAATGTACCACGAGTTGTCCAGATTGCGAATTTCTTGTTCAAAGCCCTCAGCTGCCCCAGATGCGGGTGTGTGGAGTCCCTGAAGCTTCTGCTCAAGCCGTGTAGCCAAAATCCCTCTCAAACTAGGCTTTGGCTCATGCATCTCTCTCAACTTTTGCAGATGAACGCCGACGTTTTCTAGATCTGTGGATAATACGTCAGCTTGACAACCCGTTTCACGTAACACGTGCAGCCTTACCATCAGGTTCTCCGACCCCTCCGTCAACTCCTTGAAGTACGATGAGTGCAGCCCATGTGATCATGACCAAGTCCCAATTAGACCATATAGCAGAGTCACACATCTGAAGCTTAACAGCTGCTCTGGCTGAGACTAGAAGTTCATGCTGCTCTTTAGGAGTCGTGTTCGAGAAGAGGTTGCAGCCCCTGGCTGGATGATATATAGACAAGACAAGGAGTCGATGCAGGATATACTGCCGGAACACGAGCTTTTTCTCGTGCTCTGACTCAAAGTCCTTGTCACTAAACTCTACTAGCCAGTCATCCAGTTGACGTGCCCAGTCACGGATGACAGCTCCGTCAACCCCACTGAAAGGGACGAAAGAGATCTCTGCAACGCTAGGCTCACTTTCAAAGCATGACCAGATTGTCGGGAGGCCTCTTCCAGTAAAGTGTGTCAAGCCTGTGTGCATCATCCTTGACAGCCGATAGAGTTGATCCTGCAGGGGGATCTTCAGCCTTGGCAGCGGCGCTTCGATAGGGATGATCGGACAAGAGAGGTGGATCGACGCGTGTTCAAGATCCACAATCTAAAAGCATTAGGACGACTTCACAACTGCAACGGTAAGACATACCTGGAGCCCGGAGAATAGCCGTCGCCACTCGCGAGATCGCTCGTCAGCATTAGATGGACAATGCTCCAAGATGAGACGGTATGCAAGCGATATCCAGATACCAGTCTCTTTCACGACAGCTTCCCTGAGTAGACCGGCAAGTATGATGCCCAAAACTGTTTGAAACGCCCACTCTTCTGCAGAAGCCTTGTCATCTGGAGCCTGGCCGACTTCACTTTGCGGTATGCACAGCTGAGAGATCGCACTGCACAAGACGGTGAAATAGTCCGGCGCCAAGACGGCGACTTCAGGCGAGCCCCGGATGCTTGAACAGTAAAGCATAGAAGCCAACATCAGTGGTCTAGGAGCTGAGAAGGTCTGTTTGGTAGGAAGGAAGTGCAACCCTGGCATGCTTTCATGGAATCTGCGAGGTTATGCTTGAGCGTTCTGAAAGGTGGTTCATGTCCGGTAGTAGAATGCACGTACGACAGCCATAGACGCTTGATCAAGGTTTTGTCCCATATGTTTGAACTAACATTAGAAGAACAGCTCCTTCTTAGGACAGTTACTGCACCCCACAGAGCGCCAAAAGAGTTTTCTCCAGGCGTCTCAGGCTCTACTGTCATCAAATCTGGAGATGCGGGCGATTCGACTTCTTCGACGTTGTTAAGTGACGGAAGCCCCAAGTGGTCTTCGATTCGTTTCAAGCGAAGAAAGATGGACTTGTTTAGCAAAGGGCTCTGCTCGTTTGCCTGGAGGAGGGATGCAAGCGAGAGACTTTCACGATGCGAGGCCGACTACAGCAAGCACGGTTGTCAGACAAAGCCACATAGCCTGAACGAGATAGAAACATGGCGGGAATAACGTACATTGGCTCTAGGTACGAAGACACAAGGCACTCCTGCTCGTAAGCATCTTCGGCAGGTGGACCCATTCTCGATTCTACATTTCATCTACATCCGCGAGAGTCATGTCAGAGTCGAGACTTGGCAGAGGGTCTCAACAGACATACCTTCTGCTTTCTACAGTTGACTGAATACGCACGCGAGCATCAGTCTCCACACCAACAGGGCAGGCAAGTATGGTCATTGGGCATGGCTTACCGCACGCCTTGCGGGCCTTACTCGAACCCGACTCCTCGGGCTCAAGCCCCACCGACGCCTTGTCTCTCGCTTGTTGAGCTGGAGCTGACATTGCGAACAGCTTGTGCACTGGTACTTCAAGTCCCACTCTACCATGTGCAACAAATTTGTGTAAAGCGCTGATGTTTGCGGCTTTCCTTTGGCCGGACTGCTGCGCTCGGCGGAGGCCCGGTGAAACAGGTGGGATCGGAGTTGAATTGTCATTTACCGGTTGCGCCGGGGGACACCGGCTTTTGAAGCTTCAAGTCGTTGGTGCTGCAAGAGAAACCTAGACCTGGCACCTGATAGGCCAAAGAACCGTCATTGGAGGAATTTCTGGCCAATTTCGATCGGCCCACCCGGCCCACCCGGCCCGGGTTGGCCGGACGGCAATCCGGTGACAGGCTAAGCTACAGTTAACTAATTAACCAGTTGCCGTTGTGTGCTCCGATGAGATGGTTTTCCGCTGAACGCCGTGATTCCTCATGCGGGTTCAATTCTCCGATGCGAATTACAAAACTTTGCCGCAAATGTTTGGGTACTTGATCGAGTAGCCTGCTGAGAGGTGTTGGCACCCATGAACCTAGCTTTCCATCCAACACTGCCTCGAACCAGCACCCTCTACAGAAGTCGGCGTCTCAATGTCTTATGCCGAGTTCGAAGAAGACCGGGTTCCTAAGCTGATAGCCCACGCCCGGAAAATCGCACATGACTTCGACTTTCCAGCGGAGGAGGTCCGGCGCGCAACACTCCACTTCTTGAAGCAGCTTAGTCAGTAAACCTCCTGTCCGATTGACTTGCCCGCACTAACATGACCAAGACGAGGGACTCCAGCGAGATGGCACCTCAATGTGCCAGATTCCGTCCTTTGTGACAAACCTGCCCAATGGCTCTGAGAAAGGCGTCTGTCTGGCCATCGACCTCGGCGGTACCAACTTGAGAGTATGCTCGGTCGAGTTGAACGGGGATTCTACGTACTCTCTTACTCAGTCTAAGGCGGTGATCCCAAGACATCTTATGTCCGCACCAACCTACAAAGATCTTTTTAGATTCATCGCCTTACAAACCAAGACCTTTTTGGAGAAGTACCATGCTCCAGATTTGGATGCATGGGCTCTGTTGCTGAAAGATGAGAACGTTACCGAGGAGGAACGAAAGAAGCACTGTAAGAGCTTGGGCTTCACTTTCAGTTTCACGTTTGATCAACACGCCATCAACAAGGGAACTCTGATGTATTGGACCAAGTCATTCGACATTCCCGATGCGGTGGGCCGCGATCCCTGTGCAATGCTGCAGGAAGCCCTTGACGAACAGCAGTTGCCTCTCCTGGTCACTGCTCTCGCAAACGACACGGTTGGCACTTTGGCGGCCCGAGCCTACACATCGCCCGGTCAGTCTAGTAATGTGGTTGGTGCGATCTTTGGAACGGGAACCAATGGCGCCTACATGGAACGCATCTCTCGTATTACCAAGCTGCATTCCAAAAAGGTGTTCCGGGACTCGGAACCAAATGCAATGATGGCGCTCAATACAGAGTGGGGTGGTTTTGACAACAAGCTTGAGGTGCTGCCAACAACGAAATACGATCGCGAGCTGGACCGGGACTCCGTCAACCCAGATGACCAACACTTTGAGAAGAGGATATCCGGCATGTATCTGGGCGAGATCCTTCGACGGATTCTCGTCGACCTAGTCCAGTCACAGCCAGGTCTTCTTGAGCTCAAGGTCTCTGAAGATTCTTTGCTTCATGTACCCGACAGTATCGACAGCTCGCTCTTGTCTATGGCGGTTAAGGATGACACCCTGGAGCTGGAGCACGCACGGCGCGAAATATCAAGAGTGCTCGAAGCCACCCATGTATCAGTGAACGACGCGAAAGCTATTCGGATTCTTTCTGAAGCGATTGGTCGGAGATCCGCGAGATTGTCTTCTGTTGCGATTGCTGGGGTCGCCCTGCAATCTGGAATCTTCGGGCCAAAGACTGTTGCACAACTTTCGCCGTCTTGGAGTTTGGGCATCAATATCCTTAAGCCCATTCTCTATGGTGTTCAGAGTCTTTGGAAGCTCCTTGCAAGCTGGCTCCATGTCAAGATCCGAGATACCGCCCCCCAAAAGGCGTCTTCGAGCTCAGTTGATGACTCCAATTCTACTGAAGCCGACGGCGAGGATGAAATCATTGATATTGGCGTCGATGGATCTTTGGTCGAACATTTCCCTAACTTTGAGAAGCATCTTCGAGAAGCTCTTAAAGATATCCCTGAGATCGGCGACCATGGAGACAAAATGATTAAAATAGGGATGGCTAGAGATGGCAGCGGTGTTGGGGCTGCGCTGATTGCATGGGCAGCAAGATCGTAATACAGGCAGAACACGACCCCAAAACCAACATCTAGATTTTCCACTTTCATCAATCACGAAGCACCACCACGACCAATCGCAAGTGCTCAATAACTCTATCCCCGCCAAAAGAATCATCCAGCATGGTAAGCCTGGCCTCTTTCTTTCGCGATTCTTCCGCCGAAGGCACAGGATCAAAACTAGATTCGAGCACCGTTCCAGTTGTTGCATTGAGTGAGAAAAACAGGCCAAAACCGAGACAGAACAAATTCCCGTCCTCGTCCATCATTCAGCCGACTCCATCCCCGCCCGGGCTTGGCTTCCCTAAGTAGTTTTCGCTGGGATACCTTGTTTTTTAAAAGGCTGTGAGCGGCTAGCAGAGTGTGTGCTGCCAGACATCAAACATCCACCGCATCACACCAGAGCAAGAGACCCTCAAAAACAAAAACAAAAAGACTCCTCAAAGTGTGTTTCGCACGCCAACGCCTAGGCATCCTCGACGAGGACCCGGACATTCTGGAACCGGAGGACCATGAAGGTGACGAGCTGGAGGAGCTGAAAACGCAGGGAGCCACGCTTCCCCGGACGCTAATGGCCACAAAAGCTCCCCGAGAAGTAACAATCGTCCAGCCGGCCCCCAGCCATGACGGCTCATCTACCTTCGCGGCATTCTTCGTCTTGGAAACCAGTCGAAACCCGGACGCCGCTGACCAACGGCCCCGGTTTGGCCTGGTCATCTACGACACTGCAACTGGCGCGAACGCGACCCGGGCTGGGAGGCTGGCGCGCGTCATGTTCGATCGCACCATGAGCGAACGCAGGAGAGCTGAGAACGAACCGGACAGGATTGAGGTCGTCGCGCTCATAACGTCTACCGAATCCGCCCTCCTGACGCCCCGCGACCGCGCTGAGGAATGTATTCGCCACTTTGAGCAGGAGAGGAACAACCGTCTCACCATTGCTGATCTAGTGGATGCCAAGTCGTGGTTTCTCCCGGAGCGTATTAATGATGAATGGTACGCCTGGGGGATCATCGTAATTGACCGCCTAGAGGAGCAATGGGAGGGGGCTCTGGGCTACTTGGAGGACCACCCTAACAAGGATTCACATGCCGTCTTGGAGGAGGACGCCTTCAACAGCCCGTTTGGGAGTTTCATCGCAGTCTACTGGCAGCCACGCGAAGAGATGTGGGAACGTTGCGAGGAGCCTGTGTCGCCTGAAGCACGTGTTTGGTTGAATCGGATGAAATTGGAGTTAGTTGGGCGCATGCTGGGAGCCGAGGGATTGTCGCGGAGCGTCAGTAGGTTCTATGGGCACTTTTTGCCAGAAGGAATATTGGATCGAGAGTTGGAAGCGACTAGAATAAGGACATAGTTATATACGACTGAACTGCCAATGCTAGCCGTTGATTCAGGAACAGAGGGTAAAAGAGGAGGTTTTCTGCCGAGTGGTGAGGTTCTATTTTTATCTAAATGTGTAAAGTCACGTACATAAACAAGGACACAAGTTTCATGGATAACTGAACAAAAGAAGATAACAAAATACTCTGAAAGATCGGTATAACAATGCAGGCCAAGTCGAAATATCATTTAGATACGTGTCGGAGCCGTAAGATTCACCAGTGTTCCGTCTCCCCTGACCGTCATAGACGGGTTCCCTGTGGCGCCGAAGACAGACCACCCCGTCCCGCCGGATCCTGGCCGCGGAAATTTGGCACAGGCGGCGGTGGCCCATCCGCTGTTACCAAAAGCCGAGTTGAACCACGCTGGATCGTCAACGTTAGACTTGGAACAGTCTCGCTTACCATCAGCCTTGAGTGAGGTATAGTAAGCCTGGTACCAGGCCCTGGCTTGGCTGGCAAAGGTCGCGGCGTTACTCTCAACGATGAGCAGCGTATCCTCGATATACCGTGCGTACAGCGCGCGCAACGAAAGGTTGCCGCCGGCGCTGTTAATCGGCGCGCCAGGCCAAGTGTTCCAGAAGTTGGCTAACTGGTTGTCAAAGAACCAGCAGAGCCATTTTTCCGAGGTCACGGGGACCTGGCCGGACTTGCAGCCCCGTATGCTGGGCTTCTTTGGAAAAGAGGAAATTTCCACTACTCAGATCAACCTTGGAATTGGTTTCTTTGGCCGGTCTTGTGAGCTGTCCGTTACTTCGTCGTGCTCGGGGATTGGATGTTCAGCAGCAGGATTTGGTACGGCAGGTCAATGTACCGGCACGCCAGGCTTCTAATTCTACGACGAGATTCAACAGAAATTCGGCAAGACCGCAAGCAATTACAATGACAAGACTGCGACCAGCTATTTGAAGCAAGTTAATTCCCTGCTCTTCCGTTCCATCTTACTACTGCGAATCCTAACGTCTTGAACAGCTACGACGGTGACCAATGAATCTCATTCGAGAACCGGGATTCCATTATCGAAAGGGTGAAGTACGCCAATACTAAAGGCCTGCTCGGCCTCGCCATTTATCCTATCGACATGGACGATGATGCAAACACCCTCCTCAACGCCACTCTCTACCCAGTCGGCCCCGGAAGGTTCTCGTTGACCCCAAAGCTCTCTCGCATGGTAATACACAGTCGCAAACTTGGCGATATGAGTCGCATCTTCCTGTTCGCTGCCTGGTTTCATCCCCAACTTCAATAGCCAATATGAAAAGACCAATATCACGGCTCATCAGATAGGGCAGCGCATCAATCGGCCGGCTGGCCCTTCACCTATACAGATATCCGCTACTTCTTCCAGCAGGGAGTTTTCTTGTTCTTTCAGTTTCCCCAGCCCGAATAATTTAAAGTAAGTGAGACCTCATGGGCCCTATTTCCCGCGGAGGCTCACGAGGCCCAGCAAAGTCGTATATCACACCTTTAGGTGGCAGCTTTCCCCGACACCATAGGCAAAATCTATATCAGGCCAGTCGAAATTTCTCACTTTATCTCCAAGCTAAAACCAGTCAGATTATCAAATGAAATACCAGCTACTCATCCATAATAATTATGTGAATAATTCGACGAACTGTACTACTAACCTATTCCAGTATACTAGAGAAGTGTTGAGAACACCACCCGGCTAATGGAGTGGTATGGTTGTGGTCTGCTTCTCTCAAGCGGCGTGCGAGTGGCATATAATAGCAGGCCGTGATCTCTTAGTAAAGTGATCTAGTAATATGAAAGCGGAATCGAGCGACAAGTGCTGAGCCTGGAAAGCGTCCAGGTAGCGTGTTAGTCAAATCGTGCGTTCAGGTATTTGTGTAGCTCTCAACTACTTGAGTATCAACATTGATTGCCAGGACTAAGGCTCCGCATTAAGGCTCTTTCATCCAAACAGATTTTATCCATTAGCAATCCTTCTGTAAACGTTGTTATCACAACTGTCGCAAATGGCAGCAGAGGTAGGATCAGCAAGAGACGGTCCAATATGCGACTCAACATGAGGAAAAATCCACAGGCGTCACGGAGCAAAACTCGACACTGGGCGCTGACCTTAACAACCTCAATGCGGCGCTTCCCATTGGCGATCGCGAGTGCGAGCCTGATACTACAGAGAGATCGGGTGCAGGCAGCCATGGAGGGATGCCAGGACTGAAGATATAAACCCGATAGCAATCGGCAGGGCGGTTTTAATTCTAAAAGCTTGTGATCACATCACTCAGAAGGCGAGAAACTCAGGTCTATGGCGGCATGGTAATCCTTTTGGTCTGTTTGCATTGCACTTGGTGTGTTAACCTTTCATAAGCGGAGTTCAAGTTGTGGACACAAAGGCAAACCGGACCTAGCGAGGCAGTATGCAGCTTGTGGGGGAAGAAAATGGGTCAACAAAAGTGAAAAGTAAAAAACCGGAGGGATAACAGTCATTGCGAGTTCCAATAAGCTATATACGAGGCTGGAAAAAAGGCAAAAACACGAGGTCGTGCCCGGGTTCGAACCGGGGTTGCCGGAATAAGCGATTTTGATGTTATCAAAATCCGGAGTGATTACCACTACACTACACAACCGCTGTTATTGATGGAATGACAAACTATTTTAGACAACTATCACCCACACATCCACATGGTGCCCACACACAGTCGATGACTCATGCATTTGCCTCCACACGGGGCCAAGGCGCGGAGAGCACCTCCAGGTCATCAACCACACTTTAATTCTATGCTTGTTTTGCATGGTGTACGAACATGATAAAACCACTCGAGCCATGCTACAGAGCGATCTTCTCCAGAAAATTGTTTGCAGCCAGGCAAAGCGCATTCTAGACTGCAAAGGCGCCGCTTAACCAGAGATTTGGGCACTTCTAATGTTCAAGGCTGAATTAATCTTGGGGCGTCTAAACCAGTTATGGTAGATGTTCCGCAAGGGCTATTTCTCACGACGCGATGCGGTGTGCACAGTGGACGTCTGGATCGCTACGCTACATTCCCAATTGATTCACAGAACGACAGATATCTTGCCCGCTTGAAATTCTAAGATTCCTATTAAAAAAGTGTTAAAGTGAAACTCTTATTTCATATTTCTTTTGTATCAAACTATTCGGCTGCGAACTCCGCATTTTCCTTCACTCTGCTCACCTCCCGACTTAATTCTTTTCTGAGCATAGCTTAGGGTGTTAAATCTTACTGTTGCATTCCTGGCCCCCAACCTCCCCTGGCCCTGACAATGATGAACTTTAGACAGGCAAAAGACGGGACTATGAAAACCTCACACGGCCTCATGCGTATGTTATGCAGTGATGTGAGAGCGCTGGCGACATGAAGCTTGCGTTCAAATAAGTACGGCTTCGGGTGTTTCCACCTGTTGCGCTGCCGGTTTCGCGCAATCCAAGTGAGTAGCCCCAGCCTCTGCCGCAAGACTTGTTTCCGATGCTGATGCTAACCAGCGCTCTCTGCCTCTTTTGCTTCTGCCACTGGCAATCTTACTGGTTCAGCCAGGCCCTGCAACCGTGGCCGACATTCCAGGAGTCTTCAGACCAGTCTATCCGCTCATGCCCGTCTCACAGGCAGACGGAATCTTGAAGTATCTCAAGGGCCTACACAAGATCCTTGAGCACCGACCTACGAGGTCTTCAGCAAGGAAAGCTACAGCCAGGAAACCTACGAGATGAAGGGGCTGAAGACTGTCATTTGACGAGGCAGCGTCAGTGAATACTCTTCATCCACCTCTGATTCCCGCGTGACGTGGCAGGATACGCTCATGTGGTACATCACCCGCGACAATGCGCACTGGAATTTCAGTACGACCATCCTGGATATTTGGGGTTCCACCCTAGTTGCCACCATCGTCACCAATCGGTCGCTTCCCGTCGGACTTACAGGGCCATCTCTTAGTCAACGTTGTAGAGATCATGCGCTGTGAGGGGAATTGGACGGAAGCGGGAGCACGCTAGCAGGGCGGCTCTGATTCCAGTATACAACTCTCTTGGCTCTTTTCGCAGCAGTCAATTCTTATTGGTCAGGCCTACTACGGCATGGCTAGTATCCAAAATCTCCTCAGCTTCGCGGCCTGTCTGGACGCTGTCACTTTCTGCAAATACGCCATTAATGAGTACTTGAACAATCCCTGCGTCAGGCTGTGCTCCACGTCTGAGCCTGGGCCAAAACTATCAGTCCAGACATGATCAGAGTAGGCCCACCGTGCTACAGCCTTCACTTTTGGATACTTGAGACTGACACCAAGAGCATCACGCTATGACAGGCATCGGTTGGGCAGCCCAGGCCGAACTCGTAGCTCAAATTCAAGGCCTCGATCTCTACAGCCAGGGGGGCCAACTTGCTCTTGAAAGGTGCCAACTACACAGCTAAGTTCAATCTGAACCAGACGGTGACTTATGACCCGAAGTGGTTCCGGTGTGAGGTAATGCTTGTGAATGGGCCTTGGAGCACTATTTTTCAATACGAGCGCGATGTTACGGCGCCGAACCCAATGTGGGACATCTCTGATGCTACCACTATGTAGTGAAAAAGAAGTTGAAGGCGCCGTGGATAACTAAAGCGAAGCAGACTATCGAGCCCGAGAGTCAACTGACAGGGTCGAACCATACAAGTTGGGGAGGTCTAATCTGTGCTGGCTAGGTACCCTTGATGGTCGAGGCATTTGACCAACGTTAGACAATTTCGAACCCATTCTTGTAAGACCTTGGATTCATATCATTTCTTTTACGGCTGAGTTTGGTGTCTTTGCAATAGACTCATATATGTGACTTGGTAGACAGATTATCAACATTTACGAGCGTTCCTTGGGCCAATTTGAAGATTGATTAACGCTTAGTCTGTAGCACGACATGAGATTCCGGGGAATGGATAGCGAGGCCCCTTCAGAATGGACATAGATATATGAAACTAGCTAAACGAGAGAAACAGAAGGCCTGATATAGTCCTTCAGCTACCAGTTATCAACATGGTAAGACAACACGGGAGAAAATGATTTTGCATAGTTTCTTGACTATACACGGTATGAGCCTTATTCGAGTCTGTAGAGAAGAGTTCCAAACCCTAACTGGTCGTATCCGCCGCTGTTCGGGCCGTAATCTCCACCACCACCCTCCGCACCCCCGGCGTTCTCAACGACGAGGTCACGCATCGACTCAGTCCAAGAAGCATTCAGACCCTTGATGACGCCGTATTGAGCGTAAAGAAGCTCCCATATTGGCCGAAATTGTCCTCGCCCATTGTCGCTGATGGCCGTCGCGGTCCCCTGGCTGTTAGTCAAATTCGTAAAGGGAACGTCGTATCCAAGGTTGTACTTTGCGGCGTATTCCGCGCTTGATTACTCGTTAGTCATGGCCATAATTACTGCGCACAGAGAGAAATACCCCGTAAGTATTCTGTTGTCAAGATAGGCAAACAAATCGTCACCTTGGTTGTACGACTGCTGAGCAAAGACGCCGAGAAGTGCAAAGTCCAGCAGAGCATGACCCTGATCACGCCCGGCTTCCTGGCCTTGGCCGAGAGTTTTATTCGAACCAGGCTCATCGTGCAACTTCCAGATAGCAATTTTGATGGCGCCGTTGCCTGCTCCATTCTGAAAGTAGTTGACTGCCTCGTCATACATGGTTCTGTTATCCGACAGAATGCCAATAGCCTGCATGGTGCATATGTTCGCAAGGTCCCAATTCGCCCAGTAGTGGTCGATGACAGCGCCATTGTGTTTGATGAGAAAATCGTGGTTCATAGGGTAGAATATGCTCTGCAGCATCTTGATCGCCGCAGGAAGGCCGTTCCATGCGCTCCATTCCCGAAGTATCTCGGCTGCGTTCGCGAGTTGGTAGCCGTAGATGCCACTTGCGAGGAACTTGTCTGAAGAACCGTTGATGTACTTGAGCGAGCTGCTCCAACTGTCTAGGATTCTGGCCGATGCATTTGCGTGTGATTCATTGCCGGTTATCTTCCAATAAACAGCGTTAGCGTATGCGGCAGCTGCGTCGCGGAAGAGAGATGCATAGTTTTCCGGGTTGCATTCACGGCCAGCGCCGCCGCGGCATACGGTCTCCTTAGAATTTGGAGTATAGGCGGCGTTGGCGCGAGTTGCGAGCTTGTTTCGGCCGGTGGTCCATGGTTCCTTGTTAGCAGCGAGGAAGCCCGTAATACGTTGGAAGTCATTGGCCGTATGCAGCAGTCCTGGGTGCTTGAATACAGAAGTTGCGCTCGCTTGAGATGCCAATAAAAAGGACCCCGAGAGGGCAAGAAATTGACAGTGAAAGCTGCTGAACTTCATGTTGTCTTCAAGAGGTTTGAAAGAGGTCTTGAGTAACTTGGACTATAGATTTACAAACGAGGGTTCGATGAAGGCCGCTCTCTTAAGCTTGAGGAGTCTTGCCCGCTAATTAGACTGTACCCGTCTCCTCTCTTCCATGCTTTGCTTTCCCTGTGGTACCGATAAACCATTGGGCCCAATATCATTTAATAACCCCGGGACTTCTCCCGACCATGGTAAGGATAGCGGATGGCCTTGCATGTGTATGTGAGATACTACCTAGACAAGCACGAGAAATCTGACAGGTCTCTCGTTGGGCCTCAAGAGACCCATGTATGTAAGGGGTATGCCAGCTGCGTATGAAGGTCTAATGTGTGGGGTTGAGCAGCCTAGCGGCTGATCCCGGGCTACCTCAATCATGAGCGGGATCAATCCCGGCATCTTCTCCGTACAAAAAATTCACAATCCGCAGAATTATGTTGACAAAGATTAGGGAGCATTGTAAAATACAAGCTGCGAGTTCAGCAGTATGAGAGTGCCAAATGACACTAGCTTATATGTTAGCATGAGCAAAACCAAGATTAATATGCTGGTGTTATGGATTAGTTGGATGGCCTGCAATTATTGTGCCTACTTCCAAATATGGATAAGTGCCTCTTACATACACCGGAACGCTATGTTAGCTGAAGCTTCTTTAATCCCGGCAGCGAGCCGTGAAAGGCGGCCTTCTAATTGCAAGAAAACTTGCGTGTTTTCTTACTTCATCCGGATGCTTTGTGCAGGGTCGAACATTATTAATCAACATTGCATTCAGGGTCTGGACAAACGACACGTCAAAGTCCTTTTCTGCGGAAATTTCTTGACATGGTTGGACGCAAAACTATGCTATAATTAGGGTGAAAAGAACTAGAGGATAACTCATACACCAAGTGTGATTGCTACAAGGCTGTCAATCAGGGAGGAGTGCAGGTAACCTTGAAGCAATGACTAAGAAGACAATAGCTCGTCCGGAAATGCCAACTTTAGCTTGACGAACTGTCTTATGTCAATTAAACCGCAGTTAAGGCAGCCCCAAAACGTATTCCCTTGGATCTTTAACTACAAGGTTTGTAATCGGTCTGCTCCATGCATTGCCCTTTCGTATCGTACATAATTTTTATTCCTAATTTTGAACCGTGTCATTGAAGTTGCCGAGCCGCTAACAGGTCTCGAACCACTGCAGGTGGCCCGCATAACCCCTATCAACAGTACCGTGAACTATTCATGAAGGGGCCCTGTTAGTTCTGGAAGTGCTCTGCAATTTACGTTCAAGTCAATTGTTGACGGACAGGTCTTCACAACAACTGGCACATACGGCCGTAATACGAATATCAATTAGAACGCCAGATCATACGACGATACTCCGTACAGAATGGTATACATATGATATTGGAACAACTTCAACGCTTTAAACTTTTTGACTTCAGTAGCATGCAACAGGAATGTTCAACAATCAGTTGGTTCACGTAGTCATTATTGTACGCTAGCCAACAGCTGTTGAAGTGGCTTCACTGGATGCAAGCTTCGAAAGACCTTTGATTCCAGACTTGCATGACAATGCCAGCACAAGGGTTAGTTTGACAAAGTCTGCTGAGCATTCGCTCTGAGAGTTCAATCGATCGACGTATAATTCTATTTTTGAATGATTAGTCATCCCCGGAGTGTATGCACAATGACTGAGCAGCAAAAGCGTCGACTTGAATGCAACGTGCTAGGAAGTTGGCAATGATTACGTGAACCGTAGGAGAAGTCGCCAATTGAATGTTGCCCGTTAGGACTTGGCGGACTCGGTTTCGTGAGCCATCGATGCCAAATCGGGGTTGCCGAGCCCGCTAGTAGGACACAACGGTATCTCGACACTCCGACATGAGACCCACACTACCGCATCATGTTACGACACTGGATGTCATTGATTTATCAGACGAGAAATGGTCGTATCCTTCGGGGGCCTAAGCGGCGTGCGTGCATACAATCTGTCTCTCATCCCAGCGAGAAACGGACTTTTGCGAGATCCGACCACTCCGTTTGCCGAGGTGTCTCCACCCCGTCCCGCGGGGTCTTCTGAACGGAGCATTGAATGTTGTGGTTGAGGCCACTTTTGTGAAGGATGTCACTGGTGGTCTGTTGAAGGAGAGTTTTGCGGCGCTGGCCAAGTCCGCTGCGGGGATGCTCCTAATTGGCGCCTCATCTTGTGTCCCAGTCCCGATAAAGTCGACTGTGCCCATTATGTGAAGCTCAGAAAAACCTCGCAGGCAAATTCATCTTCTTTACCTCAAGAATTGTTTGTCTTTCAACATAGCATTATTCACAACTTTACCATCTCACCAAACCATGGCGCAAGCATTCGGCAACCTCCCCAGCGGGGTTCTCAAGTCACCTGAGAAGTTCACACTTCGAGTCCCGGACCAAGATCTGGATGATTTTAAGCAGCTCTTGAAGTTGTCCAAAATCGGCCCGGAGACCTGGTATAACAAGCAAGATGGTGGAGCTTTTGGCACCACCCGTGAATGGCTCATCAATGCCAAAGACGCCTGGCTCAAGTTTGACTGGAGGAAGCAGGAAGACCGCATCAACTCATTCCCAAACTTCAAGTCCAAAGTTGAGAATTCAGAACTGGGAACTGTGGAGATGCACTTTACAGGTCTTTTCTCGAGCAAAAAGGACGCAGTTCCCATCATTTTCATGCACGGCTGGCCGGGCTCGTTTCTAGAGTTCTTCCCGATACTTGATTTGCTGGTAAACAAATACACTCCGAACACCCTGCCGTATCACGTTATTGTACCGTCGCTACCTGGGTATGGACTCTCGTCGGGCTCGATCCCCCTGGACAAGGAGACGCGTCAGGAAGCAGTGGCTGCCTCACTCCATCAGTTGATGCTGGATTTGGGATTTGGCGGAGGCTACGCCGCTCAAGGCGGCGATGTTGGAAGTTTCATGGCCAGGTACATGTCTGCGTACAAGGAATGCAAAGCATTTCATCGTGAGTCATATCAGTTGGGGATCTCGGAACTGTTGCTGACGAAACTTCAGTGAACATGCTTTTCCCAGGAGCAGAGGACGAAGTTGGCAGCCCCGATGCGCTTCCACAGCAAGAACTTCAACTTTTGCAAAAGATGGCGACCTGGCGCTCAACAGGAACCTCGTATGCCTTGGAACATGGATTGAGACCTGCGACTATCGGTTTGGTTTTGTCTGCGAGCCCACTGGCTTTGCTGGCTTGGTGAGATTAAGCTACCAACATACCTCAAACAGCGCTCAGTACTTACGCATGAATGATTATAGGATCGGAGAGAAGTACTTGGAATGGGTAGACCCACGTTTTCCTCTTCAGTTGGAGACAATACTTGAATTGGTTAGCCTCTACTGGTTTACGTCTACCTTCCCGAGGAGCATCTATCCATACCGTCCAATGGCCGAGAACATGACTACCGGAAAACCCATCAAGATCGCGACATCGAAAGAAACTCCTTTGGCGTACTCGGCCTTTCACAGTGAGCTCAGCTTCATGCCAAAGCTTTGGGCTGAGAAGGTTTACCCGAACCTGAAGCAATATCGTTCGCACGACAAGGTAGGCATCTTGTATATCTGAGATCTCCATCTATATCACCTGTGGGGTGCTGACACAACAACAGGGAGGCCACTTTGCTGCTCTTGAGCAACCGGAGATATTGCTGCAGGATGTAGAAGATTTCCTTAAATCTGTACAGATCACGGGCTAAGATCTAGCCAAAGATGTTTCAAGATGATCAATTCTTTTTATCCAAGCCCGACCTCATAGCCTTACATGTATATTGACTTGAGGTTCTTTGTATTCCATGCCATTCTCGTATGGGCCCAGCGGCCGTGATTCCTGCGAATAGGCGATAGGTCCGTCTATTCTCGTAACAGATGTGTATCTACGTCTTCGCTGCCAATATCTATAACCACCAGATGAGTTAGCATCGACCAGATCTGACGGTCACAAGGGGGACTTACACGCAAGCACCAATGATACCAGCTAGAACGACGACACCAACGCCGACGCTGACCCCAATGATGATCTTCTTGTCAACTCCTCCAATTTTACCTTCAAATACCTCTGCAGGGCTGGTGCCAGTGGCAGACGGAGTAGAAGTAGAAGGAGGAGGAGGAGTGAACACCTTCGGGGATCCACTGGTGGATATCAAAGACTGAGCGTCGGATCCGAAGTTGACAACCTTTTGCACCGCGGCTTGAGTTGCCGTTGGAAATGTAGCGTCCACTCCTGAGGCCACAGCTGTGACAAAAGTCTCGGTCGCGACAAACTTCTTCAGGCTCTGAAGCTGAGGCGGACAGTTGACGAAACCCGT